>NC_043709.1:78552847-78655638 GCF_006229205.1 Suricata suricatta
TAGATCAGTGAATCAGTCTTCCTGGCTCCCATTCTATCCTTGTTGCTCATTCTAGTAACTGCTCCCATTTCCTTCTGAAAGCTAAGTGCAGCCACCTGCCCTCTGTTATTTTGAGACCTATTATCCCCATTGTTACCAACGAATGGCATGTCCTATCATCAGCCCAATCCTACAGAGGACAGTGACCACTGAGCTCCCCAACAATGCTGGAGCCCCTCAGGTAGAGATTGGCTTCGGCTTTGTCCCTTGGAGCATTGGTTGCACCAAAGACTGCCACCCGTCTCCCTGCACTTTTGAGGCCGGGGTCAAAAGCTTTGTGAAACCCCATGTAAGTCTTATTCTATTCAAGCTACTATAACAGAACACTACAGACTAGGTGTCTTATAAATAACATAAATGTGTTTCTCACAGTTGTCCAGGCCACGAATTCCAAGATGAAGATGCCAGCATTGTCAGGTACCTATGAAAGCCCACTTCTGTTCTGTGTCCTCTCTGTTCTATATCCTCACATGACAGAAAGGAGTGAAGGAGCTCTCTGGGGTCTCTTTCATAAGGGCTCTAATCCTATTTATGAGGGTCCCATCCTTATGATCTAATCACTTCTGAAAGGCTCCATTTCCAAATTCTATCACACTGGGCTTTGGGATTTAACATATGAATTTTGGGAAGAAGAAAACATTTGGTCCGAACATGCATCATCATTATCTTATGGCTGCCTCTTATGTTGGAGGAATATTATCTTTCTAGTCAGGCAACTACCATTTGCCTAAGAGTATTTCTCCAGAAAAAGATGTGTTCTGTTAGCACAATTCACAGCAGCTAGGATTGAGTGTGCTAGTTCAGGAAAGGGATCAACAAGACCCCTTTGAAAAATGCTAGGAGACCCACACTATAATTTTGACAACTGGTAAATAAAGGCAAAGTAGCTAAGGATTTATTCTGCTTTTCCTATAAGAATTGTACCACTGGATAATCAAATAATTGATGAAAGTTAGATTTCCTTTAAAGCAGTATTCTAGCTAATAATTGAAGAGAAATGAAAAAAAATAGTATATCGCTATTTTTTAACACCTAGTAAACTAATGTATCTAAATATTCAGCATCAAACCTGAAAACTTCATAAAAAGAGTGACAATCAGGCATTACATATCTCCCAATGAACATAAAATACAATTACCTATGACGTATTCTTGCCAATAACATTCATCCTAACTCTGATGAAGCCTCTAGATACAACTATCAACTTAAAGGAAATGAAGAAAACATAGGAACATGTCAAAAAATATCTCACCACAATTCAGAATGTGAGAAAATATTCTGGATCAATGAATTTTTTTTCAGAAAGTAAATTTTAAAAAAAAATATGGAAGGAAGATCTTTTTATTTAAAGAGACTTAAGATCATATCTACTAATTACTATGTATGAACCTTATTTCAATCCTCATGTCAATAAACTATAAAAAATAATTATAGCAAATTATAAACAGTTATTGATAGTGTTGTTTCATTTTGCTCCAACCACCCCAGGCTCCTTCTATTCCTCAAACAGTCCATGCACCCTCCTGACTCGGTGCTTTTACACTTGCTGTTTCACCTGCTAGGAATCCTCTTGTCTGCATACTGCATAGCTACCTCCCTCACTGCTTCAGGACTCCTCTGAAATCAGCTCTCAAGGACCCCTTCCCTATCTTCCCACCAAAAAGTTAAACCCTCCTATTTTCAACATTTCATATCTTCTTTCTTATTTTTTCTTCTTAGCACTTATTTTTTTCTTCTTACTATTGCTTATACTTACTAATCTTCTTTATTGTCTATCTCTTCAACTAAAATGTAGGAAAGAAATTTTTGTCTGTTTTGATTACCTGGAAATTTTCTAGTTCATATTAGGTCCTTGATAAACAGATGTTAAATATTGAATGAATATGGATGAATCATAGCAAAATAATAAAGAAAAGAAAATCCCAAAAACATACAATTTCATAAAGTTAAAAACAACTAAAATATACATGTGATAAAAATATATAGTGATTGTTTGTGTGGACCTACACACACATCAGAGAACATGAGAAAAACAAAACTCAGATGGTTACTAATGCAGGAAGAAGTAAGGCATGGGAATAGTAGATTGTGACTTCTAGGAAGATGTAAATTATTCTTAATATTTTTGATTCCATGTTGATAGTAGATTCAGATGTTTATTGTATTTTTTAAGTTTATTTATTTTGAGAGAGAGAACACAAGCAGGTGAGGGGCAGAGAGAAGGAGAGAAAGAATCCCAAGCAGGCCCTACACTATCAGTGCAGAGACCAATGTGGGGCTTGAACTCATGAACTGTGAGATCATGACCTGAACTGAGATCAAGAGTCAGATGCTTAACCAACTGAGCCACCCAGGAGTTTCTTATTGTATTTTTGATTACTTAAAAACTAAAATAAAACCAGCATACAACAATACTAAATCCTAATAAAATAACATTCATTGAAAATAATTTTAGGACAATATGATTTATAAGTGTTATTACATATCCTAAAGTGCTATTTAAAAAAGAATCTGATAGCATTTTAGAAGAGTAATATGGTCAATCAAGAAAGTTTTATCCTAGAAGATTAAAAATAGGTATTAGGAAATCCACGTATGTAATTCAACAGAGAAAAAAAGTTGCATAATGTGACACAAATCACCTGATAAGCTTCAATATTCATTACTGCTAAAAACATTTTTACAAAATAACTTTCCCATCAAGCCTGATTTGTATGCATATATATGTTTCAGAGGTTTAATTTTAAGATGACATAATTAAATCAGCATATTTAATTTGAGCCTTCCCAAAAGGTTTTTCGTTGTTGTTGTTTTAGTTTTGTTTTTTTACACAGAAACCACAAATAATGTATCTGATCCAGTGTTCCATGGAAAACAGAGCCCAAGGCAAAGATTACTAGCACATTCTTGAGGAATTTAATCCTTAAGTCTTGAGAGTGAAAACAGGGAAGTGAGGCAGGGACGGAGGGAAACGAATACAAGATGGTACATTCCCAAACTGGTCAGAGCTTCACAAGGAAGCATAACCAATTGTTCCATCACAGAGGACCTATCAGAGAGGCCTTATGGCAGCATCCTCCCTAGGAACACTTTCTTTTTTCCATCTTACATCTCTCACTGGGCCAAATCAGCCACATGGAGATGAACACTCCCTTCTCTGCCACACAGAGGTTACATTACCCAGCCCCTCTAGGGTGGTAGCTAAGGAGGCGAGGTCCTACCCCATGCAACTCTGTTTCCTCTAGATCAGGAGAAGCAAGAACATCAGTGACTCAGTGGCTGCAGGGACAATGGAGATTGTGCCGAAGCCTGATTTTCATCTAACTTGGACAATCGGGAGTGTTAAGAGACAAAATGACAATGACAGCCACTAGAGCTCCCCCTATTAAGTAAGTGGATGAGGCCTAGAGGGTAGGTAAAAATGTACAGTCTGGAGCAGTGCATAAATTAGCCCAAAGAGAAAGAATAAAAAAGAAGATCAAAATTAAATTAGAATCTGGAAACCAAATAAATAAATGGTATTTCATTTAGCTGACTAAAGATAAGTGGGCAGTGTGGAAACGTTGGAAAAAAAAAAAAAACCACTGGGACAAATTGATATCCTGGGGCACCCAAAAAAGATGTAGACAGTGCCCACCTCCTTTCCAGTGTGATTTTTCTGGCCACCCCATCACCTTCCTTGCTGCCATCTAGGGAGAAACCCATGAGGAACAATTTTGTTACAGATTTTTCAAAAAGCTCATGAATTAATATCACCAGCCCCTACTGGAGGTGGATTATAGGTTAATGAGAAGTGGGGAACAGTAAGAAGGATTGAGTGAAAAATTAAAAAGCAGACTTTAAGTTCCCTCTTCCACTCCAAGATGCTATATGACTATCTCATCCCCTTCTCAGAAGTCTTGAGATTTAATCTATGAAGAGGATAAAATAAAGGTTTCTTGACTGGGGAATACTGTTGAACAGTGGACTACCATAGTGAAGATAAAGAACTAAATTAAGTGTATTGAATGCCAAATGCTAAGACTGCTGGTCTCCACTGAAGTACCAACATGGCTTCCAGAAAGCTTGCAGCCAGTTTTCTACCTCCCAAGGCAGGAGATTAAAAGATTATTCCCTGGCAAACTTGACAAGTGCAAGACACGGACATTTAGAGTTTCTCAAAAATGGCCAGATAACCCAGTGAATCTCAAAGTCATAAACCCCACTCATATGTTCAGAGGTCCCAAACACCTTTTAAATCCCTAATTCATAATTAGATAATCAACTATTGAGATATCTTATTTTTAACATTGAAGAAAAAAACTGAAAGAAGACAGCAAATTGAAAAAAAAAGAAAGTTTTTAAAAGAATCTTCAAAAATATCTATATTATTATCTTCATAGAGACAAAAGACTTTGCATCCATGATGAAGAATAGGGTAATCTTTTTTAAAAAATATTCAAAAAGGAAAGAAATAGATAAATCAGAGGAGAGGCAACTAGCAATAAAATAATTACAGAATATTTCTCCAATGAGAAAGACATGATCTTGCAGGTCAGATGGATTCATCAAATGCCCAGTAGAGTGGGTAAAACAGATCCACACCAATGTACATCACTGAGGACAAAGAGAAGTTTCTAAGCAAGTCCAGAGACTTTAAAAAAAAAAAAAAAAGACTTCCTATGAGGTAACAGGAATCAAAATGTCTTTGAATTCTTAACAACAATATTGATAGTAAAGACATGGGAGAAGGCCTTCAAAACTTTAAAGAAAAAATTCCAGACAAACTATCAACCAAGTATAGGATAAAAAATATTTTCAGATGCAAGAACTCAAAAATTTCGTATCTCATAATGTTTCTGAGGAAAATCTTAAAGTTGTGTTCTACAAAAATTAAGAGAGAGAGAGAGAGAGATACATGGGGCACAGAAAACAACACCCAATACCAGAACGGCAAGAGGAATATCTGGAATGACGGGGCAGGTAGACCCCAGAATGAGTACTGTGTACCAGGGATAGCAAACATCAGTACACATGAGGACAGGCTGAAGAAATATGTGGTCAAGGAAAGGGCACACGTGGGCGGCTGTGTTTCCGCCAAAGTAAAAAAAAGTTTAGTGAATGTTGATGGTACTCACAATGACAACCACATGACTGAATGACTAAAACAATAAAGAGTAATTGTTTTAGATAAAACAATAAAGAAGTATGTCATAAAATTGGTTACAGAGAAACTTCATCTCTTTCTTTTAACTGGCATCTTGGTAAATTCCTATGGTCTCCATAGACTGAAATGCAGAAGAATGAACAGACATGAAAGAATAAAATTTAATTCTATTTATATACTACCTACAAATGCTTAGTATGCCTTTGGGACAATATGACAAAAAGCCATCCATCTCTAACAATGGCTCCTCCAAGAGGACAACTAAGTAGATGAGGGAAAGAGGTATGAGAGTTACTTTTCATGATTTACTCCTTTGTTTTTTTTATACATAGGCATGTATTACATTTCCAAGCTTGTTATCATGAAAATTGTTTACCTATATAAACCCTTTATACACACACACACACACACACACACACACACACACACACACACACACATCTTTAAAAAACAACAACATGGGGTGCCTGAGTAGCTCAGTAAGTTAAGCATATGACTTGATCTCAGCTCAGGTCTTGATCTCATGATTGTGAGTTCAAGCCTTGGGTTGGGCTCCGGCCTGAGCATAAAGCCTACTTTAAAACAAAACAAAGCAAAACAAAACAATATAAATAACCTAATAGAAATAATGAGCAAAGAAAAGGCCAGAGAGTTCACTAATGAAGAAATAAAAGGAACAAGTATAACAAAAATATGCCAAAAACATAATGATAATGACAGGACACAAATCAAATTAAGGAAATACTATTTTTCATCCAACACATGAGAAAAGATTACACATTTGATGACACCCAATGTTGGCAACATTTTGGAGAAACTGCCATTGTCATACTCTACTGTTTTAGTATAAATTGGTGTAATGTTTCAAAGGGTGGTTTGACAAAAATAAATAAAAATTTTATGTGCATGTATTCTATGACTCAGCAATATTATTTCTAGGAATTTACCCAAAGGCAGCTATCACACAAAGTCTTAAAAATACATGTGCAAAGATGTTCATAGAAAAAATAGGAAGAAAAATTCAAAACAACATGAATGTTACTAGTTAAATACAGTTTGCTATATCCATTCAATAAAATATTGTGTACCCTTTAAAATTGTAAGTATATCCATATACATGGCTATGCAAAGATGTCCAACTTATCTATTAACTGAATAAAGCAAGTTATAGAACAATGTATGTAGTATTGTCCCCTGCACGTGCACACACACATACATACACAGAGTTGACCCTGAAACAACAGGGTTTGAACTGAATGGGTCCACTTATATAGGGATTTCTTTTTATAAATACAGTAAAGTACTATAAATGTATTTTCTTTATAATTTTCTTAAACACATTTTCTTTTCTCTAACTTTATTGTAAGAATACAATATATAATACAAATAACATATAAAATATGTGTTAATTGACTTATCAACAAGGCTTCCAGTCAACAGTACACTATTAGTAATTAAGTTTGGAGAGGGTTAAAAGTTGTACATGGGTTTTCAACTACACAGGAGATCAGCATGCCTAACCCATGCTCTTCAAGGGCCACCTGTAGATATATTTAAAATGTATATATATGCTTTAAATGCACAAAAAATTCTGGAAGGATACATAAAAAACTGTTAAGAATGACTACTTCTGAAATGTGAATTTTAGAATCAAAATAGGAAGGCAAATATTTAATTTTCATTTTTTACACCTCTGTACTGTTTGACTTTCTACCATGTGTCTTTTGTACACAATGTTAAATCTATGAAGAAGAAAATGAGGGGAAGATTTTACATCTTTTTCAGGATCTAGGTTTGCAACAAAAAAACCAATTACATGTCTTCAGTGTCACAAATAATCATTGTTTCCAGATATATCTCAGCTACAGTTGAGAAATAAAAGAAATAACTTTTAAATTCTATTGAACAGATTATCTATTTAATGATATATTTTGCCATTAAACATCTTGGCAGATCCACTGAGACACAAAATTCCACATGAGCCATCTTAGGTTAATTTATGGGAGAGATAATGATAAATAATTCCTATAATCACTATTTTTTGACCAACATCCAATTTTCATTGTTGTTGGCAATAGTCTACAACTCTGAGATTTATTTTGTCCAACTATAGATATACAAAATATTTCTTAATTTAAAAAACAAAAACAACAAATGCCTTCTTGGCCTCAAATATAAGTACTCTTTATACAAAGGTTGAGTGTTTCCAAACCTGGGAAAAAAAAATATTCTATATATAATCAAAATTCTGATTTTTATGGCTAATTGTAATTCCTTCACCTACATGCCTGATAACTAAGCATATGAGAAGCACCTTTGTATTCACGATAAGGAATGTCTCCACTTTGGCACTGCACAAGTTCAATCTCTAATTTTTTGTCATCTAGCCCTAGTCAAGAGCTTCTCTAAAATGTCTATGTTCTAGAGGATTAAAGGACGTTTCTCTAAGCTATATCGAATCACATTATCTTACCTGGAAAATAGGGCCCCAATACTATAAGAGTGCGGCACACACAGAACTGCACCACTGGATCTCCTTCAAGGAAGGTCTTGTTACCCAGTTGCTGGGCATCAGCAGATGGCCAGGGATGTTTCAAGGATTGCCTCAGTTCCACACTGGCCTGATGTCATACCCTTCCAGGAGTAGCCCACAACCAATAACTGAGGCAGGGAGATAAAGTCCTGGGCATTCTCAATAAGCCATTTTAACTCTAAAACTTCCCAAAGGGGTGGTCTCAGGCTGAAGGGACTGTTTCACAGTTTGAGTTCTTCTGCCTAATCCCATTTCCAACTTCTCCCATCCACAGATGTTCATTCCGAGGACACACTCAACAAACATTCTTAACACTATAGGCTGTCCTCAGAATCAGCTTCCTGGAGAACTCAAATTGTGTCACCTGGAATCAATTTGGTATTATCCCCTTGGTTTTCATCAATGCCCAATTATATGAAAGGGTGAAGAATGCTCATCATTCCTAAGTGCGTTGATGAGTCATGGTAGCTTTCTCAAGGTAAGACAGAGAACAGACCCTGGTGGGAATGCCTCTGTAAGGAGACCCGGTGCCATCGTGATTCAGGCAAAGTCTGCATAAGGGACTAGGTATAGAAACATATCCAATAAGCTATATGCCACAGTGATGACAAATATGGAGCAGAAATCCAACAGCAATGGTGTTAACAAAGAGCTGGAATTCTGGAACTGGGCTAAGCTAAGAAAGAACAAAAGTAAGGCAGAACCTGGTCTTAAGATAGATTTAGATTTGGAGGGATAGCTAGGGTGCCAAAAGAGAACCTCAGAAAAGGGAGACAAGGCAGAAGGCCAACTGTAATACTGATATGGGACTCTGACATGTCAACTCAGGTACTGAGTGAGGCCACCACAAAGTGCATAAAAGCTGGGACTTAGAGGCCCTTTGTTTAGTACAGTGGCGCCACATCCTCAGTTAGAAACACATCTGATAGGGATGCTGTTAGAAGTAGAGCTCAATATTTGGGCTTTAACTGAAAAAGTGTTAAATTTTAAACAGTGATAGGTATCATAGTATGGTCTGAAATGATTCAAGTGTTCCCATTCTGAAATCCGTATTATTGTGTCAATCCTGGCACTTTCTCAGCATTGATAAAAGACCAATTCCACAGGTGAGGAGCTCAACAATCCTACCCATCAGAGCTAGCACAGGCAGAGATAGAAGTGAAAGGCAGGCACCCACAATCTCTCTCTCAGTAAACAAGAGACACTGTTTCCTCTTATGCCAACAGAGATGCTAAATTGCCTTATTTTTTCTCTTTTGCTCTACTGCCAGGAAACTTAAAACCAAGTTCAATCAATGCACAAAATAGAGAGGCTGTCTCTTCATTCCATCTAACTTCTTGTTCTCTCCTCAACCATATTTCTAATTTTTTCTATTTTATTTCTTTATTGTTCATTCAATTGTGACTTGTGTCAGATCCTTCTGAAAACAAGTAAATCCAAATAAAATTTCACTTATGATGAAAAAATTGTCCCTTTCATGGAGAAAGAGATTTTCCTTTAAAACATTGTTGCTATATTACCTCACACCTGTCAAAATGTCTAAAAACAAAAACACAAGACACAGCAAGTGCTGGCAAGGGTGTGGAGAAAAAGGAGGCTTCATGCACTGTTGGTGGGAATGCAAACTGGTGCAGCCATTGTGGAAAACAGTATGGAGGTTCTTCAAAAAATTAACAATAGAACTACCATATGATCCAGTAATTTCACTAGTGGGTATTTACCCAAAGAATATGAAAATACTAATTCAAAAAGATATATTGGCTCCTATATATTACAAGATTATTTAAAATAGCCAAATTATGGGGACACCTGGGTGGCTCAGTCAGTTCAGGGTCCAACTTCGGCTCAGGTCATGGTCTCGTGGTTCATGGGTTCGAGCCCCGCACTGGGCTCTGTGCTGACAGCTCTGATACTGTCTTCCTCTCTCTCTGCCCCTACCTTGCTCATGCTCTGTTTCATTCTCTCAAAACTAAATAAACATTAAAAATTTTTTAAAAAGTCAAATTATGGAAGCAGCCCAACTGGACATTCATAGATGAATGGATAAAGATGTCATATACATGTATAATGAAACATTACTCAGCCATAAAATCGAATGAAACCTTCCCATTTGCAACAACATGGATGGAATTAGAGAGTATTATGCTAAATGAAATAAATCAGAGAAAGACAAATACCATATGATTTCACTTATGTGCGAAATTTAGGAAACTAAACAAAGGAAAAAAGACAAACCAAAAAATGGACTCAACTATAGAGAACAAACTGGTGGCTACCAGACTAGAGGTGGGTGAAATAGGTAAGGGGAGAAAAGAATCAGGGCATTGAATTAGGCAATGGTTTCTTGGATATGACACCAAATGCAACATCAACAACAACAAAGATAAATTGAACTACATCAAAATAAAAACTTCTGTGCATCAAAGGACACTATCAACAGATTAGAAAGGTAACCTAAGGAATGGGAGAGATTATTTGTAAAACATGTATCTAATAAAGGATTAATATCCAGAAAAAATATTTTTATAAAAAAATAAATATATATAATTTTTAATCCTACAACAAAAAACAACTTGATTTTAAAGTGGGCAAAGAATTTGACTAGACATATACCCCAAGAGAATATATGAATAACCAAGAAGCACATGAAAACATACTCAACATTGCTAATCAAAACCATAGTGAGATACCACCTCACATTCAATAGGATGGCTATTATCAGAACAAAAAATGACACATGTAGGCAAGGATATAGAAAAATCAGAACCTCTGTACACTGCAAGTGGAAATGTAAAATGATTAAGCTGCTATGGGAAACACTGTGGAGATTACCCCCAAAATTAAAATTCCCATATGACCTAGCAATTCAACTGTGAGTGTAACACCCCAAAGAATTGAAAGCACAGACTCAGATAATTGTTATAATGGTCGATTTTATGCTATTCATATCTTATCATGATTTTATTTAAAACATTTTTTTAGTAATCAAACATTGCTAGCTCTGTATAAGACTCAGATAACTCACAGTATAGTAGGAATGAAAGAGAAAATAAACTATCTCAAAACAACAGGCACCATAATGGAGTTCTTCACAAATGCTTTGGTAGCTCAGGGAAGAGAAAGAGTCAAGGACTGAGTGCCTTATGTTTTATTTTATAAAACTAGCTATGGGGATGCCTGGTTGGCTCAGTCTGTTAAGCAATGGACACTTTGATTTCAGCTCAGGTCATGATCTCAGGGTTTTGAGATCAAGCCCTGAAATCCAGGTGCTCTCCCCTCCTCCACCACTCTCTCTCTCAAAAAAATAAAATCTCTCTCTCTGCCCCTCTCCCACTCACTCTCTCTCTCAAAAAAAATTAAATCTCTCTCTCTCTGTCCCTCTCCCACTCGCTGTCTCAAAAAAAGAAGAGAGAGGGGAAAAAAACAAGCTATGACCTGAATATATTCAATGATTCATTCAGAAAAGGCTTACTGGGGGCTCCTTGGGTGGCTCAGTGCTTCAGCATCAGACTCTCGATTTGGGCTCAGGTCATGATCTCACAGTTCATGGGTTCAAGTCCTGTGTCGGGCTCTGTGCTGACAGTGTGAAACCTGCCTGGGATTCTCTCTCTGCCCCTCCCCCACTCAAGCGTGGGTGTGAACACACTCTCTCTCAAAAATAAACATTAAAAAAAAAAAAGACTTACTGAACAACTACTTTCAGTCAGACACTCTTGCATGGAAATTATATTTCCTGTGAGAAAAATAAGAGCCACATCTGCCCTGTGGAGCAGAGATCTGGACTCGCTGTCCAATTTGGGAAACAATAAATGATATTCCAGAATCTAACCCAAAGCCATTTCTCATGTGACCCCCTGGAGGTAGGAGGAAGCTTCAGAAAATTCTTTTGGCAACATTTGTCGCCTAGATTTTAAGATCCAAGAAATAAAACTGACTGTTCTTTGATTTATAAACTTTTCCTCCCCTAGGAACAATCAACTTATTTAAAGTTCACCTTTTCCACCACAAGCCACTCTGCATTATAAACCAGTGCATCTTAAATTAATGTGCATTCAAGGCATCTGGGGTCCTTAACTTGCAATGGCCGATTCAGTGGGTCTGGGGCAGGACTTCTGCCTTCCGAATAGGCTCCCAGGTAAGGCAGATGCAGGCGGTCCCCTGACCACACCTGGAACAGTCAGGTCATGGGTGACAACGGCAGATGACGTGTGCAGTCACAGTTCCACACACGTCTGCTCTGTGGTGCTGGTTAAAAGTGATGTTCTCTGCCTGACACTAAGTACAAAATCTTATACCTACTGACAAAAAAAAAGTTTCCAGGGAAAAGTAAAACCTTTTTAAGTTTGGATGAACCTCTATTTCTAATTACAGGGCTTTCATAAAGAAAGCCTAAAGGGTAAGATTACTTTTAAGTTCATCAACTGCTTTCACTCAAGGAAAATTAAGGGCTGCTGAGTTTGACAGGTACTTAATTGCATCATAACAGAAGGGGGGTTGATCCCCCTCATCCACTATAATTAAACCCTTGCATATTCTCCGTCTTGTGAAAGGTCACACGAGGAAGTTGAATTTTGAAGTGTTATAGGGTTTTTTCTTCTTCTTACAATTTAATAAAGAAAATGAATCAAATTGTTTTGTTTGAAAACAAAATTATCAGCACCCCAAAGAGAAAAATCAGTTCATGAGTACAAAAGGGGGCTGTTTAACTCTCATAATTTGTCATAATAAATAGTCTGCATAATTTGCTTTTTTTTGTTTGCCCAACTTGTTAAATGATCAAAAACTATTAAATCTTAACAGATGGATCTACCCTTGTCAAAACCCACATTATGTAGCACAAGGTCTTCCCAGAAAGAGAGGACTCTTTCCTGGAAGGTTATTTAGCAGTTTCAAGAAAATGTTATACACTCCAAGACCACATCAATACTCCTAGGAATCAAAGACTATCTGTGATACATACAGTTTTTATTGTTTCCTGATTATAACTTTAAATCTTTGCAGGAAGAATTGCAATGAGCAAAAATGTTTTTACAATTTTGCTCCCATGAGCTACAAAAAGATCATTAACTATTGTACTTAGTTTTTCCATTTTGAGGGGTGAACCAGAAATTCAAAGGCTAATTCTCTATCATTAAGTTGTACTTTTCCTTCCATTATTTCATAATATTTTGGTCACGCTGTCATCAGAAGCACCGTCCAATCCAACATAAGTTTAAACTTAGGCCTGTAGATGTAGCTGAGATCAAGGTATCAAGATTCCACAAATGGCATTAATCCAGTCTCACATTTTCCCCTAAAACAAATCTAGTTCCAGAAAAGCCCACAAGATATGTAGCAAATTCCTATGTGACCACAGATCTTCTCTCTAACTCTTGCTGTTAATCCTTGAAAACTCTTTGGATGGCCAATCAAGAGACAGAAAATATACTTGCCCAGCTGGCACATAGATGACTTATAATTGTGATAGCCTCTTATTTCTTTCTGTGACTTTAACTGAAACGGTACTTTTATTGAAGTCTGCCATTTTTTTCTGACCAGCCATGCAAATAATTATACTGTCCAGGATATTAAAGGAAACAGGCCAACCCAAAAGGAAATCAGGCAGAGACTTGAAGGAATCTGACCAGGATTCTAAACACAATAACCTCTGCATCTCCCTTTGCTGTCTTTCTCTAGGTTTCTGTGAGAATCTGTATTCCCAGTTTATAATAACTCAAGAAAGAAGCAGAACAGGCAGAATAAGTAACCTTGAGAATAGGATAAAGCAAATTGTCTTTGGTGACCCACAAATGGGATAGAATATGGTGTGTGACCCTGATTGGCCCTCAAGGGGACAAAAAGGTTCCCATATGAAGTCCATTAGATCAATCATCTTCCCACTGGCTCTCTGGAGTACCAGGAAACAGGCCAAAGGACAGTGTTCTGATTAATTTTGCTCAGGAACACTCTAAGAACCTCTTTCCTTCTGAAGGAAATGCAGCTGCTGACAGCCTCTTCTGCATTAGTCACATAGCAGACCAGTACCCTACCTAAGAGCCTCAGGGTTTTCATTGGAAGATCCCGCTTCTTGCAGATGCAGTCACTAAATCATTTCTCAAAAACAGTTGTTGCTTTCTCAATTTACTTATGAAAACTGGACAGCATAGCCCCAATCACCACTTCCCCACCTTTCTTAATTTACCATTTTTCCCTCCATAGCTATAGAAATTTTCAGAAATATTTTACACCTCTCTCTTAAAAGTCCAAAATTTTCAAATGATAGCCAGGATCTAGCTGTACACAGCTTCTTTCTCTCTTCCATCAATGTGATAAAAGTTATGATTCAACAAAAGATCTCTTCCTAGTCTAGCATTTAAAATTCTTTAGGGGAGCCTGGATGGCTCAGTCGGTTAAGTCTCTGGCTTCGGCTCAGGTCAGATCTCACGTTCGTGAGTTCGAGCCTCGCATCAGGCTCTGTGCTGACAGCTAGCTCAGAGCCTGGAGCCTGCTTCTGGTTCTGTGTCTCCTTCTCTCTCTGCCCCTCCCCCTCTCATGCTCTGTCTCTCTCTGTATCAAAAATAAAAAATAAAAACATTTTAAAAAATTAAAATAAATAAATAAATAAAATCCCTACTCTCTTTAAAAAAAATAAAAAATAAAATAAATAAAATTCTTTAGTTACATTAATTATACTAATAAATGCAATAAACAGTTTTCATATTCATAATGAAGAGCCTAAAAGGTAGAGACCACCCTCCTGAGTACAAAGAGAGGGATTTTTCCATTTAAAGATTATTTTCTTAAAAAGTTTAACTAGGCATTAAACCCAGACCTTCCAGAGCCTTGGCCTCTGGAGGCTCCCTCCTTCACTCCTGCTGTCCAGGGCTTTGCGTCAGTCACTGCGGTCCTCCTGCCGGCACAGGAGACTCAGACCTTGGCTTCCTCCCAAGCCTGTCAACACTGCTCCCAATAACTGCCAGAGAAACCATATGGTCTCTCCACGCCCTCCCCTTGGGGCCAAGCTTATTATCTCCCAACCTACCCACAGCAGCATGGAGCAGGAAAGGAGAGGAAGAGCAAGCTTGGGGCCTGAACTTGGGCTGTTCCTATTTTTCTGCTATTGAAAAACCATCAAGAGAGGTAGGGTGGGGCATGGGAGGGAGAGAGAAAAAAGATGGAGGGGGGAGGAAGTGAGAGAGAAAGAAAGGGAGGGAGGAAGAGAGGAAAGGAGGATGGGAGAAAGGGAGGAAGGAAAAATTTGAAGAACACTTGGCAAAAAAGGAAAAGACAAGACCCTTGCTATGAAAGAAGTCTAGCTCATTTGTAATTCATTTATTGGTATGGTTTCCATTCAGTTCTACACTCTCATGTCAGAACAGCCTTGGAAATATCTTCTAATTCTAACAGTGTTATCCTCAAAATAATGTACATACTTAGTTGTTAAACAGCCTTTTAAGGGTATTGTGTTTTAACCCCAGAGGAGAAAGCCTGCATACAACTGGAAGCATTTCTCGAAGCTGCTATTCAAAGATAGCACCATAAGGTAACTTTCCAAGTTAAAAAGAAAAATGTTACCTGGACAAAATGTTGCCAGAGTTTTAAAAATCATTATGATTTTCCTATTTCAAAAAAAAAAAAAAGAGTTCTGTATAATGTGTTTAAGTAAGTCATTAATTCCTTAAACATGACACTCAGCTCAGAATCAGAAAGTAGGTTTTTGTAGGAACCAAACTCCATCTGAAAACCTACTATTTATATCCAGCCACCCATCTAGTCACTTTTATTTTTATTATAATGTGTACTAAGCTGTGATCCCTAGCTATCAAAATTTAATTTTGAAAGGAGATATTTATACTCTGTGCTAAAAAGACAAAATTGGAAGTCCAAAATAATTTTATGAGAAAATAATCACATGAAAGTCTAGATGTCTGACCAGAACACTGCTTTGGGATTTGACCTGGACTAATATTTCCACCCCCTACTCCTCATCATGCATCCCACTCAACACCTCATACACTGAGAAATCCTATTTAATAAAAATATATATGTATATTGCCATGTTGAAGGGACTTTTCTAAAATGCCAAGAGACGACAAACTGTATCTGTTTGGCCTGTCTGTTCCCCATACTCGCCTGGCTTCATTATGAAAAGATGCCAGAAATAGCATTCCTACAGGATTTCCAGTACAGAAACCACAAGAATGCTCTTTCTCATGATATGGCAACTGTGCAACAATATGGCGTCATCTGGAAAATTACAGTCTTAGAGACAAATATTTTTCCCCTCACGACTGATTTAAAATAGACAGGGTGTCGCCCAAAAACCATGCTTTCCCTTCTCCAAGATGGAGGACTCTTCTTGCAACGTTTCTCCTGGGGGCAACAACCTTTGCTTCCGGAAGCCCGGAAAGGCAGACTCTCACACAAAACTCCTTCAATAGTCCTGAAAGGATTTTGGAAACTATTCAAAGTGTGTCCACTGAAAAGAAAGGCATTCTAGAGTATATCGCTAAATAAACATTTCTTTTTTGACTTGACATTTATAACAAATCACATGTATAATGAACTTTCCACAGAGCTTAAATTTGCATATTATGAGAAGTATCAACATTATTATGGCAGTTGTGTGTGTGTGTGACATTTATTTTGGATATACTCAGCATAAAAAAACCAGTAATCTAAAAACTAGTAATCTAATTATGAGACATTATACGTAGGACACTTTTAAAAAATAAGAACATAAAAAATTCCCAGAAGTGTAGATAGTCTGTTCCATTAAGGCATGTCTGACTGACTCATAGCTGTACTCCCTGTATCTACTCAAGTTGAATTCATAACAGATACTCAGTAAACATTTGTGGAAATAAGAAAGAGAAGGAGACAATGGGGCGGGGAGAATACAGAGTACAAGGTAGCTAAGCTCAACATAGTGCAAATGAAACTTAGTAATTAGAAAAGCACCTCAGTCATTTGCCTTCACTTGAAGGAATTACACTCTCCTCACTGAAGTGGTAGTTGTTTTTCACCATCTGGCAAAGAAGCCTGTGGGCTCTCAGAATCCACCATCCAGACTCTTAGGGTGTTTTCTATTTGTTTCTTCCTACACAGCATCAAGTCACCTCACAATTATTTGCAGTTGCCAAAGACTGTGCATGAATATCTTGGCTCTCAACTGCTGAGTCCTCACTAATTTTGATTTTGTTTACATGGGTTGGACAAAATTATCAATGTCATAAATGAGACATAGATCACCAAAAAGTACGTGTGTGTTGTTTTCTGTTTTGTTTTCAGGAGAGATTATTTCAAAATGAGAATTCATAAGAAGAGACTTATTTCTAATTTTTAGCCTCTAAGCTACAAATTGTTTCTATATTACTTGAAACCCTAATCTGAAATCCCAATGGTTGAAAATTTATTGAGTTCATACGAGCAAAAATACAAAAGCCAAAATGATCGCAACAAGTGCAATGCTAGCTTACTCAAAAGTAGAGACAAGTGACCATACAGTAAGTCATATCCCTCTGCAATGTTACATACACACACACACACACACACACACACACACACACTTCACAAAAGACTCGAGCTTCAGAAGGTTCCCTTTGTGGAAATAGCCTGAGATTTTCAATGTTAGTACTTCCTTTTGCGGTCTCTGGGGGATGACTAGATGGACAGCTCCAAAACAGCACTATCTCAAGCTTTTACCTTGACATCGACTGAGGGGAAAGAGGAAGTCATTTAATGACTGAGAACCAAAAAAAAAAAATCAAGTAACCTAAAACATATTTTCTGGCAAAATTTGCCTTCTACAAAGCAGCCGAAGGATGATAACAGGGTGTGGAGAGATGGAATCAGCAGTTAAGTGGATATCCGTCTGTCACTTAGCCTTTATTACATAGCATTAGAGACCAGCATCTGGCCAGCTTGGCACTCTTTCTTCCCACATCACCCCACTGGCAAGATGCTTCCCCAAGGTCCATGGCCTCTGGCCACACCACTCTGGCCTGTGGTTCCATCACATCTTACAAACTGTAAAGGGGCTGGACAGTACTTGGATGAGATCAAGGGTCAATCTGGACTGGATTCCGGCCTGGCTCAACAAGGTTTTGCACAATTTGTCCCTCCATTTCTCTCTCCTCTTATTTCTTTACCTTCTGGGCTTCCTATTTTGAGCACCTCCCCTCTCCCCACTCTCGAAGATGAGCTTCTGTTTTCCTGAATTCTTCTCACCCTTACCATATCCCAAAGTCTTCCTTCCTCTGTCTTTTCAATATTTCCTCTTGGTGTACTTATATTTCTTTAAAAGCAACACGAATTGGCTGGAAGCAAAATAAACAGATGCAACTAAGAGATCATAAATCACCAAGTGGGAGAGTACGATTTTTCCCAATACAGGAAACGACCTCTCAGTTTGTTTCAGAAAAGGAGATAAAGGAACAGAACTTTAGTTTCACTGAAATGTCCTGTTCCCCTAACAAGTCTTCTGAGATTAAATAGGAAGTGTGCTAGACAGATCAAATGTTCAGACTGAGCACATATACAGTGAATCAAAACCCTCTTCACTGTACGCACCTTACTTCACAAATATGGAAAAGAAATACAGCTCTTGTACTTTCTGAAGTTATAAAGAAATACTAAAAATGGCCTCCATGTATTTGGGTACATACTGCTAATCCCACACCAGGGCTCACCAAAGCCATTTTACAGCGCAAGAGGATTGTGACTTTTAACTTCCCTCATAAAGATGGAGTTGCCACATACACACAAACATGCACACATAGACAGACTCACAGACACATCACTCCAATTCCACAATGCTAACCACAGAAAATGGCCTTCTCATCTACCCAGCTATGCAACCACACCCTACTGGTCATCAGCTTCTGCTGAGTACACCTGCAAAATATTTCTCATTTCTATAGTCTGTTACCACTGCTACCACCTTTGGTAGTCCAGGGGTTGTCAAACGTGTTCTGGAAAGAGCTAAATCAAATACTTGAGACTTCGTGGGCCAAATAGTTCTGTTGCAACTACTCAACTCCACTGTCCATGCAAAATCAGCCATGGAAATATGCAAGCAAATAAGCAGACAGCGAGTGGGATCTGGCTGCAGTTTGCTGATGGCTGTCGTGGACTATGAGCATCTCTCATCCACATTTCTGCAATACTTCTAACCGGTCTCATATGTCCAGGTTGGCTCTTCTCTAACCCACCTACTTTGCAGGCAAAGATCTTTCAAAAACATGAGTAACTCACTCCATTGATAAAAAAAAAAAAAAAAACCCTTCACTAGTTCCCTATTTTTCTTAAAAGTGAAAGTCTTTAGCACAGCCCGCTTAGGCACTCTAGGATAAGCTCCTATCTACCTCTTCATACTCTATACTCCAGTCGTACTATACTTCTTTACCTGTTTGCATTCTTCATACAAACAACCAGTTACCTGTTGCCTCTGGACCTTCACACAGGCTATTTCCTCTCTGAGGTGAACATGGTCTCCAGTATCCCTTTCTCCATGCCCTTTATCATTTAGATCTCCTCTCACAGTCATTTCCTTGTGGGTGTTCCCTGCCCACCATACTAGACCTCCTAGGTCAGAGAGGGACTCCTGCTAAAGGTTCTTAGCACCTTGAGCTTTTATCATATTTGAACACTGGGTTTGCTGCTAGACAATAAGCTTAGAAGGAAGGAAGCATGTCTGTCTCTTATGTCACTGTTTCTTCAGCATGTAGTAGAGTACCTGGCATGTAGTGCATGCAAAACAAATGTTTGTTGAATAAATAAATGAACCAGGACCCAAAGTAGTATAGTAAAATGTTCCAAACTGTTTGTACTATTATACATAGCTTATTACCTATAAGAACCATAAAAGCTTAACAGACACTAAAAAAAAGTAAACGTTTCTCAGTAAAGATTAATAATTCAGTCTTTAAAGAGATTAGAGTTCATTATATAACCCAATGAATTGCTTAAATATTCAGAGTACCTTATTAAAATTATTAAGTACTTCAATGTGTATAGAGGTATAATCTTTATAATGCTCTCTTCTTATAGGTAACACTATTGCTGATCACTGCCCTCAAATGTGAACAGTAAGTCATGGAAAGCATTACAACCACACTACAATAATGATTACTATCTTTAACTCCTTCCCACTTGCAAAGGCAAAATGATGTCACTCCAAGTCTTTTTAACAGCCACAGATACAGGAGTTGCAAAACTTTTTAGGGTACTGAAAACCACTCATGTATGCAAAACTTGTTAAGGAGGAAAACTGAACACTTACTTAATGGTTCTTGGCATTCTAAAGCTGGGTAATTTTTCATTAAAGTATACCTGAAGTACAATATCCTATTAGTTTCAGGAGTACCTCATAATGATTTGGTGTTTTAGACATTACAAAGTGATTCCCATGACAAATCTAGTCGCTACCTGTCACTATACAAAGTTATTATATTATTGACTATGTTCCCTATGCTGTACATGATATTCCCATGACTTACTTTTTAAAAGTATGCTTCATACCCAGTAGTAAGCCCAACACATGGCTGAACTCATGACCCTGAGAGATTAAGAACTGAGCTGAGGTCAAGAGTCAGATGCTCAACCAACTGAGCCACACAGGTGCCCTTCAGGAGTTATTTTACCACTGGAAGTTTGTATTTCTTAAGCCACCACTCCCCAGCATCATCCCTTTCTGGTAACCAACAGCTTGTTTCCAATATCTATTAGTCTGTTTCTGTTTTGGTGGATTTGTTTGTTTTTTAGATTCCACATGTAAGTGAAATCATATCGTTTTTGTCTTTCTCTGACTTATTTCACTTAGCGTAACACCCTCTAGGTCCATCCATGTTGTCTCAAATGGCAAGATTTCATTCTTTTTTTATGGCTCAGTAATATTCTATTTTAGGTAGGTAGGTAAGTAGGTAGGAAGGAAGAAGAAAGGAGAAGATAGATGATAAAAAGATAAATGATAGATATCAATTCTTTATCCATTCATCTATCGATGGACACAGGTTTCTTCACTACCTTGGCTACTGTAAATAATGCTGCAATGAGCATAGGGGTGCATATATCTCTTCAAGTGGTATTTTTATTTTCTTCAGGTAAATACCCAGCAATGGAATTGCCAGATCATATAGTAGTTCTATCTTTAATTTTTTGAGGAATTGCCATACTGTTTTCCACAGTAGTTGCACCAATTTATATTCCCACCAATAGTGCAATATTCTCCACATCCACATCAACACTTGTTACTTTGTGCCTTTTTGATAAAACCAATCTGACAAATGTGAGGTGATATCTTATTATGGCTTTGATTTGCATTTCCCTGATGAGTAGTGATGTTAAGCATCTTTTGATAAGACCGTTGACCATCTATATGTTTTCTTTGGGAAAAAAATGTCTACTTAACTCCTCTGCTCATTTTTTAATTGGGTTGTTTGGTTTTTTGAGAAATCGTGCATGTTCTTTACATATTTTTCTTTTCAGAGAGAGAGAGCACGTGCTTGGGAAAGGGACAAAGGGAAAGAGAAAGAGAGAAGGAAACTTAAGCAGTCTCCATGCACAATGAGCCAATTCAGGGCTGGATCTCATGATCTGGCTCAAACATACCTGAGTCAAAATAAAGAGCTGGATGCTCAACTGACAGAGCCACACACGTGCCTCAAAATATGCATTTTGAATATTAATTCCTTATCAGATATAGGCCTTCCAAGTATTTTCTCCCACTCAGTAGGTTGAATTTGGTTTTGTTGATTTTTTAAATTATTTAACATTTTGCTATACAAAAGCTTTTTAGTATGGTGTGATCCCATTTGTGTGTCCAATATCTTTAATAAAGTTCCTACTATGTAACTTAAAAGAAAAAAAAGTGGAGAGGGTGGCATCCTTATTATGTCCCTGGTCATGTGAAAAATCAGTATCTCACTGTTGAGTATGATGTTAGCTATCAGTTGTCATAGATGGCCTTTCTTATGTTGAGATACCTTCTATACCTACTTCATTCAGAGTTTTTATATAAATGAATATTGGATTTTGGCAAGTGCTTTTTTTGCATCCGAGATGACTACATAATTTTTATTCTTTGTTAATGTGGTGTATCATATTGATTTGCAGATGTTGAGTCATTCTTGCATCCTTAGAGTAAATCCCACTAGATCGTGGTATATGATCCTTTTAATATATTGTTGAATTTGGTTTGCCAATATTTTGTTGAGGATTTTTTGCATCAATGCTCATCAGACATGTCAGCCCATAAAATTCCTTTTTTGTGTGGCATCTTTGGTTTTAGCCAGAGAAATTCTGGCCTCATAAAGTGAGTTTTGAAGTGCTCTTTCCTCTTCAATTTTTTAGAATAATTTGAGGATAAGTACTAGCTTCTTTAAATGTTTGATAGAACTTACCTGTGAAACCATCCAGTTCCAGACCTGTTTTTTGGGAGTTTTTAAATTACTGATTCAATTTTATTACTTGTAATTGATCTATTCAGACATTCTGTTTCTTCATGATTCCGTCTTGGACAGTTGTATGCTTCTAGGAATCAATCTTTTTCTTCTAGGTTTACCAATTGTTAGCACACAATTGTTTATAGTCTCTTATGATCTTTTGTATTTCCCTGGTATCAAGTGTAACTTCCCCTCTTTCATTTGATTTTATTTATTTGTGCCCTCTCTCTTCTTTCCCTGATGATTCTGGTTATAGGCTTACTGGTTTTATCTTTTCAAAGAACCAGAGAGCTGGGTAATTTTTAACTTGGTGTGGTTATCAAGAATTTTTGTTAGTAGTTTTAGGGAGGACAAAACTATCTACATTTTTAAATGGACTCTAAATGACTCCAATACGAATCCTCAGTTGAAAACCTGTTCTGAATGGTGACTTCCTGAGGTCAGCATCTCTTTCCTGTTCACTGTTTTATCCCTAGACATTGGTTCAGAGCCTAATGCAGAGTAGGTGCTCCATGAATATTTCTTAACCTAAACCATAATAATTGTTGCCTGGGGTGGTGGTAATCGGTGAAAACTTTTAAATTTGTATACATGTGTATTATTTGGAGTTTTTAAATTGAGCATGTATATTTATTTCTAACTAAAAAAAAAAAAAAAACCCAGATCTTTATTCAAACTTATAGTAACATATGGAAACAGATTAAGGTAAAAGATATATTTTTAAGGCACAGAATTAGACTTATAGTAAAAGTATTGGTGAATAGGATAATTTGAAATTAATAAACTGTTTATATCTGAAAGAATAAAATGCTGTAATTATAACAATTTCTAATAGCAACCATAAAGGAACACATTTCTGGGTCCTGCCTTTCAAGGCATCTTTAATCACTGTAAGTTGTTGGATCAAGTGATCTTTAGGTCTATACCTGATGTGTCCAGTATCTTGAGTAGAGTTCCTACAATGTAGAGAAAAATCTCTATAAAAATAAAAATTGATGCCCTTTCCCATCAGGGCAATTATTGAATAGTTTACCTTTATGCTGCTAATAACCTACAACTATGTCTTACACTGGTTCACACTGATAGGAGAGATAGGAGAGTAGAAATTACCTACTCAAGAAGCTTGATTGTACTCCTACAAAATCACTTGCATACTGTATTTTTATTCCAGTGGGATGAGCCACCTTCAAACTATATTCTCTTTTATTTCCCTTGCTCTTTTGATCCTGCTCACTGTTTTCATTTTCCCATAATTCTTAGTTAATCGATTTTCCAATCTGTTTTTTCTAGAAACAAATTTTAGAAGTGTTCACACCAAGTTGGAGCATTAATGGCTTTCTTCCTGGGCCACACCCAAAACCACTACCACCCCATAAAAAATCTCTGTCATTACCTTCTCACCATTCAGGCTATTTCTCAACTTTGCCACTTACTCGGTTTTAGCCTTTCATTGTACCCTAATCTCCTTGGTTTTCATCTTATTAGCATGCACACAGATCTTTCTATGATCTCCCAGTCCCTTCAGATGGACAACTCATTCAGAAAGCTGGCCTAAGCTTCATCTCCTACAAAGCAGTTGCATCTTGGACTAATCCTCTTCACTCCACATATACAAGTTATCCTCAAGAAATATACTTGGCCTAGGGCAGAATCCCTAGTAGAAACCCATTCTGGATTATAGAAAACTTGATTCTCTTTTGTCTAGGAGGAATGATGAGATAATTTGGAAAATTAATCATCTAAAATGTCACTAGATTATTTCATCTGGGTTCAAATGTATCATCATAAACCGTGTCTTCTCACTGAATTACCAGTCACTACACTCAAGATTTTAATTTGATAAAAGAATACTTTTTTAAAAAGTTGAAGGAACTACAAAACAAGAAAGAGAATTCAACACTGTACTTTCACCCCCTAACCCCCTACAAACCCATCTTGTTCCAGGTCTACCTTGGGATTAGATTTTGATAAGGGTTAGGCCTGTGTGTCTCACCTTTTAAGGAACACTGAATGGCCCTGGGAAATAACATAAAGACTGGTGAGGTTTCTTTGCTTGGGAAGCCCATTCATCATTCAAATTACTTTACAATCCAGGATGTAAGTTGGTCAGTACTTACCAAGGGCCTACTTTGTGTGTATTATAGTCCCAGGTTACATCAGTTACAATCCTAATGGACACAACATATTAAGATGATGTGCCAAGCTGGACCAAAACTATATTCCACAGGGGTGTATTCTATGAGGTTGGGAGAGGACAGAAGAGACACAAAGATAAAACTTCAGTGTACCCTGATAATAAGGGCCTGTGAAAAGAGCCTTGAGGCTAGCAGTCCAACTCCTCAAGAGATGTTATACTCTAAATTAAATGTCCCAACTCCTCAGCCCTTTCCATCAGTCTGAGCCGGAGGTGGTCTTGGAATCTGCTCTACAAGGAGCTGTAGGGAAAATAAAATAGAGAGGGCTAACAGCACTTGAATGTTCAACACACAACCCCTTTTTAAGAAAAAGAAGTTCAAAACCCAGGGCCTTCCAGCTGGGCTGAGTACAGCTGTTGTACCCTGAGTCCATGCCATCCCTTTGAAACAAAAAACAAAGCACCAGTAATAAAAATAAAATTCATACTTAAAAAAAATGTTGGTCCCTTCCCACTCATGTTTATGTATAAACCAAACACCAGCAAAACAAACTGGTGGTTAAACTGGCATTTTAGTTATGAGCCATTGCATTAACCAAACAAGCTATGGGACACCCACAGACATCTCTTATTTTTATGGTGCTGGATGACAAGAGGGTCCAGGTAGGTGTCCAGGTATCCTACTGCTCCCAGAGAGGCCTCCAGCCTTCACTGTTCCCACAGAAATTAATCTTCACAAAAAGTACAAGAAAGTTTCGAATCTTCAGAAGGAGAAATTTCTCCTAAGCTCAGACATCAAAAGTAGGAGAGCAATAAAAACTCTAAAGCATGACTTTATGGCTGTGTTGGTGCTATTTTAAATGACTGCTTCCCACTCTGGTCCCTGAACCCAATTTATTCTCATCTCCCCAAACCAACTCTTCTAACTTATGAGAGACTGAATGGGTCAATGCCTATTTAAAAATCAGCTCTTTCTAAAGTTGCATTTGTTTTTGCAGAGCACTGGATGAGGGGATTTCCTAACTGACTTAGGAAAATGTAGCTCAAGCTGATGAAACCATATTCTACTTATTATTAGGCCCAGAGGGCTAGAGAGAGAGTGTGACAACCTACAGCTGCCCACAGCTGGCCTTTGAAAAACAGCGTCTTGAAATTAAATACAGTGGCTACAAATGCCTGGTCAGAGGCATTCTGGGAAAGCACCTGTGTCAAGGCAGAAACCAGGAAAGACAAAAAGGATGAGTACTTGGGAGAAGTGAATCTGTGGTTTTAACTGGCATAACCAGTCCCATTTGGGTTAAGAAGTCAATGGAAAAATGATCCTTCCTCAGTTACTTTTATTTTGTTTTTGTTAAAATTTCTTTTGGAAAAATTAAACATCTGGACCTCTTTATGGAAATAGTTGTTATGGTCGCTGGGAAAAACATTATATATTTTTTTTCATAGAGTTTGGATCAATTTGGTCAGAGAAGGCCTAAGGGTATAGAAAGCCTCACCATGGGGTGGCTGCTTCTTCAGTCTTTAAATATTTTGAAAATAAACTTTCTGTGAGTACATTCTGGGGCATTGGATTAACAATGCATTTGTTCCACAGTCTTCAGAGGCAGCACTGAACAGCTGTCTACAACAGGAAGACCTGACTATACCCTGCAAAGAGGGAGCTCTTCTCCCCAAGGTAGGGAAATTCCTCTTGGGTTTGAAGTTGGTTGTTTGTGTTGCTAAGTTGCTGGCATAATATTTTTCTTTCCTGCAGTCAGTGTTTCGTATTTGGGAGAGGGAGAGGAAAACAATGGATTTGTGCTATTTTTCAATCAATATCTTTCTTTGGTGGAGCACATTTTAAGGGATACATATTTGGGAAGAATTTTCTATCCTCTCACCACCATTATTTTTAAAAAAAGACTGCGGAAGGATGTGGCTTCTTTATGCTCTTTAAGCACTATACTCTTTGTTCCTGAGTACAGGGTTTAAGGAAAAGGACATGCCTATTTGGAAATGCAGTATCTTCTTTAACTCAGGCAGACACTCTAATTCCAGTGAGCTCTGAAGTCCTCACCTCTCTCCTGTGGGCAGCTTTTGGAGCCCATTTTGATAGTTTCAGTCTTCCTTCTTCAACCTTGAAATAGGCAGAAGGTATAACAAATAAGCTCCAGTACGACAGGGAATGTGGGCATCCTTTAGCATTCTGTCTGCCTCCGACAAGTGCCTTGCACACAGAAAATAGTCAATAAGACTTAACCTCAAACATGCAAGTTTAACTCGCTCTGGGTCATCAGATGTATAGAACTTTTTAAGTGGGATATCTTCATCACTTTTGGTTCCATTTTTGTTTTTTAAATTTGTCTCGGAAACAGAAGTAGCTGGAGCTACTTGAACACAGGCTTTTCCTCTTGAAAGCTCCCCATCAATCAGTTTGAGATCATGTAGATTATAAGTGGCCTATGATACTGTTTTTAACCAAAAGTTCTTATCTGTCTATGATTCTGCTACTCAATTTCATTTCTTTGGATTTTCAGTTTGAGAATGTGTCCTGCTAAAATGCAAAACCTCCTGGAGAAAATAATGCCATACTAATAATATTAATAATCACCCCCTTAAGCTGAGGTTGACCAAAAGATGGTTAAGAAAAAGTCACTAGAGGAAGGAATGAGGTCGGGGAGGGGGCGCGGCGGTGAAAACAGAAATGGGGCTGTAGAAAGGGGTCCAGGTCCCAGGATGCAAGGGAGCAGAGAGAAGTCCACTTGAAGGGGAAAGGGAATAGTTTCCAAAGCCCAATTTCATATAATTTGCACTTTACATAATTTACAGTGTGTTAAAAGCCAGTACTGTTCTTACCCACAGGGGATTCATAAGGAACACTTTGAACTCCTCAGAAGGAATGATTTGGTAAATACAAAATATGATTATCATTACACCTGTTTCCTAGAATAGATGAGGGACTTTTTATCCAGGTGTCTATTATCCCTCTGTGCCTTTTGGGTCAAGAAGGTTCATTTATAATTCTTTGTCTGTTCTGAGAGATTATAGACTGGCAGCATTGAGAGAAAATGGCATAGGATAAGACAGAAAATATGGCAGCAGATGAGAAAGGACATAAGCAGTTTATATCTCAAATGGTTCACCCTGAGACAACCAGGAAGAATCAGATGGCTGTCTTAGTTTGGATTCCCCCAGAAGCAGATCCTGAGACAGGGATTTGAGTGCAAGTAGTTTATTTGGGAGGTGATCCCAAGAAGTACTAGTAGGAAATGAGAAAAAGACAAGGAAGTGCCCAAAGTCAATACTGCATAATCAAGCAGTTTACCACTATAGGAAACTGAGGGTCACTCCTGCTGGGTAATTCTGGGACGTGCCTCCAAGCCACTCCATATGAGGAGTGAGAAATCTGAGCTATTTATCTTTTGACGCTCACCCTTCATGACTGAGGGCTGCTCCCTGCTGCTTCCGGCCTGCCTTGGTGTGACAGAGAGGCAGGGCCGCAGGCGCCATGGACTGGAATGGTGAGTGCCAGGAAGATGCGGTGGGCAGCAGGTGTATGGGCATTCAGGGGCAACTAGGACCTGCAAAGTCATGAAAAGGCCCTGTGGGCACTTGGAGCATCATATCCAAGGACATAACAAAGAAGTCGTTTTTATCCATTTAGAATCTTCAAATTCATGGAGAGGATTTATATGTTTTCACTCTCCTTGAGAACCTCCTCTACTTACTTGGCTCCAACTAACACTACAGCCAACAGTGACTCCCAGCGACTCATCTCTGCTAGATCCTTGCTCCGTGTTTCTAACTGCTAAGGAGCATCTCCACCTAGAGAGGAGCCTCTCAAACGTAACCTGCCTTAGATTCTCTTCTTCCAAAACTCCATTCATTTTCCTATTATCCATCTAATTAAGTTGAATTAGAAACTTTGAAATCATCTTTAATCTTCACTCTCTTTTACCCTCCAAATCCAGTCAACTCCTGACAGTCCATCTCCTAAATATCTTTCAATATACCCTACCCTCTCCAGCTCCTCGACCACTGTGATTTTTCTATACCATCATCATTTTTCTGAATTATTAAATTACTGCAACATCCTCCTACCTACTCCCCCTGACCTTCATTTTCTCCCTCTCTCCAGTCTGTGCTATACACTGCTACCAAAAAGATCATTTTAAAAACTTCCTCTGATTACATTATCTTTCCTTAAAATCCTTTAGTGGGTTGTTTGCTTTTAGGACAAAGCCCAAACCTCTTAATTATGCAGAGCTCCTGACAATCTGTTTCTAATCTGCTGCTTCATCTTTCCTCTCTGCACCTCTCCAAGTCAAGGTTCTTAGCTGCATATAACATTAACCAACTTTAGATGAATTAAGAAGCAAAATAATTTACTGAAAGAATATGGGGAAGCACACTGGACCTCTGGAAAGGCCGGAGAACCAGGCTCAGAAGATAGGTAGAAACAAAGGGAAGCCAGGCAGCCAAACCGCAGCCAAAACCACTGTACCAAGCCAATCCCTAGAGAAAAGCTGCCTCTTACAGCAAGTCCTAGACACTGGAACTGGCACCCAGACCTGGGCATGAGGCAGCACTGCTGGCTCTTCTGTCACTATCAATCCCGCAAGCTGGATGTTGGTGTCATTGCTGTGACCTTCAGAATAAATTCTCTACACCGTCCTCATTTGCATCACTTGGTCCAGATTCAATATCCTGTGAGTGTGATCGATTGGCTGCTATGTGAGGTCACATCACTGGACCACGATTTCCAGAGAAGACAAAGACCAGGTAGGTGGTCTTCTCAACCTTATAATGGGAGGCAGACTCAGCTTCCCATCAAGCTTCATGAGAAAAAAAAAATGAGTTTATATGCGAGGCAGCTGCTAAAAAATGACAACGGTCAATGAAAATAGACCTTTATATTTTTAAAACACAATGAACAAGAATAATTCGTTTAACATAATTCAAGTGTTCCTCCATATATACACAAATGTATTCAGGCACTCTGGAAAAGGAGACAAACCAAAGTCACATTTGTACCGAACCTAATATTGATAATTTCAAGCTACAAAGTATATGGTCCATGGAGTGTACAGTGTTCAACCTACACAACATAATGGAAGCATTCCTTCCTTGTGTGAGAAAAGTTCTAAACCAGTAAAACCATTAGTTTCAAGGATAAGATGAATAAATTTTTCAAGTGGTCATTAAGTATTAAGGTGAAAAAGCACCATCCTTATTCCATCTCTTTGTTCCCAGACCTTTATCTTCAAGCTATGGGATAAATAGGCTCAATACATAGATTATTGTGCGGAATGCCATGGGTAGACCTACAAAAAAACTTCTGAGGTTATTAGAATACGGACAGTGATAACTATGGAGCAGCAATAAACCCTTATATGATAGCCAGGCTGACCTGTGGTGCTGGTGTGGCTCCTTCCTCAGTGATCTGGTCCATTCACATGTGTACTTAATTTTATTCATGCCCCAAGTCCATTGCTCACTTGTTAATGCAGTGGTGAGCCAAAGTGAACGTACCCTCTGAATGAGTCTCAGGTGTCACTCTTGTCAAGCTTTGAACCCCAAGTTGGTCTGCTCGCTTAGGACATATTCTATAACCTGGAAAGTATCACCCAATCCCTATTCAAACTGCTATGGACCATAAAGTGAGTTTCTTGGCCAAAAGCAATGTCATGTGGGATATGACAGTGTATAAGGCATTCAGTAAATTCAAGAATGGTACCAGAAATATAGTGGACAGTGAAAGTGAATCCAAATGCAGAATAAAGGACTATTCCAGTGAGGACAAATCATTTGCCCTTTATATGTTGGAATCAATCATATCAGATCATACTAGATCAGTAGAGGTGGTCTAGGTTTGACACTTGCAAGTAATTTGCTCTCAATTAACGTTACCTTTGTTTTTTTTCTGCCAAGTCAGCAGATATTCTGCAGTGGACACAGACAAGATAGTAGGGGTTTACCCAAGGTCAGTGCATATTGGGAGTTCTCATTCAATCATCAAGGGCCTACCTTCTTACCATGAGAGAATTTTCTTCTTGCTCCACAGTGACAGAATTCTGAGTTTTTATTTCTTGCTGCCCCATTGGGTGTACTTGAGATTTTAGTGCAGCAAGCATGGCCTTGGTGAACTGCAAGGTCTGGTATAATTTACAGTTGGGTGCTACCCTCAGTTTAGAGGCTCAGAGTTGTTTACTGCTGCAGTTAACTTCAGTGTTCAGAAGTGGCATAGCCACATCTACCCTTAGAAAGGAAAATCATTTTGTTGCATCCATGAATCATTCATAGCCTCCATCACTGTCTCTATGAATACTTTGTTCATGAGCCCATTTAAATATCACTGGGGAAGATGGAAAAGAGAAGACAACGGATATCCACAGCATTGATAATTTAGTTCACTTAGTCATTAAGAGCTTTCTCTATAGTTGAGGTTTATTTGAAGAACATTTATAAGGATATCATCCTCTGGTCCTATTCCAAGATATCCATTCACTCAGGCTGCTACTCAACTAGTACATACCAGTAGATCTAGATGAGTTGTTAAAGTATTAAAATATTGGCATACTGCTTCAAATAGCAGCCACATAAATAGCTGCTCACTCCTTGCAGCTTACCCTAATTTCTCCTATCCTAGAGCCCCCATATCAATACCAAGTGAGGTGCTTTACCTTGACTCCTGCCACCTGCAGGCCAACTAGCCAGTTCATCATGGTTTCTAAGAGTGGCCCTCAGTTCTGTATTCCCCCATAGATAAAGCAGAGCCAGATTCCAGAGAGCAGTGCTCCTGTTTGGGAACTACCACCTTAGCAGGCAAATACCCTCTAGGCCTTCTGACACTGTGGCTGTTTCTAGAACTTCCTTGTGTGGCTGATCATAGGAGTAGAAGTCTGTGGCATATTCTTTATTGGTTACACATTTTTCATGTCACTCCTATTTCTCAAACCTAATTATCATTAAATCTCAAATCATGATGGATCCAAATCTCTAACTATCTGGTCAAATCAATAACCTCTATTGGTCACTCCTCCCTTCCTCCCTTACCATCAATTGATATAGATACTTCCTTCAAGCCATCTTGATAAACCATCCAGATAAACTGGACAATGGCATGCACTGTTCAATACTCTGCCCCCAAAGAGATTTCAACATTTTCTTTCCCTATCATTCTTAAGAGCTATGCCTTAGTGGGACTGTAATACCTTAGCAGATTACTTTTTCCTGGCACCAGCATATTGGGCAAAACCATCTAAAAACTAGATGTACATATGACCCAGCAATAGCACTGCTGGAGATCTACCTAAGGGCAGAAGTGCTGATGCATAAGGGTACATGTACCCCAATGTTCATAGCAGTACTGTCAACAATAGCCAAATCATGGGAAGAGCCTAAATGTTCATCAACTGATGAATGGATCAAGAAGATGTGGTATATACATACATACACAATGGAATACTACATGGCAATGAGAAAGAATGAAATCTGGCCATTTGTAGCAAAGTGTATGGAGCTAGAGGGAGTCATGATAAGCGAAATAAGTCAGACAGAGAAGGACAGATACCATATGTTGTCACTCATAGGTCTAACAGGAGAAACCTAACAGGAGACCATGGGAAGGGGAAAGGAGGAGAAAAGAGTTGAGGAGAGGGAGTGAGGCAAATCATGAGAGACCTTTGAATCCTAAGAACAAACTTAGGGCTGAAGAGGGAGGGGAGAAGGGGAAGTGGAGGTGATAGTCATGGAGAGAGGCACTTGTGGGGAAGAGCACTGGATGTTATATGGAAACCAACTTGGCAATAAACTATTAATTTAAAAAAACTAGATGTACATTATTTCCCCTTTAGTCAGCTGGTCCTAGGAGACTCCAGAAAAAGCTATTGGTGTAGATTGAGGGAGTGGTTGCCATGTGACAGCAGTAGGTTCATAATGAGTGTGAGCACCTGCAAATACTACTTGCTTTTGTCTTCAGGGCTTGCCCAAGCCCATTCCTGCATGTATAACCTCCATTTGAAGATGGAATGTTTCTAGATATATCAAACTGATAGTAATATTTCATCAAGGGCAGCTCATACTGCAAGGTAACCTACTGCCCCATGGTCAGGTACTCAGTCTCTGCCAGGACCCCATAGCTAACTTAAAGCTATTTCTCAATAGGATAAAGTTACCTCCTGAAGAAAGCATGATTTGTTCCAAGTCTCTTGGGTTCCAGCTGTGGTGACAAAGGCATCAAGTTTTCCCACTGGCTCCATTCCAGCATCCTGGTATTCATATGTCCACTGGAAGATGGGCCAAATGGTAGAGCTACTTGTCCTGAACCACAGACTAGCTGGAGAACCTTCCTGTTCTGGGTTCCATTTAAAGTTGTTAGCTTTTTGGGTCCCTTGCTAAATAGTTGTAAGTCACACATCCAAATGTGGTGCATTGTTCTCTTCCAAATTCACAGAGGCCCCACCAAGTATTGGGCCTCTGATTTAATGTACATCTACTTGGACTTTGCTGGAAGAGCTAGTCTAACATACCCACTGACTGTTGGACTTTAGAAATTACATTGAGTGTCAGTCTTTGTGTTTTCATGGGAGTTTTCTCTTACTCTGCAATAAGAATGTATCTTGTTTCCTCCTTCCCTTCAGGACAGTCCCATGGTATTATTGATGTAGCAGACCAGTAGACATTGAATGATGGTGAGGCAACAAAGATCCCTGAGGAATAAATTTTGCCACAGACAAAATTGAGGCAACCAGAGGAAAGCCACTGCTTTCCTATGTTGTCTCTTGCTGGAATCCAGGAGTAAACATCAGACAGCTTAATAACTGTGTAACAGGTATTAAGGACTACATTATCCAGAAAAGAAGCATCACCAGTAACAGTAACCATAACTGAAGTCAACACCTTCATAAGCTTGCAATACTCCCTCCTTCTTTCTTCAAAACCCATCCATATTGTATGCATGTCAGATAGGCACAATGAAGGGATATATGCATGTTACATTTCTCCCAGGAGGCAGTTTTACTTTGACTTACTATTTACTATTACTATTTGACTTTTCATTTACAATTTCTCTAGTTTTCATATTAAAATAGCCCACGTGGGAACTTTGCTTGATGTTAAGAATACTTGCTTTTTTTTTTAAATAGTTTATTGTCAAATTGGTTTCCATATAACACCCAGTGCTGTTCCCCACAAGTACTCTCCTCCATTACCACAACCTCTTTTCCCCCTCCCCCTTCAAACCTCGGTTCGTTTTCAGTCTTCAATAGTCTCTCAGGTTTTGCATCTCTCTCTTTCCCCAACTCTCTTTCCCCCTTCCCCTCCCCATGGTCCTCAATTAGGTTTCTCCTGTTCTCCTGTTGGACCTATGAGTGCAAACATATGGTACCTGTCCTTCTCCACCTGACTTATTTCGCTTAGCATGACACCCTTGAGGTCCATCTACTTTGCCACAAATGGCCATATTTCATTCTTTCTCATTGCCACGTAATACTCCATTGTGTACATATATATATATGTGTGTGTGTGTGTGTGTGTGTGTGTGTGTATATACATATATATATATATACACCACATCTTCTTGATCCATTCATCAGGTGATGGACATTTAGGCTCTTTCCATGATTTGGCTATTGTTGACAGTGCTGCTATGAACATTGGGGTACATGTGCCCCTATGCATCAGCACTTCTGTATCCCTTGGGTAAATCCCTAGCAGTGCTATTGCTGGGTCATAAGAGAGTTCTACTGATAGTTTTTTGAGGAACCTCCATACTGTTTCCAGAGTGGCTGCACCAGTCTACATTCCCACCAACAGTGTAGGAGGGTGCCCGTCTCTCCACACCCTCGCCAGCATCTATAGTTTCTTGATTTGCTCATTTTAGCCACTCTGACTGGTATGAGGTGGTATCTCAGTGTGGTTTTGATTTGTATTTCTCTGATGATGAGTGATGTTGAGCATCATTTCATGTGCCTGTTGGCCATCTGGATGTCCTCTCTGGAGAAGTGTCTGTTCAGATCTTCTGCCCATTTCTTCACTGGATTATTTGTTTTTCAGGTATGGACTTTAGTGAGTTTCTTGTAGATTTTGGACACTAGCCCTTTATCTGATATGCCATTTGCCACTATCTTTTCCCATTCTGTTGGTTGCCTATTCGTTTTTTTTATTGTTTCCTTTGCAGTGCAGAAGCTTTTTATCTTGATGAGGTCCCAATAGTTCATTTACTTGCTTTGGTGATTTACTCATTATCTAGGAAGATAACCTGGGGGTGATTCAGGGCCCAGCTAGACCTAACATTGGGAGCATATTCACGTCCAGCTTCATTTGTCATCTGACTCCTGTAAGATTTCACTCTGGCTGGTAGATCACAGTGATGTTATAAGTTACAAAAATTGATGTTAGCACAAATCCAGTTCCCAATAATCTTGAACAGCCTTGATATAATCACTTTCTCTGATTCACAGTTATGGGATCAATGTGCTTTAAGGAGAAATAGTAAGCAGATTCACAGCAATCTTTTTTTCTTTCTGTTTTTAATATCCACCTTCAAAACCATCAGCCTCCTTTTAACTCAGAGGTTCTCAGTCTACAAATAGATACTGGCATGGGATTGAAATAAGTAGAGTGATCTCTACCAGGGTGGTCAGGTCAGATCTCTATTCATTAGATATAGAGTTTTTTTCTATTACACAAATCAAGCAGAATATTAGTGGGCTGCCCATCTATCTCAATTGTAGGGACCATATGATCATTAGTCATCCTAAGGAGTATTTGTTGACTATGTCCACTGTGGTAAGTGATCTTACTAGGCTTCTGCCATCCTGAGCTCCTTCTATTTTAATGGAAACCTGGGAACTCATTTTAAATACAGAATCTCCCACCAATACTCCTGGACTAGTGAAAACATTTACTAAAACACTAAAGTAAATAAAATTATATATTTACTAAGGCCTTAGAGAAAGAAAAATCTTCTGGGTTCTCTTGTGACAGATAAGTCATTTATGATGAATCCATTCCAATTTTTCTTATCTTCCTAAATCTTAGGGTTCCTTCCATCACATTATACCAAGGAATTTATGACATCTGCATTTAATCCAAAATAGGACATTACTGAGTCTGAGTTTTACTCACTGAAGTGAGCAATCAATAAGAATCCACCCAGTTGTTCAATCTAGCCAATTGAATTTGAACTCCCTAGAAACTGCTCTTAAGAAATTAGGCTGATTTAAAATTATGCTCTTCTCTCCATAGTTTAGCCCCTTTAGAATCCATGCCCACACATACTCTCCAGATATTTTGCTGATGTAATTTTTAAATGTTTGTTTATTTTTGAGAGAAGGAAGAGAATGCAAGCAGGGGAATGGCAGAGAGAGAGGGAGGCAAAAGATCTGAAGCAGGTCTGCGCTGACAGCAGAGCCCAATGCAGGCCTCAAACTCATGAACTGTGAGATAACAACTTGAGCCAAAGTCCAAGGTTTCACCAACTTGGCCACCCAGGCGCCCTTGATATGTATATGTGGATATTTTTTAATGTTTAATGAAGTTTTAATGTTTGCCAACTGACATTTGAAAAAAATATTTACCTGTAAAGTTTATGATCTTTCTGGAAGAACTGGAGATATATAATGTAAGTTAACATTTTAGAAATGTCTACAGTTTATTCATTCATTCATTCAATAACATGTTTAGTATCTCATGTGAAGACATGAGGTAGGCACCTGTACAACACAGTGAACTTCTAACTTAGTGAATTTAGTTTTTTTAAGTTGCTCACCTCTGACCTAGTAAGGAATGTCATTATAGGAGCCATCTTTACACTGGTACCTAACTTCCCTCTTTTCCTTTGTTGGCCTTTATTCTTCCCTCTACTCCTCAAAGGTAAACAACCTTCTAGTTTCAGTGTGAGGCCCTCTGCTCCTCTCTCTTCTCTCTCCCTCTAAGAACACAAGCATTCTTACAACTTCCACCATAACTTCTGCAAAGTTGTGTCTTCTGAGCCACATTCAGACCTATATACCTAACCCTCTCTCATTTCTACTTGGTTATCTGATTGTCATCTTAAATCCAACAAATTTTAACAAATTCTTTGCCTTCTTCTGTCTAATCAATTTCTTTGGGCAAGTTAATTTAGTTTTATGTGCCTCAATTTCCTGATCGTTAAAGTGAGATAATAGGGGCACCTGGCTGGCTTAGTTGGTAGAGCATGCAACTCTTGACCTCGAGGTCATGAATTCAAGTCCCACTTTGGGTATAGAGCTTATTTGAAAAAAAGGGAAAATAAAGAGGGAATAATAACTACCCTCCTATGGAGCCATTGTGAGCATTAAATGAGTGTATACACATGAGACACTTAGAACAGTGCCTTGCATACAGGTAAGCCCTCCATGAAGGTCAGCTCTTGTTGCATCAGCTGTAAGAAGCTGTGATGAACTGAATACTAAACTGTATAGTAAATTAAATGACTCATTTGTTATCTTTTTCACCCAATTAGATTATAAATTCTTTCATGGCACAGGTATATTCGGCAACTTTTCCCAAGTCCCTGGTACTGTCCCCAAATTCAATCTTTTGTTTCTTAACTTCTGACTTCCTCAGAGGGAAGTCAGTTGTGTTCTGATACAAAAGGGAGGGATGTGTGTGTAGGGGAGTGTGTGCATGTGTTTGAGTGCAGAGATCTTTGTGTCCAGCTTCCTTAGTTTTCATATCAGCTCAGATTTTTGTTTTATTTTTTCTTTTCTCTTTTTTTATTTTTAATCTTGTATTATTGGTATGTAACATTCTTCTCCCAAGCATGAGTCTATATTTTGTCATAGTGGGATATAACTTTGTTCATAGGGCCAAAGAAAATAAGTGATAAAATGAGGCAAACATGAGGATAAATGATTTCTCCTTGTAAATTAATCCCTTACGTGAAAGACTTATGGGATCTAAGAAGGAATAGCCTTACCAAAAAATGAAGAAGGAATTTCTTTGGGTGGTATATTTTCTATACTCACTGTAACAGATTACTAAAATTTATTATCTCACAGTTCTGTAGGATTGAAGTCCAACATGAGTTGGACTTAATCATGGAGCTTAAATCAAGGTGTTTGTATTCTCTTCTGGTGGCTCTAGGGGAGAATCCATTTTCTTGCTTTTTCCAATTTCTAGAGGCTGCCCACATTTCTTTGCTTTTGATCCCCTTCCCTGGATTCAAGTCAGGAGTGTTGCATCTTTCTCTGACCCTTCTTCCATGGCCATATCTCCCTCTGACAACAGCTGGGAAAGATTCCTGGCATTCAAGGATTCATGTGATTAGGTTGGGCCTCTGGATGACTTCCCCATCTCAATCCTTAATCTGAATCACATCTGCAAAATCCATTTTGCATGTAAAGTAACATATTCACAGATTCCAGGATTATGACATGGTTGGGAGTATTTTTCTATTTGCCACAATTAGCAAATGGAACCTACTTGAGGTTGGATATGCACCCTGAACTCTCTCTTTAATTCTCTGGATCATATTCTTTTCCAATGTACATCTTCATTATTAAATAAAAGATCTGGTAAGGTTGCAGATTCAAGTGATGGTGTAATTTAGCACCACCCAGATCAAATCTATTAGGTCTTTAGTAAGTTCAGCTCAGTAGCTAAAGGAGATAAGACATTATTTCAGCACAACCACCATAGAAAGTCCCTAAATTTTAGGCTGCAGTTCTAAGCCAATAATTTAGGGACTTGAACTTCACTTTCTCTTTCTTGAAGCCATTCAGATCCACCAGAAGTAACTTCTCTAAACCTTTGGCTATTGATTTCTCATGCCCTCATCCTGTTCCATGGCAGTGGCCTTCAACACACACTTTATTACACATTATTATAAACCATAACTTAGTTATTTCTTCATTGTGTTTCATGTGCTACAGTTTGCCATCCCTTAAATTTTGTTGGAATTTTCACCGCTGTTAGTCCAACAGGATTCAAATTCCCCTACACTAATTTCCCTGACAGTTTGTGGCCACTCCTTATATGAATAGCTGGGGTGCTTATTTGTAAGCCACAGAAAGCACCTCTTATTTAAGTCAAAAATAAAAATGTATTGAGATAAGAAGTTGCTCCCAGAATTTCAGCCTTGAGAACCAACTCAGTAAACCAGTAGGATAAAAGAGTGCCAAAACAGCCAGAATCACAGGTAAAATTACCACCATAGGATCAGTGAGCTAATGATGGTCGTGGTATGGCAGTCACCACCAGCTCTGGCCAGTGCATGCTGCTACTGACATTCTTACCACTGCAATGATTCTGCCTAAAATGAATTCTTTCCCTCCTAGTTTCTTTACTTCACTAAATCAGACTCTCAAGTCCTGAGGAGAGACATCTGACTGGTCAAACCTAGACATCACACACAGTTTTTTTCTGGAAGAAAAAACAAGCAAGGAGCTGACCTCTTTGGATCAATACAGCGATGTAGTCATACTTTTTGTTCATACTTCTAAATGGAGTTCTCAGCATACTGTACTATAATAACATATGTGTTCATCTTCCCCACCATACTGTCTTACCTTGGTGTCTTCAGAAGCTACCACAGTACCCGGCACACAATAGGTTCTCAATAAATATTTTAAAAGGTAAATTAACACCAGGATTTTCTTTTGACCTTTTTAAAAAGAACTGGGGGCACCTAGATGGCTCCATTGGATAACCGTCCAACTTCGGCTCTGGTCATCTCACAGTTTGTGGGCTCAAGCCATGCATCAGTACCCCAACCCTAATTATGTAGGCAATTAATAACAGCCCATAGAACGGATACACTTTGTGGGACTAATGCCCAATATCCTCAGATGACTTTCCCTAAAACAATGGTTTCATCATATAACTCCTCACTCAGAAACTTTCAACTCCCCAGTGGCAGAGATTAAAATCCATATTCCTTAACGTGGTTCTCAAGGCTCTACATAGTCAATCTTCCAAAATAGTCAACTCTTTCAGAAATGCCTTCCTTGTACCTACCTCTGTGAATTTTGTTAAGCTATTTTTCCATGGAAAAGAGCATCCTTGTTTCTTCAACTATACAAATTCTAATCATCCTTCAAGACCCCAATTAAGACTTTCTTTGTCCCTCAACTCTTCCAACCCCATCTCTTCTTAGAATTGTAGTAGTAATCTCTAATGCCACTGCTTTTGCCCTTAATCCAGGCCCTCAGCACTGTAAAGTTATTCAGCTTTGGGGTTCTGCATTGTCACCACTGCATTAAGACCAGAAAATCTCATTACAAGACTGCGACTTCCTTTATATTCTCACATTTTGATAATGCAAAACATTAATCTTTAATAATAAATGATGGTATTGACACAATTTGTATACAAGAATGGGAGAGAAAATAATTCTGTAAGAAGATTATTTAAACCTGTGTGCAAAACTTCAGTAGGGATAGAGGACACTGTCTGAGAAATGATTTCTTCCAACCTGGGCTGAAATTCCAACCCTCCCAGAAATCCCACATAACCTCTCATCATACTATCTTTGTATATGGACCTAGGGATGAAGTCAGTATGCAGGTGATGGATAAGTGAACAAAATTAAGGTCTTACTAGGAAAGAGAAAGAGGACAAGTAACTTGTAGTTACTGGGAATTAACTAAGAATGTCTGTAGACCACCACCTCTCAACATGATTGATTGATTCTTTGGAACATTTAAGTTCCCTAGGATTGATTATATTATAAACCCAAAAGACAGACATTATTTCTAAGTACCTAGGTCTTAAAATCTATTCTTGATGTTTAATATGTTTACTAACTTAAAAAATCAGAATCTTAAATGAAACATCTACTCTGTTTTTAACCAAGTAATAAATTGTGACTCAGAGGTCACTGCCCATCCCTGGAGTGCTCCTTTCTCTAATATGAGTACTACCCCCGGGTTTGGCATGATGTTTGACAATGTTACATCAGCAAATCTGATTCTCCCACAATCACATTTTACTGATAAAGATGCTAAACTATTGGGGATTTGCCTAGCATCCCATGACTAATAACTACAGAATCTGCCTGACCTGGGTTCAAATCCCAGCTTTGCACTTAAACTGTACAATCTTTAGAAGTGACTCACCTCCCCAAGCCTTTTCTCCTTTGTAAAAAAGAATAAACAAGGTATAACAGAATAAGATCAGAAAGAATATGTGAAACTCCTTAGTGCCCAGTGGGGTCTAATTAAAAGATTTTCTATCTCCACAACTTTGCATTTCTGTCCAAAGTCACCTGCAGCTCACCACAGAAAGCTCATGTAAGTGCTCACTTAGGCCTTTAGAATGTCATTCACTCAGCCTGGTGGCTGTAAATGGCCAGAAAGAAGACCCTTGGCCTCTCCACCTGTCCCTACTGGCATCCCCTCCAACAGCAACAAAATAAGAGGGAACTCTAGATTTTAGCTTCCTGGATGATTTACTAGAGCTAGAGGACCTCAAGATGATTCTCATAAAAGCTGTTTTCCTTGTGATTAAGTTGTATTTGCCTGTTAACTATGTGGTAAACAAACCCTCAGCTCCCACCTCATGGTTCTAGCATAGCCGCGTGTTAATTGGGATTTGGAGGGTAGCGGGTTGGCAAGGCTACTGGAGACAGAAAGCCAAGAAGTCCAATTTGGTTATCAATTCTGTTGACATGAGCTGAGCCGTATGTGGTTGTGTGGCATGTCCAGCAGGCCTAGCAGGGGTTTTCCCGGCTATGAAAGGCCTGCTGTTTGAAACACTTGGCCTGAAGTCAAACAAGGGCCTTGATCAGGATTCTCACTGCCTTCAGCCCCATCAGCTCCACTAGCACAGTCTGCTACTTAGACAGGGGGAAGGGCAGACCAAATGTGTCTGGTCCTATACTTGGTTCGGAACTGAGCAGAGAAGGTGAGGAATGAAGCTATACCTGGAGCTAATCTGCCCTTCTTAGCACCCTGCCACAACCCCAAGCCAGACAGAAAAATATCCCTCTCCCCGCAACAGGCATAAACAGCACTGAAATCCTCTCCCTCTGTGTCACTTATCAGGGCTGAGCCCAGACACACTCAATCCCTGCAATAAGACTGCCAGAGGATCAAATGGGTGGGAGAGGCTTGCTGGGAAATTCCTCTCAGCCAGTGGATACATGACTTGAGAAGAAATTGGGGCAGTTCCCAACGTAACTTGCTACCCCTCCCCCAGGGGCAATCACTGTCAAAAATGATTTACTTTAAACATTTTGTAATTATTTTAGCCAATGGTGTGTGTGGGGTGTGGGGTGTGTGTGTGTGTGTGTGTGTGTGTGTGTGTGTGTACAGAGAGAGAGAGAAAGAAGAGTGTGTATGTGTATTTAATCATTTGTGGTTAAGTCTGTGTTCACAAGAGTCTTTGAGTTCAGTAGAGTCCAACCGCCAAACCCACACCCAAATATTTCATAGATAACAGAGAACCATTGCTGGGTTATACTTGTATGTGTACAGACGAACTTTGTGGCAGAGCAGTGAGGACCCTGAAGTGGAACTTGGGATGTGAGGACTTTGCAATAAGAACTCCAGCAAGTCGTTAAGCTGCATCGCAGAGAAACGATGTGTTTAGAAGCTTCCATGAAAACCATTCATTCTGTTTCTTAGTAGATGAATATAATTCAGCACCTAATGGGTACTGTTACTGAGTTAAATGCTGTTGAACAGGGTTAGCATTTATTATTAGGGCTATCATTGTTCTAATCTCCCATATTAAATACTTACAAGACCAGAAACAATTATGCCAAGATGTTAACTGGGGTTAATACTATGGGGGTGGGATTCTGAATATTATTTTCTCCTTATACACTCTACAGTTTAGACATTTCTATGAATAATTTTAAATGCTTACTGTATGAAGGAATGAACAATCCCAGGTAGATCTATTTAAAAATGGGCCCAGCTTTTGCTGTCAAAATGATTTTATTCCTTGCAAACTGGTACAGCTACTTTAGAAGACAGTATGGTGGTTCCTCAAGAAGTTAAAAATAGAATTATCCTATGATATAACAATTGCACTACTAGGTACTTACCCAACAGACACAAAACTACAGATTCGAAGAGGTGCATGCACCTCGATGTTTATAGCAGGATTATCAACAATAGCCAAACTACAGAAAGAGCTTAAATGTCCGTCAACTGATGAATGGATAATGAAAATGTTATATATGAAATCCTGACATTTGTAATGATATGGATGGAGCCAGAGTATTATGTAAGCAAAATAAGTCAGTTAGAGAAAGACATATACCATATGATTTCACTCATATGTGGAATTTAAGAAACAAAAAAGATGACTATATGGGAGAGGGATGAAAAAAGAGAAGAAAACAAACCAGAAGAGATTCAGTAATAGAGAATATACTGAGGGGTGATGGAGGGAGTTGGGTGGGGGATGTGCTAGATGGGTGATGGGTACTAAGGAGGGCACTTGTGATGATGAGCACTGGATCTTACACGTAAGTGACGAATTGCTGAATTCCACTCCTGAAACCAATATTGCACTGTATGTTAGCTAATTGGAATTTAAGTAAAAATTTAAAAACAAAACCAAAATGCTTCTATTCCCAAAGACAGAGGGTGGATAACAACATTCCCAAGCATCTGCTTCTATGGGCTCTTTGTGTTTGTTTGCCTTCTACGTTCTTTCTTTTCCAGGGTATTTGAAGATGAAAAACAAGAGGCAATGTACATATTTGAGGTAGCTGAGGGTGGGGAAAAGAGGTTGACAAGTTGTGAAAAGAGGAGAAAGAGATGATAATCATTTAATTTTAATAAGTGACTTCCTTTGAGGAATTTGGAAAGTTGCAGATGGTCAACAGAGGCTTCTGACTGGTCAAGTTCACATCATTATACCATGTAAGTGATATTATATAATATTTAATAATAATATATAAAAATATAATACATATCACCACATAAGTCAACAGTCACCAGAATGTAAAGTCTATCACTTAATCACTCAGTAAATAATATTTAAGTTGTGAGTGAATGCATTTCCTTGGAAACCTAAAGAGAGGAGGAAATAGCTTTCAAAATGCAAGATTTAATAAGGTAAATAGAAAATATTTCTGACTATGAACACTTTGCAAAATTATCAAGGGTATCAATGTAAGCTATGGGATTTCTAACCCTTGGAGCTTTATAAGAAAAGGAACTAAGATATTACTGTTAGTGATAGATCATGGCAGTAAAGTTAGAAAATCCTATGTACAAATGAAAGAGACTTCTATATTCCCGTTCTTGCTCTTACTTTGGTTTAAAAGTGGTGCAAGGGCTGTCCTGGCTCTTGCCCAAATACTGGGGCAATGACTGGTTCATTGCAAATTAGTTCTTTTCTCAATCCATAATTTGCAAAAATGGTTTCCTAGATCATGGGACACATGGGGACATTCTATAATGTCCCTCTTAATGGATCTTGCCTGAGCAGTTCAGTTTGTGGGGATCATATACAGTGGACATTGGGCCTGCTGTTATGTCTTTAACAAGCCCCCAGGACCTCACTTTGAAGTGATGACTCACAGAGAATATTTTGTCTGGCCAACTAGGCCATAAAAATATTAAGTGTGGTTTTAAGCGGTAAAGGTTTTTATTATCCTGTTCACTTCCTGTCATGAAACATCACATTAAATTGTACTTTAAAGGGATTAATGACCTGCCTGCTATGTTTCACAAGAAATTCATTATTATAAATATTCTAGAAGCATTGATATTAACACAAGGGTTAGTAAAAAAAATATATATGTTGGACGTGCTAAAAAATATTCATTGAACTGATTTGGGATGCATAACACATAAAAGCATGATACTGTTGGGGTGAAAGATTTGTTTACATTTGTTTTTATCCAGAAATTGTCAACCATCAACCTGTCAGCATGGAATTGTTGAGGCTGAATCAGAAAAGGACAAATCCCTTGCTTAGGACTTCTTTATAGTTCATTTTTTCTAGATGGTTGCAACCGAAAGTAATTATCCCTCCTCTTTCAGTCCACTTAGCTGACGGGACTGACCAAACCCCATCTCAATGCCCTATCTCTTAAAAATTCAACAAGAAAAATCAATCACTTCCTACCTTTCATATCATTGTGTAAGACTTTAGGATAATTATGCTCCCTGGGAAATCTCCCCAACCATTAATATACATTTATTATTTTTGAATTCAGTCTATTTCTTTGAGGCCATATTATCTTAAGCAATTTCCATCTTAAATGTAGGGTTTAGGGCCCACTTTCACATCCAATGGGAACAACTAGCTGAAGTCATTTTGGTGACTGCCTCAGTCCTTGCTTAGATTCAACACTTGTCTCCCATACTCCCTTGCTGTTCAGCTTCCTCTTCTAGAAAGTGGGGACTGTACTGTGGATTGCTTGAGCTATCTAAGATAAAGAATGTTTTCCAGCAACTTGCCAACAGCCAAATAGCCACAGAGTGGCCAACAGCCGTAGAAGAATGCAATAAGACCACTTTCTTACACCATTCACAAAAATAAACTCAAAATGGATAAAGGACCTGAATGTGAGACAGAAAACCATAAAAACCCTAGAGGAGAAAGCAGGAAGCAGCCTCCTTGACCTCAATCGCAGCAATTTCCTCCTCAACACATCCCCAAAGGCAAGGGAATCAAGAAAAAAAATGAACTATTGGGACCTCATCAAGATAAAAAGCTTCTGCACTGCAAAGGAAACAATAAAAAAAACAAATAGGCAACCAACCGAATGGGAAAAGATAGTGGCAAATGGCATATCAGATAAAGGGCTAGTATCCAAAATCTACAAGGAACTCACTAAACTCCATACCCAAAAAATGAATAATCCAGTGAAGAAACGGGCAGAAGATTTGAACAGACACTTCTCCAAAGAGGACATCCAAATGGACAACAGGCACATGAAACGATGCTCTGGGCCACTCATCATCAGAGAAATACAAATCAAAACCACACTGAGATACCACCTCATGCCAGTCAGAGTGGCTAAAATGAACAAATCAAGAGACTATAGATGCTGGCGAGGGTGTGGAAAAATGGGCACCCTCCTATACTGTTAGTGGGAATGTAGACTGGTGCAGCCACTCTGGAAACAGTATGGAAATTCCTCAAAAAAACTATCCATAGAACTCTCCTATGACCCAGCAATAGCACTGCTAGGGATTTACCCAAGGGATACAGAAGTGCTGATGCATAGAAGCACATGTACCCCAATGTTCATAGCAGCACTGTCTACAATAGCCAAATCATGGAAAGAGCCTAAATGTCCATCACCTGATGAGTGGATCAAGAAGATGTGGTATATATATACAATGGAGTACTACATGGCGATGAGAAAGAATGAAATCTGGCCATTTGTAGCAAAGTGGATGGACCTCGAGGGTGTCATGCTAAGCGAAATAAGTCAGGCAGAGAAGGACAGAAACCATATGTTTGCATTCATAGATCTAACAGGAGAACAGGAGAAACCTAATGGAGGACCAGGGGGAGGGGAAGAGGAAAACAGAGTTAGGGAGAGAGAGGGATGCAAATCGTGAGAGACTACTGAATACTGAAAACGAACCGAAGTCTGGGGGGGAGGGGGGCGGAGGGAATGATGGTCATGGAGCGGGGGCACTTGTGGGGAAGAGCACTGGGTGTTGTATGGAAACCAATTTAACAATAAACTATTAAAAAAAAAAGAAAATAGCTAAACTGGTCAGTGTGTATTACAATTCTCAAGGCTTAACTTGGGCAACATCTCAAATGTGATATTTCTACTTTATCACAACTCCTAGTTGGATGAAACATGTTCATTTGATTGGTAAGGTTTAGAAAAAAAATTGTACTGTATTGTATTATTAAGCCTTTTTGCAGAAAATATATCTAATAGTACTTCCAGAAGAGGGCAATATTCCTGAGGTTAACTTTGCTAATAAATTTTCCAAACACCAAAAATTCACACTAGCTCCAGATTATTTATTCAAAAGCACTCTCATGCTGAAGTCTGAGAACTGATGACTTTAGGAAAACACTGGATTTGTACAGATTCCCCTTATAAATATTACTGTAATTTTCCTTTTCTCAAGAAATCTGAAACTGCTCTATCTGTTTGACATAACTTGTCTCTGGAGCCTAAAGTTTCTGGGAAATGTCTATGGGCTATGCCAGACTTTTGGCTTAATTATGCTGACATTTCACAAACTTTTGAGACTGGTTCGCCCCTCGAGACTGAAATACTGATGTTATTTTAGATGGGTGCTTGGCTACAAAGATCACTATTTGATCTGCAAAGAGAAGGACTTAGGAAAACACACTTGATTGTTCTTTCCTCTCACAAATGCTTGAGTCAACCTGACTCCTGAAGCTATGGAGTCATAAATTGCTCCATTGACGGCCCTGCAAATGTGAAATGCATGACCCTGAGTCCTCACGGGAACCTGGAGTAAAGAGCTAAACTTTCCCCCACACTGAAAACTGTATGATTAAGTCGGGGACTCTTCCTAGAAAAAAACCTGTTAAAACCTGAGCGAAATAGTTAATTAAAATGAATAAATGAATGAATGCATGAAATACTCGCTTTCTTCCTAGAAAGATTTCTTGATTATGCTCCAAAGAATTCTAGCCCAAAACAACCAAGGGCAACCATTTCAAGAAGTCTTGCTAAGAGAATTCAGATGAGTTTTTGGTGGCAAGTGCACTGTGTCTTTCCTGAGTGTACAGCCTGTAACAGCCAGGCACATTATAATAAAAGTGACCTGCCAGTAGCCCTGGTACATGCCAAGGAGAATTTTGCCTGAAAGATCTCAAAAGAGCAAAGCCAGCTTCCATTAACCTTTCCAACCCTATAAAATTATCACCTGGGTGGACATCTATTTATTTATTTGCTTTGTTTTGCCTGCCAACATCCCTTCCCCTTTCTTTTGGCTAAGAATGTTCAATAAATGGGCATGTGATCCCAGTTCGGACAATCGGATTTTTTCTGCCGGGACTCTGACTCTTGAGCGAAGTGACAAAAGAACAGGACTGGTTGGGTGCAGGCCTCTCCAAACTACCCCATTGGTTTCTGTGACTTAGATGCTTGGAACTTCCCTAGTCTCTGCCATTTCTGACACCCAGCCGCTATGCTTGTCCTTAGGTTTTGTGAGCTTAAATTACCCATTATTTGCTACCAAAAAGCCCTAACCAGAACATCTCCTGAATATAAAGAAATCCTATAGGTGAAAGACTGCTTGGGTGATCATACCATAGGCTGCAGGCCAGAAAATAAAAACAAAGCCTTTAAGGGAATATATAGTTAGGGCATCTGGGCGGCTCAGTTGGTTAAGTCTCCAACCTCAGCTCAGGTCATGATCTTGCTGTTCGTGGGTTCAAGCCCCACATCAGGCTCTGTGCTGACAGGTCAGATTCTGTGTCTCCTTCTCTCTCTGCGCACCTCCCCCCCGCCCCCCCCCTCACGCTCGCTCGCTCTCTCTCTCTCTCTCAAAAATAAAGACAAAAATATAATCAATGGTATTTATAATGGCATTAATGGTATTAATGGTAATAGTGTTGTATGATGACAGATAAAAGCTAAACTTGCAGTGAGCCTAGCATAGCATAAAGAAGGCGAATGACTGTTGTGCACTTGAAACTAATTCAACGTTGTATATCAACTAAATTTTAAAAAATCCTTTAAAAAAATCTCTAAATAGCATCCAATTCCAAGTTGGAAGAACTAAGCTTTAAACTCTTCTCAAAAAATCTTCTCAAGACAAGAATTGAAAAAAAAAGCAAACAATACTATATATTTTTGATAAAACTAAAATATCCTATAGCCCTGAATCAAAACAGTAATAACGAACAGGAGAACTGCAGAGCACTTGGCTGACAGGAGAAACGCCTCACTCACAACCTGAAACGGTGAGGCAATGTGAGTGGAGAGAAGAGACAGCTGTAAGAAGCAAACCCTGGAAAACTCCAGAATTCAAGGCACCTGTTAGAGATGAGGCCAATGGGCTGGAAAGAGAGGGCCTGTCTAAAAGTTTGCGTAAGAAACACTTAGGCCTGGGTGTTCCTTTCCCACGCTACCCTGCCAGGCAATTCTTCCCCTTCGATTCCTGCCGTAAAGAATGTATGGGTTTCCTTTAGCAACGTTTTCCTCTGGAGAAACTGAGGCGGGCAGGCTCCAGATACCAGACGCCCAGAGAAGCCAAGTGGTGATAGTGTACACAGTAAATGAACACTGCCTTCAGATCCTCCCCATCCAGGGCAGGGATGAGGGGTGAGACGAGTTGAAGCCAGAAAGGATCCAGCAGCGTTGCTGTGCAGGAAAACGCCGATAAGCTTCCTGTGAAGGTATTGGAAAGTGAGAGGAGACTTCATCACACGTGCTTAGAAAACTACACAGGTGAAGAAATGATGTCACTATGATAACATTACCTCCAGGGAGAAGGAAACATTGAACAAAAGGAAAATAACCAGAGCATGCCTTTAGGCTAAGTGAGTACTAACACAAGCATAACAATGGAAAGACTTCTATTTGAGCAAAAATTGAGGAGGGTACTGAAGGAAGTCAAATAATATATGAAAATTAATAAAACACTGAAATTCAAGATAATGCCAAAAAATACATAGAAAAGAATTCAAATTATTGCTTCTTGGGGATCAGGACAAGGGTAAGGATGGAAAGAACAAGAAACTGCTGTCTTCCGTAATAGGCCATTAAACATTATTTGATTTTTCATTACTAATTGTAGACAATACTTTGATTAAATTTTTCACCCCACTAGAATTAGCTGGAAGATTAATAGTGTCATGAGCACTGATTCTTTATGAAATAGCAAATATAATATATATAATAGCATATGTAATATAATATAGCAAATAGCAAATATAAACCATATAAATTATACCAGTAAGTACATAAATGTGACCATTAGTCTCATAGATGTATCTCACAAGTCTCAGTTTCCATTTTGGTAATGTGGTGATTAAATTCCCTGAACATATTGTACTGACAGATATCTTTATAAACTTTGAATGAAAATTATTTGAGTAGTGACTGGGGCCTGAAATAATTTCAGAAGTCAAAGCTCTTTTAAAAATCAAAATTAGCATATTTCTGTAAAGAAATTCATACTGATTACAATATGGGACAAAATGACAATACCATACTTGTACCTAAATTATATCCTATAGAATGTCAGTAAAACTATAAAATACATCCAAATACAACACTTATAAACTAAAATCCCCTGTAAAAATTTATTTATATAAATGTAAACATTAAGTACACATTATCATTCTAAAATAAAGTACTAGCAAAATAATAAAAATAAATTCATGTTCAAAAAGTCACTATCATGAAAATTAAAACATGATAAACAGCAAAAAGTTAACAAGAAATGGATATTATTTAATATTTCTAAATGCTATTTTTCTTAAAATTGCTATTTAATATTTATTTTTATTGTTTTATTTTTGTTTTTTAATGCTTTTTTAATTTATTTTTGAGAGAGAGAGAGACAGCATCAGCAGGGAGGGTCAGAGAGAGAGGGAGACACAGAATCTGAAGACAGGCTCCAGGCTCTGAGCTAGCTGTCTGCACAGAGCCCAACGCGGGGCTCGAACCCACAAACTGCGAGTTCACGACCTGAGCCGAAGCTGGAAGCTCAACCAACTGAGCCTCCCAGGCATCCCTATATAATACTTTTAAGTACTATCTTTAAATCTCACATACATTTTCATGCAAATTTTTCCAGCTTCTGAAGAAATATTTTTCTGACTCTAACAGTCTGAGAATTAGAGAGAGGAGATAATTATGAGCCAACTTCAAATATTTTTCCTTGGTGTTTTGCAACTTCAAATAATACTATCTCCTCTTTAATAATTCTAAGGTCCTTCTTAAACTTTTTTTTTAACATTTATTGATTTTGAGGGAGGGAGCATGGATGCTTGTGCAAGCAGGGGAGGGACAGAGAGAGATGGAAAGAGAAAGAATCCCAAGCAGGCCCTAAACTGATTGCGAGCCAGACTCCGGGCTCAATCTCTTGTGAACTGTGAGATCAAAATCTGAGCCAAAATCAAGAGTAGGAAGCTTAAATGACTGAGCCACCCAGGTGCTCCTTGAACTTTTTTTTTTTTGTAAGAGTTATCTTATTAATACCAACCTATGTAGTTTTTATTGCAAAGAATGAATTTATGTCTTGTTTTGTCTCCTTTGTTCCATCATGTCTAGAATTCATTATTGTTGTGTTCATATATATTCCACTGGTTTGAAAAAACTTTCAATAAGAATGAGAAGTATTCTTGCAACAGAAGTTTTCAATACAACAATATAGTTGCTTATTGCATCCTACACAAAACGAATCTGTCTAGACTTGTAGACTGTGCCTCAGATGGTCTTTTCATTTCATTTGAAAAACAGAGTCATTGTTCTTGATCTTGAGACAACATTGATTCAAATTTCAGCTATTTTAAATAATAACATACTACACCAAGTAAAATGTGATAATTTGGTACTTAAAAATAGTACAGTACAGGGCCTCCTGGGTGCCTCAGTTGGTTAAGTGTCTGACTTTAGCTCAGGTTATGATCTTGCAGTTCATGAGTTCAAGCCCCACATTGGGTTCTGTGCTGACAACTCAGAGCCTGGAACCCGCTTTGGACTCTGTCTCTTTCTCTATTTCTGCCCCTCACCAACTTGCACTCTCTCAAAAATAAATAAATATAACAAAAAAATTTTTAATGGATTTTAAAGCAAACATAATTAAGACATAGTGGACATTCAATAACATGGAAATCACTGGAACAAATAACTGGCCCAGAAATTCATAAATGACAGTTCAGTAGGGAACAAATAGTCTTTTTAGCCAGTGCTGGGACAGCTGGACATCAACATGCAGAGGAAAGAAGTTAGATCCATACCTCACATCATATACACAAATTAACTAAAAGTGGGACTTAGTCCTAAATGAAAGAAGTAGAACTACAGAATTCTGAAAAGAAAACATAGGCATAATCTTTGTCACCATGGATTAGGCAATAGTTTTTTAGAAGTGATACTAAAAACACAGGAAACTAAAGAAAACAATAAATTGGCCTTTCTTAAAAACAACAACAACACTTTTGTGTTTCAAAGGACATCATCAAGAAGGTGGAAAGACAACCTACATGCTGGGAGAAAATAAAAGACTTGTAGCCAGAATACATAAACAAGTTTTTTGACTCAAATACAAAAAGACAAAGTCTAACTAAAAAAATGACTAGAGGCTTTGCAGTCATTTCTCCAAAGAAGATAGGCAAATGGCCAATAAGCACATGAAAAAGTGTCCAACATCATTAGTCATTCAAAAACAATTCATTCAAAACACAATAATTTTCAATAGCTAATTTATAAATGTCACTTTGTATCAGATACAAATATCTGATACAGTCAGAAATTCTCAGAATATACAAATTGGAGAAAAATATATGTTCATTACTTGATCATAGTTAGAGAAAGCAGTAATTCAAAATTTTTGTAACCATAATGGGAGTGTAGAGAGGTGATTTCTCCAGCAATCACCCAATTCTAACTTGCCAATATCTCACTAAAAGCTTTTATCTAAGACTGTGAGGTCTACTTCATGGAAATTACCAGAATGTATTGTGTTGAGGTCACACAACAGAAAGAAATTGCCTTAAAAATCAGTGATGGCAGCAGACACATGAAAAGATGCTCAATATCACTAATCATCAGGGAAATTCAAATCAAAACCATAATGAGATATCACTTTACACCTGTCAAAATGGCTAAACCAAAAAAATAGCAAATGTTGGCAAGGATGTGTAGAAAAGGGAACACTCATGCGCTGTTGGCGGGAACACAAATTGGTGCAGCCACTGTGAAAAACAATACAGAGGTTCCTCAAAAAATTAAAAAATAGAAATACCAAATGATCCAGTAATTCCACTACTAGGCATTTACCCAAATAAAATGAAAACACTAATTTGAAAAGATATATGTACCCCTGTGTTTACTGCAGCATTATTTACAATAGCCAAGATATAGAAGCAACCCAGTGTTCATCTATAGATGAAAGGTATATATAGAAAATGGAATATAATTCTCAGCCATAAAAAAGAATGAAATCTTGCCATTTTCAGCAACATGAATAGGCCTCTAGCGTAGTATGCTAAGTGAAATACCTCATACAGAGGAAAACAAATACCATATGATTTCACTTATATGTGGAAAATAAAAATCAAAGCAAATAACAAAAAAAAGCAAAACCAGACCCATTAATACAGAGAACTGATGGTTGTCAGAGAGGATGGGGTAGGGGATGGGCAAAATGAATGAAAGGGAGTGGGGGGTACAGGCCTCCAGTTATGGAATGAATAAATCATGGAAATAAGAGGCACAGCATAAGGAATATAGTCAATGATACTGTAATGGCATTATATGGTGACAGATGGTAGCTACACTTGTGATGAGCGAAGCATAATGTACAGACTTGTGGAATCACTGTGTTGTACACCTGAAACCGATATAACATTGTGTACCAACAACACTTGAATAAAAAAAAAAATAGTGATGGTTTCCATCAGAAACTGGAAGAAACAAGGAAGTCTCCTCCCCTAGAGCCTTCAGAAAGAACATGATCCTACCAACACCTGATTTTGGACTTCTAATCTCCAAAACTGTGAAAGAATAAATTTCTGTTGTTTAAAACCTCTACTCTCAAAATCAAAGAAACAAAAACCAGTGCTGGTGTCTAGTCTCTTAGTCTCTAAACTCAATTCCCTCAATTTCCTGTATGTTAATTAGTGGGGAAGTTGCCAATTTATTGTCTACCTTTATGTCACACTGAGAAATAAATATATAAAGCTCTTTGAGTAGGCTAGTACACAAATGATCTGAGTGAATAATTTCTCTAGTGGATTTTAGAGCTCACTGTAAAAGTTGCCCTTCGAACAACCTACGTTTATCAAATGCCACAAGAATCAAAGCCCATCTTTAGACATTCACTGCTGGAGTTAAGCAGTGTCCTCTGTGCTCAGTACTCTTTCTACCTCTGAAGCCCCTGAGAAGGAGGACACGTTCCATCACCGTTACCTCAGTGTGGACCTGCATTTCAGATGGTGGCAAGACAGAGACAGAGCACAGAACTGCACTCAGTGTGAGAGAAACATTGAAAGTTAGAGAGAAAAGAGACCAAAGACCAACCCTCCTGGCTTTCAGGTTTTTTTCCCTGGGCCCAGCTTTATCTCCAACTTTCTATGTCTGTTCTGCTCTCTACATTAAATCCCAGCTTTATTTATTCTAGATTAATCTCTATGCTGGTTATATTTGGAAGGGTTGACTGCCAACTCATAACTTTGAGCCCACGAAACCCTGAAGTTAATGACTGCAGCTCACAACAGGAAAGAGAAACCACTCTGAATACTAAAACTAACAGCTGAGTACAAAAGGAAAGGACTACAAAATGAATGAATGTGCAGAGCAATGAGTTCAGGACTTGACACTACACACTTGAAGTTTGAGATGTTAGAAATACTTTTCATGGATAAACCCTAGCTTCCAGTCTGTCTCAGTGCTTCCTGTTTTATACATTTGGTCTTTGGAACACAACAGCTGTACTTCTCCTTGAAGAGGTACATAAAGGGGAAAATATTTCCTTTTAACCCTCTCCAGATGAAAAACCCTGTTCGGCCCGATGAATTGTACTACTGCACAGAGTTCACTACTATGGACTGGCCTGAAAGACAAAAGGGAGCCTCATAAACTGGTCCTAATTTCTATAAGGTCAGGAGGGTGGCAAAAATTTGCAATGACATGAACGGATCTAGAGGATATAATGCTAAATGAAGTAAGTCAGCCAAGGACAAGACAAATACCATGTAATGTCACTCATATGTGGAATTTAAGAAAACAAATGAACAACAACATAAAAGATGATAAAAAACAGACTCGTACACATAGTGAACTTTTGGTTGCCAGAAGGGAGGTGGGTGGAGGGATGGGTAAAATAGGTGAGGGAGATTGAGGGTACACTTGTTGTGTTGAGTGCCAGGTGATGTACGGGATTGTTTTATTACTATATTGTACACCTGAAACAATATAACATTGTGTGTTAACTATGCTTGATTTTAAAAAAATTTTTAAGGGTTGAAAAAATTATAATTAATTTTAAAAAGGTAATTTTTCACAATAGACAAATCTATAAGAAACATTCCCATCCATGGTACATTCTGTGAAGCAGCATGAATAAATCTTTCTGGGCATTATGAAGTTTGTTCGTTATATATACATGGTCACATAATTTGAGTGTCAAAGAAACACAGCCCAATGAGATATTTTGTTCCATTTCATTGTGTGATTCCAATTCTAGAAATAATTATTAGAGCACTTTACTAGACTCTTCCTCAGGGGATATGTGAATAAAAGGGGTGGGAGGGAGGCCTTTTTTGGGGTATAGCAAGATGAAGTATCAAGGAAGACCTTTAACCAGACAGTTGATCAGAAAGTACTCAGAGCAACTGCAGACTCCAGATGCTGTAGGGTCATTTTATCTGAAGCTGTGTCAAAATCAGAATCAAAGAATTATCCTTATTTTAATTTTCTGGGAGAAAAAAGAACCCAAACACAAAGTACTAGGCAAGTGGTCAGAACCCACGGGGTTCCAGTGGATATATGTCACCAAATACCAATGAGTCTTTTTAGACCTCATGGACGAGGAGAGGGTGGGACAATGAATTACCCAACTTCCCTTTCAGAGTAAAGAAGTTGGGGTAAAAGATTACCCAAACCCCCTTTCAGAGTTACAGGAAGAAGACCATGAGTTCCAAAGAGCAAATGTAGGACATATACCCATTCCTAAATTATGTTTGAGCTTCTTGTCACCAGACCCAGCTACATGTCTAAGTCATACAGCTGAGCCTCATTAATGACAGAAAACCAGTTTCCACCAATTCTGATTTTCATTCTTTCTTTCCTTCCCTTTTATTTTTTTGATTGTTGCTAATCAGGCTTATCACTTTAAGGATAATCAAAGCCAAATGAAAACTGGGTGGTCATGAGACACTTGAACTCCTTGGTCCCAGTTCTCAACTGGTGTCTTTTTGACAGCTTTCAAGGCTGTGCCCCAAATGTTGCATTTCATCAACACCACTCCTTCCAGACCCAAGTTCTGAATTTACAAACCGGGCAGAAGTGTTTCTTCGTCTGGGGATTCTCGGGATGCCAGGCTCAGCCAAATGGGAGCAGCTTTCCTTCTAGACCACAGTCTTGTGGCCCACCTTGGAGGCTGAAATAAAGTTACTGTACTCAGCCTCCCAACCTCACCCAGTGCCCACTAATAACATCTGCTTTATAGCCGACGTTCCTGCAACCTGCTCTCTCCTTGGCTCTCCTGCCCTCTCAGAGAGGATGTGCTCTACTATGCGGCAGGTCTGGTGGAAAGTTGACAGTCTCCAAGCCAAGAGCAAAGCCAGCCAGCATTGGATAAATGACTTGAAGTGCTTTCTCAAGGGACCCTTTCCAGGTACATGAGCCCTTCTTAACCAGATTTGGCCTATGCTGGCAGACAGCCTTGTTCAGGAGCACATTAAAAATCAAAATACAGACACCGTTTGGAAAGCATAGAAAGCTTGACTCTAACATCTTATGTATTAAAACATTGTTACATAAAAATGACCGCAAAGCTCCAAATTCATACTTTCCTACCTTGTAAGACCAGTTGCCACCAGGAATATACCCGTGAAAGTGTGAGGCTGACTGCAGAGCCTCAGGAGGACTGGGGACGAGCTGGAGCCACATTCCAAGCCTTGGGGGCAAGATCAATGCCCTGGCCCTTGAAGGCAGACCAGTCTGAAGCGAAGTGGGTGAGCTGGTGCCCTCATCACACCACACGGGTCTGGGGGCAAACACCCAGCTCGAGCCAGGGTAGAACTGATAGTCTCTTCCGAGGCCCCCTTTCATCTACCTCAGAAAGCCCCAGACAAACTGGCACAGCTCATAGTTTTTAATGAAGCACGGGCTCCTGGCTGGAGCCAAAGGGGCCTTACAAACTCAGAATGAGGTTCTTTCATACCCTCTGAGATGGTGATATTGAAGGCCAGACTTCTGGAATAACTTTCACTAAATAACTCAATGCTCATCATGTAACTCATTTCATTTTCCCTTGTCAAATCTCAATGATGTCCAGAATTTCCTTGAGTAGTTGAGGTAACCAGCCAGTACTGGGACTAGAATACAAGTCTCCTGAGTACTGACTCTATGAAAACATTTATAGAAAGCTTACAACTGGCTGTGCAATGCTGTTTTACATGCATTGCCTCATTCAGTCATGACAATACCCTATGGGAATCCTACCATTTTTCCCTTTTTAAGAGATGAGGAACCCCAGATTAAGATCATATATTTAGTCTTATTTTGTCCCTCCTTAGTAAACATAATGCCTTTGACATTCATTCAAATGTGAATAAATAAGGCAAGATGTGCTCGGCTGGACATTTGGAAGATGAATTATTTTAAAGTCAGTTGAACCTTGCTTAAATCATGACTCTACTAATTCTTAGCTGTGTGATTTTAAGAAATCTGAGTTTCTTCATTCATAAAATGGGGCCATCTACAGACCAAGGGCCTCTGCCCTGAAAAAAATCCCCCATGGAATACAACTTAAATGGTGTTATGTAGAATTGTATAATCTGCTGTTCCTGTTGAGACTTCAGAAATTCCACCTTGTTTATAAATTATTTGCCTTTTTTTCTTCCAGAGAGAGCATGAAAAGATATACTTTGAAGCTGATAATTGTTAGGTTTGAGTCATGGTTCTTCCACAATCTGGCTGTGTGTGACCTTGAGCAAGGCATGACCTCCTGAGCCTTCATTTCCCAATCTGGAATTGGGAATAAACATGTTCATCTGAATAACTGTTATAAAGATTTTGTTATGTGGAAGTAGATTACCAAAACAAGATCTAAAGTGTGGGAATGACTGTGGAAGAGAGCAGTGGGCAGAAACTGGAAAAGCTGTAAGGATTTGGAGGAAAATTAAAGTGCCTTGAATACACTGTTCATATCATTTTTGATGCTGAGGAAACAGTTCCTGAGAACTTAAAGGAAATTGAAGAAAATCTTGTTAGAAATGGGATGACAGGAGATCTTTGTTAGGTAGAGGCAGGAAGTTTAGCAACACTGTCACCTGCAGCTGGGAAGGAGTAGAAAACACAATTACTGGGTGATCTAGCTGATGATAGTCCCAGCCAGAGTGTCAAAGTGAAGTCTGATGTCTTCTTGCTGCTTATAGAAGATAAGGCTGTCATATGAAAGTCAATTAAATTGAACACAATGGGGAACCATAAAAACCATTAAAACAATGGATTTGAACATTCTGAGATCTTCCAGATGACAAAATATGATCAATTTGAAAAAAGGGCTTTCAAGCCAAAATCAAATACAGAATACTTCCAGGAAAAGAGTATGCTTCAGAGTACTGTCCCTTTAACCTAAAGGCCCCATAAAGACTTTAAGAGTTTTACTCACAGTTTCATTCACATATCAAGACTTTTAAGATGCTTAATTAATGAAGGATTTCTCTCAGAGAGACTTATGGGTTTTTATTTAATGAAATAAACTCCAACAGCATTCACAGGAAGCCCATGAACGTTTTTTAAAGGATGATTTCAGCTTTAACTAAAAGTCATAGAAAAGAGGACAAACTGAAAAGAGGCCCTTGAACCCCAAAATATCTATTGACAAGAAGCATGTTGAGAAAACACTCAGCTGCAAACACATGCTAATCTCACGAAGGGAGGAGGGCTGGGAGTACAAAGTCAAGGACCCAGAAGCAGAGCCAAGAGTGATGTAGAGGAACTCCTAGTGGGAAGTATGACTGGATTCTAATCAAGGAACTTCCACGTTCCAGTTCGATTTCAGAACTGCTAGGGAATTCTGTGTCCCTACCACTTTCCCATGTTTTGAGCAGAAATATCTGGGGTGGTTATCCCACATCTATCTGAACACTGCATGTTGATAGTGTGGGCAGATGACCTGACTCTTAATTCATAGGCAGGCAAAGAGAGAGGAACAGTACAGTCAAGGAGCTGCACAGAGAAACTACACCTGACAAGCTTCATCTGCACCCAGACCTGATTTAGATGACAAGATTCTAGACTTTGAGCCAATGCCACAATGGGATAAGACTCTGGGAGGCCTTAAGAGCAGAATGAATGTATTTCACATATGGAAAGGATGTGAATCTTTAGGACTCAGAGGATGGATGGTGGTAGCCAGACTCCAAGGTGGCACCATGCCATTCACACCCAAGTGTAATCTCCTACATTGTACTAGAATTTGTCTGTGTAGCCAATAGAATGTAGAAGTAGTATTATATTGCTTCTGAGATTAGGTTATAAAAGACACTGTGGCCTCTGTCTTATTCTGTCTCTCTTGGATCACTCACTCTGAAGAAAACCAACTGTTATGTTCTGAGAAGCCCTGTGGAAAAGCCCATGTGGTGAAACACTGAAGCCTCCAGCCAGCAGTCATGTGATTGAGCTTAGAAATGGGTTTTTCAGACCAGCCAAGCTTTTAGACAACTATACCCCCACCCGACATCAAGACAAAAAAACTCACAAGAGGGTCTGAATCAATATTATCTAGCTATGTGCTCCCAGATTCCTACATCACAAAACGTGTGAATAATAAATATTTGTTGTTTTCAGTTGCTAAGTTTTAAAGTAATTTGTTGTGCAGCAATAGGTAACAAATATAGATAGCAAATACAGAAGAACTTTTTGGAAGTGTTGGATCAATGTGGTTTAAAAACAAACATCTATGTGGTCAAAAGGATTTATTATCTAAAGAGGCATTTTACTAAACAACGTGGAACAGAAGTCTTAACGAAGACTCATTTGCTACATGTCACTCTATATACATAAAGGACATGAATATACAGAGTCATGAGCATCTAGAGTCAGGGAGTCACCTGGAGAGAAAGGAGCAGACACACCCCATTAGTCTTTGGGTAGGTAGAAATCTTTTGCTTTTGCTCATGTGGCAAAAATGTCTAATGAATAAACTCCTATTGATATACATTTGGTGCCAGAACAGCTCTATAATTGGAAAGCATGCGAGTGTTTATTATTTTGCATGCTCCCCACCTGGGGGGGGAAGGGGGGCCTGGATTTTTACTCTACTTCAAAGAGCCCAGGAAGATAGAAGGGCGGCTGAAAGCAGGAGGTGGGTGTTCTAATTGCCACGGCTGAAACTCTGGAACACAGACCTCAGGAAAGGGTTTTCAAACCCAATGTGACAGTCAGTCAGGGTGGAGCCTGGGAGAGGAGAGACAGGGGGCTGGAAGAGCCTAAAAAGAGTAAATTCTGTGAGCCAAGATTTCCATTTGTTGAGGATAACTGAAGCATCTCCCTAGCGCCTGGTGGGACAACGCGAGCTGTAACTGACTGTAACTAAATAAAGCAACAGGAAAGGGAGGACGTTCTTGTCAGCAATCCCCAGTTTCAGTGGGATGTTTTGACTACAGGGCGAGCAGCACTCGTCACTGAGAATTGACAAGAACTAATCTTCACAGTCAAAATAAGTCTCCTCGGGTTCTTTCATTTTAGAAAATTTCACCCCCTGTCTCATTCTGACCACACTAGAACCTGGGATAGCGGGACCAAAGTTGTTTGTGATCCTATCCATGGAGCGGTTTTAGAGGTCTTTCTTTTTCATGATTTTCTTTCTCTTTTTCTTTTTAATGTGAATTTAGTGCCAGTGAGAGGAGCCAGATGGAAACTAAAGCTCTCTGTTTATGACTGAACAGGTACACCACAAACAGCAGTGTGAATGTTCCACCCCGCCGCCTCCCACACACCCAGCCCGCCCCAAACCCCACCTGGAAGGACCAGTCTCTCGCAGGGAGATGATGGTTCCATTTCTATGCTTATTGAGCCTGGTAATATTTGCTTAAGAACAACATTGGAATAGAGGCCCCTCAGAAAACTCACATTTCCATATTTACTGGGGGATTTGTTTATTACAAATGAGGTTAAGAAACCATTCGGTATACTTGCTAAGTGAAAATAAGCAGACTACAAAAGAGCATGCCAGTAATCATAATATTAATACCCATTTGTTAGCATTTACGATACATCAGGACCTGTGCTGGCATATAGGTCTGTATAGATGAGCATACAGAAGATGAGCTTATTATGCTCATTCACAGATGAGAGACTGAGGTGCACAAAGGTAAAGCAGCCAGTCCACATGAAGAAGACCACCTCTGGGGAGTAAGGCAGAGGCACAGTAAGAAGCATCTTGTGCTCTTTCCCACTGTTATAAATGACACACCATATTTTACTCTTTGATGCATTTTAAGTGACAAGAAGATAATTGCATTTGATTTTTTAAATCTTTGCTTGGGGTGCCTTGGTGACTCAGCTGATTAAATGTCTGACTCTTGATTTCAGCTCAGGTCATGATCTCAGGGTCCTGAAACTGAGCCCTGAGCTCAGGATCCTCACTGAGCATGGAGCCTGCTTAAGAGTCTCTCTCTTCCTCTGCCCCTCTCCCCTACTCATGCGCTTGCTTGCTCTCTCTCTTTCTCTCTCTCTCTAAAATTAAAAAAAAAAAATTTAAGTCTCTACTTAAATCATAGAGCTATAAGAGGCCCAGGGAAACTCCAGAATTGCTTTATTGGGCTCCCCAGCACATAGACTATTCATCAGTCTGCTAGGACCTTTCATGGAAAAAGGAATCTACAGACACTGAGTGACACGTGTACGTAGTTACCACTGGGAAGGAGGAGGAGAAGGTGGCTGCATAAGCAAGGAACACTTTTGAGAGTGAAGAAGGTGCTAATTGGACTAGGACTGTCCTGGGCACAATGTGATGTGTGTGCTAACTGTGGGTGGCTGTTTTTATTATGCTACACATATATACCTAATGTTCTGCCTTCAGCATGTATCGTTTTAATAAGATGAGGGACAGCATTGCGTACCACTTTTTTAAAACAAAGACACGTTTAGTTATAAGTCTTGTGGATACGCATTCTTTTCATTCAAATCATAAATCACAATTCATATAATTTATATTCACCACCACAATCAGAGTGCTGACAGCCATCAATGTGGCAATCGTTATTACTGAAATGCAAATATTTAATAAAAGTGCTTGGAAACCACTCTGAAAGTCACCCTCCCCAGCAGCAGGGCAGCAACCCTGGACTCATGGCTTTTACTGTACAGGTGGCAGACCCAGAGGCCGCGGAACGCCTCATAGAGGTTCCTCTGCAAGTTAGTCAGCTTCTGCTCCACCTCTCACCAACTTCCGCCGTCCTCCAGGCTGCAAGACAGCTTCCCGTTTTCTGCGGCTATTCATAACTTTCTCCAAAAAATAAAAGCCAGCTTCAGAAGAACATATGTGTTACCTTGGCCACATCATGAACCAGTACACAAACACCATTTACATCTAGGCAAGACGATCAGTAAATAATGTAACTTGACTCAAAACAGAACATGGACATTGCTCAGTAAGGGAAGGCTTGTCTGGACCAATTCAGATGACTAAGGAACCCCAGGAAGTGGAACCATGAATCAGAAAGCGACCTCCTTTCCTCTGACTCAATGCTGAGCTCATGAACCTAGGTGGTGGCGGGGATAGTTCTCCTGTTCCTGGAGGTGTTGAACTCCTCCCAAATATACAAAAACTGGTGAAAAACCTATGACCTTTGCCACTGCTCCCTAAACAAGGCTCTGTGATTACATTGTGCCAATTGCTTTACATGTTATTTAACCTTATAACCTTATAACTGTATCATTATCCCATTTTAAAGATGAAGAAACTGAGGCTCAGAAAGCTTGCCAGGGCCCCCCAACCATTACTGGTGCTCGTTCTATTATAGGACACTGCCTCCCAATAAGAAGGAATGAGGAAGAATTTAAACGGTATAAAACATCCTATGGGCCTCCAACTCCTAATTTTTAGTAGGATCTGTCACTGGAATTTAAATAAGCTCTATCAATAGTAATAGCTTTTAAATGCTTCTTTCATTTCTTCATGAACTTGGGAAAGTACTACATAACTTTGAGCACAGTCATGATAAGTAGAATACTATCTATATTTCTCCCATACACAAAGAGGTCTAACACATATTAGTGAATTCTGAAGGGAATAGCAGCGCTCTTTTCCAGGAGGTGTGTTAACTCCAGCCTCAAAGGCGGTGCGTGAGTAGCCCACATGTCGGCAAGTCCACTGAACCAACATAGGAATGAGAGAACCTCAGCTGACCACACATGGCCCCTGTGGCTACATAGGCTGGGGGTTTGTCTGGCTAACCCGTCTGAAGCGGTTTGGAGCCTCTCAACATCAGCATAATGCTTGCAATGTGGATTTTTACCACTAGGTGGACGGTAGTGCTTTATACACTAATGTTGCTGAATAATGAGTACGCTTTCCCTAGAACTGATAAACATTTAAGTTTATAAAGTCAGTTATACCAGTTTTAATTAAAGACCAGGAGATCCACAGAAAAATAAGACTTCATAATTTAAAAGGGGTGTGAGAACAATAAAACCGTGTGGTATAAAAAATACCATTTACAATATCAAACTCCACTTAATTATGCTCTCTTATACAAACAATCCCTTTCTTGTTTTTTCTTTAACTTTTTTTTTTACATTCTATTTATTTTTGAGAGACAGAGAGGGACAGAGTGTGAACAGGGGTGGGGCAGAGAGAGAAAGAGACACAGAATCTGAAGACAAGCTCCAGACCCTGAGCTAGCAGTCAGCACAGAGCCGAAGTGGGGCTTGAACCCACGAACCGTGACCCAAGCCGAAAGTGGACGCTCAACCAACTGAGCCACCCAGGAGCCCCAAATAATCCCTTTCTTAAGTAAGCATAAGAACTAATCTGATTTTGGACAAAGAGAAATCTTCTTCAAATTGCTGTAATTTTGGTGTCTTTCTCAGTAAAATTCAAAATTATTACTAATTATTGCTGAATCTAATCTTGGCTTTACTTTTTTCACTGTTTAAGAAGGAAACTCTAACCATCACCCCCATTTTTTTCTTATTTGAAGTTTAATTTGTCAGGATAGTCTCAGACTGAAATATGACTGAGGTTAGAAACTACTAGATAGAGTCTCATGCTGCGGCTAATCCACATTCTGCGAACTCCTGAAAGATCCTACTTCCCAGTCCTTCCTCAGTCACAGACGGTCACTGTGTGGCAGAAGACTGCTGGAAGGAAGACACATTTGATTTGTTCCATTTCTTGGGGACTATCCTTAGGACTGTCCCTTATCAATTATGAACAATTTCTTTCTTCAAGAAACTCCTTTCCATTCTAATTCCTAGAAATTTGAATTCTGGAATCAGCATAAAACTATAATATTTACAGTAATCAACATAAGTAATGCTTACATTGGGCTTAGAATATGCCAGGCACTACACTGTTTTATAGATCTATGACACACCAAGGATTATCCATAAAACATCCCTAAATAGCTTCATACCTCCTTTTTAAATGTGTTTGCAAAACATCTATTGAATGATGCCATTTTAAAAATATTTATTTATGTTTTGAGAGAGCGATAGAAAGAACACATGAGAGCAGGGGAGCGGGGAGGGAGGAGAGGCAGAGAGAGGAAGACAGAGGATCTGAAGTGGGCTCTGCACTGACAGCAGAGAACCCAATGCAGGGCTTGAACTCACAAACCTTGAGATCATGACCTGAGCCAAAGTTGGACCCTCAACCAACTGAGCCACCCAGGCACTCCTGAATAATGCCATTTTTAAACAAAGATAATTTATATATTCATATGTATCTGAAATGCTCCTATACATAATCACATATACATACTTCTTCTCACCTCTTCCTGATATCTTTCCCAGGGGGCTTGTGACTCTGAAAGGTAATCTTCCCTTTTAGCCTCATCTGTCATTCCTCCATTATGCGTTTCTACTCAAGAGTATGGTCCTCTGACCTGCAGCATCTCTGTTAACTAGGATCTTATGAGGAAAGCAGATTCCAAGTGGCATCTCAACCTACTGAATCAGAATCTACATTTTAGCAAGATGTTGAGGTGAAATATGCACATAAATGTTTGAGAAAGGCTACCCTTACAACACATCCAGTGAGGAAGATGATCACAAAATTAAGGAGTTAGGTATTAGGAGTGAGGGTGGCTGCAATGACAGAAGAAGTTTTTAAGTGACAATGCAGTGCTGCTTTTGCAGTCCCAATGGGGCCACTAATGAAATATTGCTAGTACAGTAAGAGGAATCACACTTGTCCATCCCAAGTAGTAAGTAGTAGAGAGAAATAGGACCAGTTTTTGGTCTTAAGGGTAAAGCCAGTCTCCTTGTCTCGATGCAAAGGGGAGCATAACACAAATAACAGAAAACAATAAGTATTTTCCTCAAATATCTGATTTTATGGACAAAATATTACACATCAGCAATTTACCTCTTTCCAACGATACCTATGCAAAATTATTCAATTGTCTCTCCTTTCCAGATTAATTCATAACTACATGAAGTAGGAACAATTCATAAATGGCCACCTCTCACGCATGCCATTTGTTCCTGTGAATATCTCCTGTTAGTACACGAACGTTTCCATTTGAAAATGTGAAATGTAAGGGTGGCAACTGCAGAGTTACTTAAGCATGTGGCTCATCAGCAACCTCGGCAAACTGCTTTAATATTTGAGATTATTAAAATCGAAAAGTACTAAAATGCATTCTTTAGATGCCAAGAAGCAGTATATGTTTTTAGCGGCTGTGGAAGTATGTGTGTTTGTGAAGACTTGGAGGAGGAGGTGATTTGCAAGGGTTACAGCTGCCGCCACCCTAGTTCCTGCTCCCTTCTCTCCAGAGCTCCTGCTAAGTTGGGGCTGGCCGTTTCGAACTCTAGGAGACAGAAGAGAATTCACTTGTAATAAGAAGGTGAGCGAGAAGGGGTGAAGGAAAAGGGAATCATGCAGCTATTTCCAGCCCTTCCTTTACATTATGGATAGGAACCTAGGGGTGTCAAATCCTCTTCAAGATAACATCTCCCTGGAACCCATTTGATAATCGTCCTAAAAGTGAATGATAGGAGTTAGAGTTGATACATGTTTTTTTTATGTTCTCAAATCTTGTTGAAGGAAAGAGAAAATGAGCACCTGGGTGGTGCAGTTGGTTAAGCGTCTGACTCTTGGTTTCAGCTCAGGTCATGATCTCACAGTTTGTGAGTTTGAGCCCTGCATGAAGCTCTGTGCTGACAATGCAGAGCCTGCTTGGGATTCTCTCTCTCCCTCTCTCTGCCCTTCCCCCACTCATGTTCTCTCTCCCTCTCTCTCTCTCTCTCTCTCATTCTCTCTCCCTCCTCTCAAATAAATAAACTTTAAAAAAAGAAAGGAAATTAAGAGGATGAGCGATGTCTGCAGTAAATGTTTCTGTTGTCCTCTTAACTCTGTGTGAGAAGAGGTGTGCTTTAAACAATCAACTTACATCATTATTATTTTCTTTTTAAGAATGTTTTTAAACTCATGTCCTCGAGATCTCTACCAAAGGAATTTCATCTTTGAAGGAGCAAACTATCTTCCAACTAACAAGCCTTTTTCTATTCCTCTGGGCAGGCTGATTCTCAGACCCATCTGCTCCTAGTTTTCCAGAAACGGAGGCATCTACGCACCATGATTAGTGCCACCTGATCTCTGTCTTTTTATCACTGAAACCACAGAGGAGGACCAGAGTCCCAATGGAGACAGCACTGCCCCACAGAGGGCATTTTGAAAACAGGCAGGGTGTTTTCGTTGTTCTGTTTCCTACACTCAGTGCCAAGTAGTTCTAACATTAGATATTCGCAGTAAGCAAACTAGTCTTACACAATGAACTGTTCAGCATCCTAAAAACGTTTGTGTGGTCCAAAGACATTCACAAGGGAAAAATTCTGTGTGTAATTTTCATACATAGAATCTAAGTTTTTCACATGCAGACATCACTACTTTTTGCATAGTAATTCAGTAGTACAATGAATTTTTCAGGAATAGATCTACCGTGTAAATTAAGAGAAGCTTGTCCTTTTTTTCCACTCTAAATTTTGCCAAGAGTTCTTTACTGTTGTGGAAGTCCATGTCCCCAGGGGCAGGACCACCCCAAGTATCAGAGTCACTGGTACAACACACCTGTATCAATCTGCATTCGCAGCCATCACATGTGCAAGGATTATAGGTAGGTATAACCTATTCACTGTCTCTTTGAGTAGAGTTGTAGCCAAACATTTACATATTGATGAACATTATTTAATTATAAATCACTTCCCTTTTCTCTTTCTCTTACCAATAGGGTATCATATTGATTTTTAATGAAGTGTATAGGGTGGCTATATTATTTACAAACTACATCTCAAAGTAGTAAAGGAAATACTACAAAATACAACCAAAAGAAGTGTTGTGTCTAATAGAGTTGAAACCACTGGTATAGGCAAATTCTCCAGAACCTAGAATCCAAAGGAGAACAAAAGACCAAGCAAATGTGCCGCAGAAATATTAGAAAGAAGACTTGAAAAGGAAGATACGCTTCTGTTCTGTGGACAGATGGCTCTTCTCAGTCTCCTTCGATGCCCTCTTCTCCCACCTGTCCCTGAAGTGCAGGCATTTTCTCTTCCTAATCCTCATCTTTGAAAGATGTTATCCATTCGTAAATCTTCACCTATCACTTCTATGTAGCCGATTTTAAGTCCACACTCCAGGTCTGACAGATCTGAGCATTGGATACAACCTTCAAATTCTTTTTTGGATAAACCACATCTAATTGTGCTATAACCCCAAATACATGCAGCAACATTCATCATCGTTCCCCCAAAATGTAGTCTCCCATTGTTGCTCCCACTATTGGCTAACCACATCCTTATCCTCATCATAACCCAGAGTTACAACTCCAGATAAGAAATTCAAAATCCTCTTTAACACCCTGTCAGCCCCACATGCACCCCAACCAATCATCAAGGCCTGTCAGCTCTACACAAATGTGTCTCTGAAATCTTTCCCAGTGGTGTGCTAGTAAAACGACTTCCCCAAAAAATGAGATATTTTTTAAAGCCCTAATTTGTAGTACTTGCCAACTTCTATGGTACAAATACTCCTACCGTGGCCAATTTAAAACTATCAAAAATTTAACATCTGTCACATAAAATTGCTGAAAATTTAACAATAAGCTTTTGAGAGCAAGTGCCCCTTTCTATTTCTACTGCTTCCACCATAGTTCGGTCCCTTGCTGTCTATTTTCCGAACTATTTAGAAGCTTATAAATTACTCTACCTACCCTTCTCTCCAATTACATCTGGGCATAAAATTCTTTTCTATTTCTTTGCTGCATATAAAATAAATGCCAAGAACCCTAGCCTTATGGGCAAAGCCTTCCCCACCATGGCCCTAGTCTTATCTTTTTCATCTCATCTCCAGTATGTTCCCTGTCCACCACCACCTCCTACACACTCACAGACACACACACACAGGTCTACACTCCCGCCCCAGGGGACATTCAGCAGCCTCGGAAAAACAATGCACATTGCAATTCAGTTCATCAAACTTTACTAAATCCCTACTATGCACCAAATACTGTGCCAAGCTGAATACAACATGCCCTCCAGAAGCATGGAATCCCATGTAGCTCAACTCTCTTGTGGTTATGTTTGTATCATTACATTAGTCAGAAACTCCCATCTCTGTCTTTATTCATTTAGGTATCATTTGCTGAGTACCTACTAAGTGCAAGATTGGGCTATATTCTGGAAATATGAATGAAAAAGATGGTCTCACTTTCTAAGTCAGATAATAGATAATAGTAAGCGATGTGTAGGTATAGTGGAGAGGCACACACTGCCTTGCCTGCTGGATTCAAGGAAGGATTTGCTGAGAAGATAATGCTGGAACTGAGGATGAGTGAAGAAAATATGGCTCAAGGAAGAGGCAAACATCAGATTATGAAGGACTCAGTATACCACATTCCCCGATGATACTCTTTATAAAGAATTTACTTTGCTCAAGTGACAAATTGACCAAAAAGATACAGATACCTTTCATGGAATCCAATGAAAAACTGAACAGCCAGGCCTCCAAAAGAGCTGGAACTTACTTCCAGGAACTCAGGTGCAGAACTTCACAAACCTTTACTTCAAAGCTCTGGAATTAATGTGACTCAATTCTCAACAGTTTGTTCTTGTGTCTCTCAGTTTAAATGCAAAAAAGAATCAGATTGGTCCAGTTTTGGTCAAGAGTCCGTTCCTGATTCAACCAGCTATGACAAAGGCCAGCTGGTCATTTTCATATGCCAAGACGCTCAGACATTCGAGATCACAGCCTCAGTGGGTATGCTCAAAATTGTCTACTTCAGTCAGACATGTAATTACTCGGGGCTGAGGGCAGAAAAATCATGGCCAATTGTATTAGTTGGGAATGCTTTGGGCTGCAAGTAACACAGAACATGCTACAGTGGCTTAAACAAATGAAAATGAATTATTCTGACATACCAAGAAGTCCGGCTACAGGAATTACTAATATGAGTTAAGCAGCTCATCAGTCCTAAGATTCCTATGATTCTCTTGGCCTCTCACTCTTCATCATGTGCTGCTTTAGTTCCACTTATCACATACACATTTGAGACTTAAAAAGGAGGAAAAGTGATGCCAACTGTGTCCCTTCCCATCCATCAGGAGAACCCAAAAGATATCCCATAACCTCCGAAGAGACTTCTACTTAGTTGCCATTGCCAGACATGGTTCATATGACCTCTTCTCACACTAAGAGAGATTGGGAAGGCAAGGAACAGTATCACAGTTAGCTTAGATCAATCATTATCTAGAGCTAGACGCATGAAAATCCCCAAAATTGAGGTCATTGAGTATAGCAGACAGACTCTAAAATAACCCCCAAAAATCTCCACCTTCTGGTTTTTACACTTTTATGTCATTCCTTCTCCTTGAGAGTAGGATGTGTGACTTTCATACAGCCAATAGGATATGGAAAAAGTGATGGAATGAGTTCTGTGATTGTGTCACATTATATACAATTCTGTCTTCCTAAGATTCACTCTAGAGACTCTCTCCCCCAAATTGGCTTTGAAGAAATAATTGGCCATGTTGGGCAGCCCACATGGCAAGCAGCTGAGGATAGTCTTTAGGGCTGAGCCAGCAACAAGCCAGGATTCTCAGTCCTACAATCACAGGAAATAAATTCTGCTAACAACCTGACTGACCTCAGAGGTGCATTCTTCCCCAGTCAAGTCTCTAGATATAAATACAGCTCAGATAACACCTTGCCTCCAGCTCAGTTAGACCCTAAACAAAGGACCCAGGTAAGTCATACCCAGACTCCTTACCTATAGAAACTGTGGGATAATAAATGTGGACTAAGTCACTAAGGTTTTGACAATTTGTCACACAGCAATAGATAATAAATCAAGGGATAATTGAGGAATATTTTTGGTAGAGGTAACCAACAGTTTCTACCATATCAGTCAAGTGATGTTTGATTTCATTTCTTCTGTATATAGACAGTTTTGTTTTTCTTTTTTTACCTTCTCCTGTGTTTTGTTATCTTACTTAGGTCTAATCTCTAGGCCTGCAACTTAAATCCATGAATTGATCATGAATTCCTTCTTCTTCAACATCATTTCCCTTGAAAATCCCTTCCCTGACTTTGACATTGCACAGTCCTTGTTTCTTTCAACCTCTCCTCTAACTGTGGGTATCCTTGAGGTTCACCCCTTAACCTGATGCTCTTCTCTCTAGATACATTCATCCAGCTCCCTGTTGATAGTCTAAACTCAAAGTGCCCAAAACATATTATCCCTTTTCTCCCTGCCCCATTAACCACCTTCCCTCCCAAACCATCCTTCTCTGTTAGTAGCACTGCAATACTTTTTCATCTTTCTGAATCAGCATCTTGAAATAACCACTGATTCCCCTCATCAAATGCTGGAGATCATCCCTCATGATGTCTCCAAAAAGCATTCACTTCCTCTGCTAACATCAGAACGTCAGACCCTCTTATGAGTATTACCTCCATCTTTGCTTGTTGATATTCCTACACTTCAATCAATTGCCCATCACAGGCTTAGAGCTTGCAACTGTCCTCAGTGACCTACAGCATCAAATCTCAATAGCACGGATTTGTTTCAAACTTTTTCTTAGATCCTACCTCCACTCATACTATTTTATGGTTCTTTATTTCTCTTGGATTGGAAGCTTTAGTAAGCTTCCCACCCTCACCTCATATAGTCTTGTTCACATCCTATACTGTCCAGGCCCAGGCCCTTTAAGCTTTGAAAAGCACAACCAACTGAGTAATGTGCATTTGTGGTTACCACCTACTAGATAGAGCCCCTGTTTCTCTTCCCAATGGCTCCTTTCTGCCCCAATCCCCCTCACTATACACACACACACACACACACACACACACACACACACACACACACTTTCTCTTCCTGTGGAGATCCTGGAAAGTTGCTTTCAGCTCTGGCCACAAGGGTAGAGCATATGACCTTTGCTAAAGCAATCAGCCCATCTCACATTCCTCTACTCCCTCCACATAATGTTAGCTTATTGTTACCTAAGCCAGTCCAATTAGAGAGAATCTCAGAACTTATACAGGAAATGCTGTAACAAAGACGATCCGTCTAGAAACCACAAAAAGTAGATGACTTCATGATGACACTGCAGAAACTTGATACCTGGTGATATTGAAAAGCTGACCATTACAATCTTAGACCTTTCATTTATCTTCTATCCAAGAATTCCCTTTATAGTTTATACCAGTTAATTTTGAGTGTTCTCATACAGTCAAAAATATCCTGGCCAATGCAGTCAGCATCCCACAATTAATATACTTTTCTAGGCTCTACAGCACTCATTTCTGGATCAGAACATAATACAAATATATAGACAATCTCTTTTCTCTAATTGCATTAAAGTCCATGGCTGCCCCTGAACTAGATGGCAAGCTTCTGTCAGGAGATTAAGTTTCTATTTAGTTTGTATTTCAATAGCAGCCATGATTATCATATACAGTTGACTCTTCAACAACGTGGGGGTTGGGAGCAATGACACTCCTCCAACAGACATGGTCAAAAATGTATGTATAATTTTGTAACTTTTGATTCTCCCAAAACTCAACTACTAAGAGCCTATTTTTGACTGGAAGCCTTGCTGATAGCATAAATGGTCAATTAACACATACTTTATATGTTACATATATTATATATTCCATTCTTATGGTACAGAAGGTAGAGGGGAAAATAAGGAAGAAAATACATTTATAGTGCTTAACTGTAAACAATATGTCTATAAGTGGGCCCAGGCAGTTCAAACCTGTGTTGTTCAAGGGTCAACTGCAGTTGCCTAAATAACAAATTCCATTTGTTAATTAGGAATTTACCATATTTGAATTAGCACTAAATGTGCTAGAACTTAAGACACTGACAGCTTTGGAACAATGAAGTATCTAAAGAAAAAAATCCAATTTCTTCATTACATGGTAAAATTTACTATCTCCTCACCAGTTGTTATGGTTTGAATTATGTGCCCCAAAAAATTATACTGAAGACCGAACCACCAGTACCTCAGACTACGATCTGATTTGGAAATGGGCTCATTGCAGATGTAATTAAAATAAGGTCATACTAGAGTAGCATAGGCCCTTTGTCCGATATGCCCGTTGTTGTCATGAGAGAGAGAGAACTCCACACGAAGATGGATGACGTTGGAGTGTTGCCACTACAAGCTAAGGAGTGCCACGATCGCAGGCCACCACCAGATGCTGGAAGAGGCAAAGAAGGATTCTACCCAGGGTTGCAGAGACAGTATGGCCCAGCTGAGACCTTGATTTGAGACTTCTAGCCTACAGAACTGAGAGAGAAGTTTCTGTTGTTTTAAGCCATACAATTTGTGGCACTTGGTTACAGCATCCCCAGGAAGAGGCGTATTTTTAAAAATCACACTCAAACACCAATTTTAAAAAGCTTACTCTATCTGTGTGGCCTAAAGCCCTGCATATGCTGCCTGCTCCCCACACCAGCTAATTAAGCCCAAGCATGCTTTGTCCTTTCCACTCCCCTAATTCACCAAGGCCCTACCTTCCTCCAGGCCTTCAACATGCTGTTCCATCGGTCGGTTACAGCGTGTCTTTTCCTTGCTGGCTCCTTCTCATTCAGCTTCAGTGTCCCTTCCTAAAATGCTGACTTCCCTCCTGGTATTCACTTTCATAGCATGGCATTCTTTTACCTACTAGCATTTTCCGCAATTTGTACCCTACCCCACCTCACCTCCCAAGGCATGTTGCTTCCTGAGGGCTGGTGCCATGTCTGTTTCAGGCACTACTGAATTCCTGAAACCCAGCAAAGCACTTACGAGGCCACCATATGATTGAGTCTGAGATCGTGAGATATAAACCCGATGTCAGGTGCCCAGGCATCAACATACCCACACTCAGTGCACTAAGAGGTAGCTGTAGCTTTTGAATGTAAGGGGCACAAATATCTTGCAGTAAACCTTTCAAGGGAGTTCCTGGGTGTGGTCACTGGGTCACTTTAGTTCTGATAAGGGCAATGTATGGAGTTACTGAAAACATCTGAGGGAGGCATTAATTGAGTCATATTAGTAAGCTACTTGTTGAAGAAGAGGTAAGAAGGCAGGACAGAGAAGAGAGGCTGGGAAGTAGAGAAATTAGAAAAGACAGGGGAGATCAGGACATAAGACTGCCATGTGGCACTCTGGCAGGGGTGATGGTAAAGATGGCAGGCAAAGCTTCACAGTGTATTGGATGGTATTCTCCTTCCTTTCTCACCCTGCCTCTAAGAAGATGCACATTAAAGATTTTCATCATTATTTTTATTCATCCAGGATTCTGGTGTCATATTTGTGATTCTTCTGGACAGGCTACCACATACACAAAAAATCCAGGCTTAAATCAAACTAATTTAAAAATCATCCTTATTCTTGGGGCACCTGGGTGGCTCAGTCGGTTAAGCATCCACTCTTGATCTAGGCTCAGGTCATGATCTTGCAGTTCACGGGATTGAGTGCCACACTGGGCTCTGTGCTGACAGCATGGAGCCTGCTTGGGTTGCTCTCTCTCCCTCTCTCTTCACCCCTCACCTGCTTGCTCTCTCTCAAAATACATTTTTGATAAATCATCCTTATTTCAATTTACTACCTATAGGCTCACACCTATCTTTTGGCCGCCTGAGCATCAATCCTTTGTCATCATCAGGAAAATGCATCCCTGGTACCTCCACTGTCTCAGACTGAGCAGTTCATCTGGGAATCACATAGCAGTTAAGGCAATAGGTTTTGGAACCAGTCAGGGATTCAAGTCCCAACTCCGTCAATTAGTAGTGGGTAGAACTGGGAAAGTTACTTGACAATATGCATCATTTGGAGTATGTTGTGATAATATAGAGTGTTTAGCACTGTGCTTGGCACACAACTAGAATTCAGTGTATTATAGATGCTCTTGTGATTTGTCTTATGACTAATAAAGTGACTTGAAATATCTCAGCATCACCTTTATAATTTTCTCCAAAAATTTCCAAAGAGTTATAAGTCCTCACAGTGATTGTGGAATTTAGAGGGTGAGAGGAAAACATAAAAGATAATAGTTCCAGTTAAAGGAGATTTTTGTTGCACAAAGAGGACTTTGGGCCCTGTGATTAAATGAAACCCAAAGCCTGAGCTTTAAGAACTGGAAATAGAGTCGTCTTGATGATACCCTTGCTTTTCTTCACTCCAACAGGAGACACAGAGCAGACTCTTTAAAGGTGGAATTCGTAGTGGGGGAGCAAAGGAGCCAAATCTCCCTCCCCTTCTCTGGACATGCTCCGTCTTCCTCTCTTGTACAACTGGATGAGGGGCCAGGTGTCTTCTCCTTGGGTGGCACCCTTCATACTAAAACAACCTAGCCAACCAGAAAGCTTGAAGAGCTACCAGACTACAGACCTCCAGCTGATGGGACAAAGGTTTCTAGAGCAAGAAAGGAAGTGGGGACTCAGGGCATATGGGTCTGGCCAGAAACCCCGATTGTGAGAAACACCAGTGTTCTCCATACTAAAGTTGTGTAAGAACCTAATCTTGGCCACAGATCCCTCCAGGGGGTTAGGTCTCACCAGCCTCTGTTTCCATCACATTTAACACATTTTGGGGTTTTAGTGCATTGATGAGTCAAAGATGGCAAGTTGTAGCCTCCCAAACCTGTTTTTTCTTTCTTCTTTAGTAATACAAATAGATCCTGTATTTGTTTTCATTTGTTGCATAGCAACTTATCACAAACTTAGCAACGTAAAACAGCCCCCATGAACTAACTCACAGCTCAGTGTCTGGGTCTGCTGCTCAGGAGGGTGTAACAGGGCTAAAATCTGGGTGTCAGCCACTCTGGACAGGCTCGGGAGGCTCTGGAGAAAAGCCCCCTTCCAGGCTCAGCATTTTGTTGTTGGCAGAATTCAGCACCTTGTAGTTGGAGGACAAAGATCCTCATGTCCTTGCTGACTCTTAGTGGGGGGCTACTTCCAGCTTCTGGATTTGCCTGCTTCCCTTGCCTCAGAGCCACACCCCCCCACCCCTGCTCATCTCTAACTTTCTCCATCTCTGACCTCTAGACCCAATTTAAAGGTCTTCCCTACCTGGATAATCTCCCTATCTCAAAGCCAATTAATCTGGAACACAACATAAGCACAGCAGTGGTATCATATGTGCAGGATCCATCCACACTCAAGGGGTGGGGGGTGGGGCGATCATACAGGTGAAGAGCACTGGGCTCTCTTAGAGCTCTGTCTACCACATATCCCTACCTTTACGCTTGTCACATGGGTCCCCGAATAAAGGCTACATCTCCCAGCCAGTCTTACAGCTAGGTACAGACAGCCATGTGTCTGAGCACTGACCAAGGAAGTGTTGTATAACAGCTTCCCAGAAACCTCTTTAAAATACTACTGCTGTCCAATGTATGTTCCCTTGTTTTTTTGCTAGCTGGAATGTATAACTGGATATCTGGAGCAATTCTGGGCAGAAGGGTAAACAAGGACGGTAAAGAGTAGGACACGAAGAGCCTGGATGCCTAGCCCTTCACACAACTGTATACAGTGGTAATCTATTAAATGTTAAGCTCTCTGGAGGGAAAAACCCTGAGTTGTAGCATTTGCCACTTCCTGTGACATGAAGACTCCACCATGGCCAATTTCAAGTTGCCAGAGTGACATCACTGAACTTAGGGGTGGGAAGGGAGGCTAACAATCGGTTCTCAGAAGCTGGAAAGTCAGCCCCACGCATCACTGGCTGTACCCGCTCTGGGCTGACTGCCTCCAGGCTTCTGTTTCGTCAGAGAAAACTAACACCCATAATATTGGAGCTACTGTTATTTTAAGGTTTCTGTTGCATGCAGACAAGCTTCAACCGGGGACAATTCTGTCCGGCTTTCTCTATCAACACTGAATTGTCCCTCACATGGGTTTTCCTATGTGTTGGACGTGTCCGAATCTAAACGAAATTGTGGGTTATGGAACGAGGGTTGGCCTTGTAGAGTCCACAGCAGCCGCCATTTCATGCCAGCCATCTCTCAGTGAGATTTACCCCAGCTCCTTCCACAGTAGAGCTTGAATACCTTTACAAACCTTGGAAGGAAACACAAGAGGGGTTGTGCCAGAGACACAATAATCACCACGCTTTACAGAGACCTCTGGGAAGGGACCATGACGGCAAAGTTTTGAAGCCATGCAACAAACCGAAGACTAGGGGACATTAAAGCCCCACTTTACAAAGCTGCCTCTGAAGACCAGTGAAGTTCAAGACCCACAACAGAGAAGAGGAGACTTCAGAACAAATAAACATCTGCACTACTACGAAATGCACCTTCACCTCTCTGAAAACAGAGCTGAGAAAATGCCACAGGCCAAGCCTTTCTCTTTAGATTTTAGTAGCACACAACCACCGTGCATGAATCTGCCACAGCGAAGGGGCCGGACATCTCCCCACCAGCCCGGACCCTGGAACTAGCTGGAAAATGGCACCCCCTCTCCGTAACAGAAGTGTGAGCCACTGGCTACTCTGTTACAAAACAGCTTGCTGTCCCTACCTGAACCTGGAACCCAACAATGGCGCCGACAATCCTAGCAAACATGGGACAGTCTCACTGACTGCGTCAGCTCTCCGCATTCTGGCGTCTCTGAAATGAAACGCAGATTAAGTCCGACCTGTTTGTGGAGAAGCTGTTTTCGAGTAACGGCACCGCTAACCTGTGACCCACCCGGCTTCCTCATCAAAGCCCCTTCTGCAGCTGTGCCAGCTCATGGAAGGGGCAAGTCATTCCGCAATCAACCAGATTTCCTGCAGGGGCACCTTCTGGGAGGCTCTTACCCTCATAGCCTAGGAATAGCGGGCACAAGAACTAAGTGCAGCCGGCTCATATGGAATATCTGCCGCAGGTGAGATCCCGAGGGAGGTGCTGACATCTTCCCTGGTGATCTTGATGAGAAATCACGGAAGTACCTGGGATTATCACCTGTGCTCCACAAATGAGGAACCTGAGGTGGGCGGGGCTGAGTGCAGGTGAGGAGCTAGTGAGAGCGGGGCTGCTGTTGGAGGGCAGGTGCCTGAGCACAGACTTCTCAGAGAGGGGCCTCCGGGTGTGGGTTCTGGGTCCTCCATAGAGCAGTGCTGAGGCAGAGGTGAGGTGGGCCTGTGTCAGATGGGCTGACACAGTGCTGACTTCCCCGAGAGGCACACCGGGTTCGGTGTCACAGGACTTTGATGGGCCGATAAAAATGTTTTACTGGGAATTTCTTTTAAAATAAGGAGAAAAAGGGGCGCCTGGGTGGCTCAGTCGGTTAAGCCTCCGACTTTAGCTCAGGTCAGATCTCACGTTCGTGAGTTCAAGCCCCGCATCAGGCTCTCTGCTGACAGCTCAAAGCCTGGAGCCTGCTACAGATTCTGTGTCTCCCTCTCTCTCTGACACTCCCCCTCTCATGCTCTGCCTCTCTCTGTATCAAAAATAAATAAAACATTAAAAATAAATAAATAAATCAATCAATAAATAAATAAATAAAATAAGGAGAAAAACATAAGTACATAATAATGACTCTATCCTGGATTCTATTTGTCTGTATACCAATATAATGAAAAAATATAATTTGGAGGGCGCCTGGGTAGTTCAGTTGGTTAAGCATCCCTTGATTTCCGCTCAGGTCAAGATCTCACAGTGAGGGTGTAATAGAGCCCCATGTCGGGCTCTGTGCTGACCTTGTGGAGCCTGCTTGGGATTCTCTCTCTCTCTCTCTCTCTCTCTCTCTCTGCCCCTCCCCTGCTCACTCTCTCTCAAAATACATAAACATTAAAAAATATATAATTTTTAATAAATTTTATGTAAAAGGAGGCACATGTTCGATGGCTCCCAGGATGGGAAGAACATTGTCTTGACTCCATCACTTAACTGTTGGTTTTGCTCCAGAGAATCCCCTTCCGCATGCTGGGCACAGTCTTGGTGGGACTCTCCATCAAGGTGCCCTTCCCTGTCCTAGGGTGGGCACAGGGCTCCAGCTAGACAGTCAGGATGCTCACTCCTCGCATTTCTATCAGTGGAGCTTTAAAAAGAATTCTGACTGGTGGGTATTCAAAGGTGGCAGAAATTAATCTGTGTGGGACAATGTACAGTGAAAGCACTAAATTCACAAACATCATTTACTGGCATGAAAACCTGCCAACTCATGCACTTAGCTAAGAAAGATGCCTTGATTTTAATTAAAAATAGAAATCAAAAATTAATTACAGACATCAAGGCATGATTAACACAATGAGACTAATCTATCCTGTTCTTTTAGGCTTATAATTACTAAAAGATACTCCCTTATGAAGAGGTGGGGTGCTGGGGGGAGTATGCAACTCAGAGCAGATCTATTTCCATGCAGTGGGCCCCTTCCCCATGAATGGCATTATGTGGAAACAATAACAACATTGAAAACGTTTTAGAAGAAGATTTAGTATTTGTTATTGTAAGAGTCACCTTAAGATGGCAACCTAGTGGCCATTTTGCTGTGGGATGGAGAAAAACACCGTGCACTGACGACCCCCACCCCTCACTTGCAGATCTGGAAGGTCCCGTGCCAGTTTGAAAACAGCCAATCATGAAGCCCCAGCTTCCCATCACCCTGACAGAGGAGGCAACCTATCCCATCCCGCCATGTCCCTAAAGTGCCCTTATTTGGTGGTCTGCCCTCCCAGGACCTGACAGGAAGTCTTTCACCCATGAAATACCTCGCCCCTCCTGCACCAGGCGTGACTTCCCTGACTCCCCACTCCCGGGGTCATGGGACCTCGCCCAGGAATCGCAGATCCCAATAAAGGCTTTCTTGGCTCCATAACTTGATCTCTTTCTTTCCTCTCATCTCTGCCTCCATCTATTAAATCTTACAGTTATTGGTTGAATTATGTTCCCCTCAGAGAAAGGTATTTTGAAGTCTTACACCTAGTACCAAGGACTTGACCTTCTTTGGAAAATAGAGTTGTTGCAGCTGTCACTAAACTAAGATACTATCATACTCAAGTAGGGTGGGCTTCTAGTCTAATATGACTTTTTAAGAAGATGGCCGTGAAATACAAGGAGTACATCATGTGATGACAATGGCGGAGATTGGATGTTGTTTTAAATCACTTACTTTGTGATATTTTGTTATGGAAGCCCTAGGGAACTAACACAGTACCCCTCTACCCCCACCCATCCCAGACTTTCAAAAGGACATTGCATTAATTGCAGAAACTTTGGTAAAATAAGACCAGCAAGCAAACATATACATACACATCAGACTTAATGACAAAAATCACCTCTAGCCACAAACCCCTTAAATTATACTATCTCTTATTAGACCTTTGGCCTCTGTCCTTCCACCCAGCATCACCTTGATGTCCCCCAGGGCTGGAAGTGATGTGAGCAGTGCTTTCTCTGCTCCATGAACTTCCTCACCTCACAGGAAGCTCTTCCCAGGCCCAGGGTGGAATCAGACCACAGGTGGGAAACAGGCCCTTTGTCGCTGACTCAAAACACTTTCCAGCAAAAATATACATCTAGGTATCTACTTCTCTTTCCATCTAGTATTCAAATTATGGAACTGTATATTTGTGGCATTCGATTCAGATTCTAGAAAAAGATGTCACTTCTCTAAGTGACAATACTATCACTCAAGCCTTAATATGGATTCCATTCACAAGAAAATAACAAAGTGACGGGCTTGATTCCCATTTTCCTGCAGTGCTCCTGAGTTTCTCAGTGCTGACATCACTACCATTTGTGGGCGAATCTCCTTTCCAGCCCCAGCCAGAAGCTGAAACTTCTCCCACCTGTTTGATTGGTCATGCACACTGTCCAAGAAAAAAGTACACTGCAGGGTTTTTCTAATAAAAGTGGCTGATTGAGAAAACATATATATTAATTACCTTTAAGGAAATTTTATGACTGGATATACCAAAAGCTACATTTCTTTTTAGAAAGACCAACAAGGCTACAAGTCCTTCCACATTCAACAAATATACTGAGCATCTGCCGGGCACAAGGCTTTGCTGTAATCCCTGACTTTGGATGATAAAAAAAATAAGACACTGTATCATCAAGGAAACTGTAATCTACAACAAGAACAAAAATCACACATAAGAACTATTACCTTGTCATCTTTCATAATACTATGGACCAACTACATAGCTTACCTAACCAAGACTAAGAGTTTCCTCATCAAGACTACTGCAAGGTCTCACTGCAATGTGCCTGCAAAGTGCTGCACCCAGAGCTCTAGCGCTCATATCATAGCTCTTGGCAGTCTCAAAATCTGTTTTAGGGTCATCCAGCCCAAGCCTGAAAACCGGAATTCCTCCTGCCAAGACACTAAGACTCAAGGTGGTATCCCTCCCTGACGTTAGGAAGCATAATAAGCCTAGCTCTGCTCCATCAACAGGTGGCTCAGATAGTGTTTTCAGGATACAGCAGTCGACACCCCTTTCTTCTGGCAAGAGGAACCCCTATTATCTGGTATTAATTCATTCCCTGTGGCTGAGTTGGAGCTTCCGCTCCCACCCCCCAGCCACGGTGGTTTCTCCAGGGTTGGACACACGACCTGAGCTGGTCCCCTCAATGTTTATATAGAGTTTGGTACTTGGGATGGGGTGTTCCAACTATCTAACAATAAAATACAGGACCCACTAAAGAAAGACGAGGGGTGGAATAGGTAGGACCCCTCCCATTCCTGTCCTTATGTAAGACGCAAGGGAACTGATGACGCTATTCTGTCTTGGGATTGAAACCCTTCAAACCAGTTCTCTGTGAGAAATGACAGAAACACACCAGGATTGTGGAAGCTGTCGGCTACCTCTCAATGGCTTCAGTAAGGTATTTTAAGAAGGGCATAAGGTGCCGGCCACGTTAGCACATTTGAAGGTATAAAGAAAACAGCCAACAGCTCTGGTAGCAATAACAGCTCATATTCATGGTGGGCTACCTGCCAGGTACCATTCGGAGCGCTTCACATGGAGTTCTTCATTCAATTTTCACAATAGTTCCATAGACTGGATACTATTGTCATCTCTACCTTATAGTTTAAACAAAACAAAACAAAACAAAACCCTGAGGCCACGGGTGATAGAGTAAACTGACCAAGGCTACACAGCCAGGAAGTGGCAGAACAGAGCGGGAGATTCAGCTAGTCTTGCTCTGGAGCCCAGGCTTTTAACCCTTCTGCCTGCCTTTGCAGCCAGGTAACTGCAAAGGGTCAGATGATGTGTGCCTTGCAGAAGTGCAAGAGCCCAAGTCTGCATTTCAATCAGAGGTGCATGAACAGACAGGAAAATAGGGCAGGACCGGGCCTTTGGAAGAAGCAAGGAAATAGAGTGGGAATTCATACCCCAAACCCCTCCAGCCACAAAAAGGCAGTCAGTCATGTCTACTAAAGCAACGTCTTCTCTGGGATGTACACTGGGAAGGGCAGACCCTGATTGTTTCAGGTTTCCCCAAAGCTGAGGAAGAGATCGGAGCCATTAACCTGAGGGTAAAGAGTATGGGCAGGAAGATGGATATCAAAATTTAGGCTCCATGTTTTAAATACTGGGCTCTACTAGATCTGGGCATTTAGCCCACAGAGTTGCCAGAGATCAGATCTGCCAACATCTAACTGGGTTTTTAAAAGGGGTTTGATCTCCAAGGAAGTGTTTATGGCCTGTGAACAGTGGATCCCCCAGAAATTCTCAGGTCCCCTCCACACCCTACCCCACCCCCCGCCATAGCCAAGAAGGGTTACCACGAGGGCACAGTCACTCAGGCAGAGCCAGGGAACATCCTGCCACAAAGCAGAACCCGGGGTTCCCGGGCTGGCTGTCCAGAAAGCCACTCCACCCGTGGAGCAGGGGGCCTCACTGGCCCTTACCGGCAGCAAAAAGATACAGTTTGGACCAGTGACTGCAGTGTGCCATTTTCCCTTCTCCCTTTTCCAGAATGGCGATGTGTAACCTGCAGTGCCTCAGTTTCCCCAACTGTAACGTGGGGTAATATTGTATTTACCTCATGGGATTGTTGTGAGGATTAAAGAGTTAAATTTTAAAAGTGTTTGGAGTTCCTTGCATCAGTGTTGGCTTTGTTGCGTTTGTTTTGGAGCATCTTGAGTGCGTAAAAATAATTAAATTACTCGTTACGGACTGTCCAAGCTGAGTGATCACCCACGGACGTAGAAGGGATGGGGACCCCCTGACAACCCTGGACGTGGGGTGTTATCTTCAGATGCACTGGCTGGATCTGATTTTTGACTGTTTCCCTTGGTGGGCATGTCTTAGTGTTATTTCAAGTTGGATCAAAACTGTAGGTGTAAGAAGGGCATGTGTGTGCAGGTATGTTCATACATGTGGGGCAACCAAAAGACAGAAGGGAATGGACATCTGTGGGGCATCATCTAGTAACGGACCCCATTTTGTGATGCTGCCCCAGCCCCCTCCCAGCTTCAAAAGCAAGGAGTTGTGTGGTTCAGTTTTCCTGGAGTAAGCAGTACTTAAAAGGAAACAGTGGTTGGGGTGCCTGGGTGGCTCAGCAAGTTAAGTTTCTGGCTCTTGACTTCGGCTCAGGTCATGATCTTGATCTCACGGTTCGTGAGTGCGAGCCCCCCATCAGGCTCTGTGCTGACAGTGCAGATCCTGATTGGGATTCCCTCCTTCTCTCTCTACCCTTCTCTCCCTATTGTGCTCTGTTCCTCTCTCTCTCTCAAAATAAATAAACATTGAAAAAATAAATAAAACAGTGGGAAACATTGGAAAACAGGCTGAACTGTGGGACTGAGGCTTCAGAATTCTAAGGATTCAGAGATCCTCCTCCCAGATCCCTCTTCTCCAAACACGGAAGGCTCCCGAAGCCTCTGCTGCCCCATTTGGCTCATCCTCCCACAGGACAACCCATCTCTAGCTGGTGCCTAAGTGTTAGTCCGGCCTTCCCTGTGAGCCAGGAACTCTCCACCTGAGGGGCTGGCTCAGGCTTCCCCTGTTTTCCTCTCTGCTCTGGCACAGCCCTGATCACACAGCTGGCACACAATACCTAACGGACAACAACGTGGACCATTAAGATTTAGAACTATTTTATTCGAAGAGATTTTCTTCTATAGTTCTAGTTCTAAACACAAAATGAATGCTATTTGAGTGAGCGCATCATAGACGTTGTATTTAAATGAATCATATCATGTTTACATTTTAAGCCACACTTGAAGATACAATACAACTTTTTAACAAAGTATCAGTCATAACAAAACATAATTATTCATTCTACGGATTACCAATTTTCCTAAAATGACCACTAATATGAAAACATTGTAGAGATATCTAAGGAACCCTTAAGAATTTTTTTAGAAAAATGACAAAATGCAAATTACATTTTCCTTTTCTTGACTAGTAATAAACTATGACGTTCACTTGGGAAAGCATCAGCCAACCCCACCAAAGTCATTTCAGTGCTCTTTTGCTCTGCAAAATTGACCATCTTTTACATTTAATGTCTCCTGCAGGAATGGATAAAACTGGTTATGTCAAGTACAGAAGTCGGCGTATGCCAATTGGTATGCATTTTATATTGTGTTTCTAAATTAACACAATATGAAATACAAATGTTCTTAAGTGAATGAAACATAAAGACAGAAAGCCACCCTTTGATAGTTGTCACATAGGCAAGGACAACTAACTTAAAGTCAGGACCAGCATCTTAATGACCATCTAGCAATACTTACTATGGAAATGCTTTAAAGGCATAGGTATAAACTCCCACGTGAAGAGCGTGCCTCTCCCCACACTTACTTCCCTGGCTTTGCTTCTCTCTCTCATGGGATCAAGCTGCCGAGCCCTTAGCCACACAGGCTGTGGTGCCTAGTAATTATCTTTACAGGAGATCACATTTAATTTTTTTTGAAAAATGAAGTACAGAGAAGACAATGAAAAGTAGTGAGAACAAAAGCATACCATTAAAACAAAAACATAGCTTGTGATCTTCTAATTTAGAGAACAGCTGGTTCATTGTAACTGATAGCAAATCATGAAGCAGTCGGCAGACTGAGTCAGGACTGAAGACACAGCCTGGCCAGAGAGCCCCAGGGTGCCTCACAGAAATGGGCATCTTTGAGGACACTAGTCACAATGATTATGGCAAACATTTTCACAAGAAGCTTTTCAAGGCCAGGGACAGTGGCTCACTTACATCTATATCCCTAATTCTTAGCACTGCCTTGCACACAACAGACTTCCCATACATATTTCTGGGAACCAGGGAATTGAGTTGAATCAGCTCACTGTTTTCAAAGCCATTTTGGGTGGTATCTACTCACCTAATTCAGTCACTTCTGTAAGGCGGGGATGACAGACTTCATTCACCTCATTCGGATGGATGGGTTAACAGGTACCAGGAAGCACTGATGACATGGATTGTGAGACCAATTCCTGGCACAGAGAAAGGAGTGCTATTCACTCATAATGCCGCCATCAGAGAGCAGTGGCCCAGATGTCATATATTGCCCATCCCTGGCCTAGGAGAAGGCATTCAACAGTTCACCCACATTCCCTTTCCGTCGCTACGCTGCCTCACGAGTGCTCTGCATTAAGCCACTGCTCATTAAATGCTGGTTGACCAAGAAGGCCAAGGTCTTTCCACTTGATTTACCTGTGTGGCCAAACAGGTAGGGGTCATGACTTTACCTGGAAATCTAATAACATGGCAACCAAAATGCTCATGAATTCTTAAGAGAACAAGCATTTACTTTTAATTCTCTTTGTAGAGAAGCTTTGTCCATCTCTGTACAACTTTAATTGGTATCTGAATTACCTGGGATTTTGGTTCAAAAGAAAAAAAAATGGCTGAGTTAAATTCTCTTTGGTATCCATGCTTAATCTTAATTTATTTGTTTCTTACTAGAATTCATAACCTTCTCAGTACTTCATTGTTATGACTTAACCAACACTGTTGAAATAAACTCTTACATTTTCATTAAAAAAACTTTAAAGGACCCAAAAGGGAAAGGCCACTGAAACCAAGGATGTGGAGAAGAGCCAGAAAGAATGACAGAAAGAATCAACCTCCCTCTACCAATCCACACTCAGGACTCACTCTGCCACTCAGACCATTCTTAGTAAAGTTGGTTGCATGGAGGGGGGGGCGCCTACCACAGGGGTCCTCCTAGCAACTCCCTTCTCTCTCTACAGTGGGAGGCTGGCACCCCTCAGAAGCATTTCAGTAAAGAAGGATAAAGCATTCAGAGAAAGGAAGGACATAGAGGGACATTATCAAAGAGCACTATATTGTACACCTGAAACTAATATAATACTGTATATTAACTACACTTGAATTAAAATAAAAACAATAAAAAAGCAAAGTCCTGGGGTGGGGGATGACAGGGAATTTTCAAAGTAACATTGCCCTCATCATAGGTAGAGTCTTCAATACAACATTGGTATCAACAAGAGTACAGAGCAAAGTTAAAATTATCTTCAAAATGCCAGCATAGCTGCTGTGCAGAGCAGGAAGATGTGCCAGATGCACAGGTGTGCTCCTACTGCACATCCCACCTTGCCCAAGTACCCTTGGCAGCCCAGAGTAACAAAACGTTGTTAGAAGTCTGTGTATCTTAGAGCTATAATATGCCAGTGCACGTGCACACACACACAGATAATATGCACCTATACACACACATCAAACCTGGTGTATAAAAAGAGCTTTGTGGATCAGAGTATGCCTTCACTTGGCCCAAGAATCTAATTGTTGGCATCAGGAAAACAGACCCAAAGAATGTAATTGGGAAGAGAACTGGTTGGCAGCAACAATATTACATTTTATATGACGTGGTTATTTATAAGCTAAGGTCTCATTTGTTCAGAACTAATTCAACTGGCTAGGATCTACTGAATGAATATACAAGGTTAAGCTTTAAAAAAGTTAAGATCTGTCACAACAAAAGTTAACACTATCGAAAATAAATTAGATTTTTAAATATATGCAATGAAATTATAGATCACTGGAAATTCAATTCTATAATGAATATAAATTAATAAAAATCTATTATTAAAGTACCATCCCCAAGAAGATTTCAGTTCAGAGTTTGTTTTTTAAAGGCTAAGTATTTGCAAATAAATGGATATGGCTTAGAAACCATTAAATAATGTTAGTAGAGTACTGATATGATTATTTGGTGACAAGATCAAAGATCTGTCTCCATGTCCACAATAAAGGCTTGCCTCATTTTACTTAACAGAAGTATTCCTGAAAAGTTGTGCAAATAAAATTTTTACAACCAGGCCCTTATTTTAACCCTTATTTACATGAGGAGGCCATGGTTGTAAAGAAACCCTGTAGTGACTCTTGATACACTGAAGAACTCTGCTGAAGAAATCCACTCCCCTGCGCCATACCCGCACAGTGAACGCACACCGGACGTGCTGGGTGTCTGATGAATGCAACAGTGTGCCATGATCATTTCTGTTTTTCTGTGGGACTTTCTTCAAAGTGAGGCACGCTGTACTGGAATGTTACAACAGAAAGACGGAATCCGGCTCACAGTTTCATTGATTCCATTATGAAAGATCAGAGAAATTCAGAAAGGGTTTTTCAATCAAAATAAAATTTCGATAAGCATAAATTTTTAAAGGGACGCTGACCTGTGATTGGCAGAAGCTTTTACTCGTGTCAACCGACTTACTGAGCACGACTGCTTGAGCTGAGTTCCACCTGTTTAACAACCTAAGCAAGTAGAGCACCTTACCTCATTTCAGAAATACCACCAGAGGCCATCCCACTTCTACGAGAGCTTCTCCCCGTCTCCAGCACAAACGATTCACAGCTATCCTCCCCTTACTTCGTAAAACAAAGAATGAATTAAAAGGCTAAGATTAAATTAGAAAGATGCCCCATCTAAACATGATAAAGGCATCTGTTTTATCTTAAAAAAAAAAAAACTAAGTCCCATACATTCATTAAAAGCAACTCTTGAAGGCAAATTATTTTTCTTATTTGGTGTTCTCTTCCCTTCTCATTTAAGACTTGATTTCAAAAATATATATATTTCTCTCCATCCTTTGAAATAATATATCTTCTTTTTAAACAACACAGAATGCCTAGCACTGCAACTTATCTGACCACATAAATCTCCAATCTGCCACATACATGAAATAAGAAGTTATATCTGCCTATCTATTCAGTACACATAGTTGCAAAAAGTTTGGAAAAATAGCTGAGAGTGTCTTTATGCAAGTTTTTGGGTGGACTGGATGCTTGCAATGACTCACTATAGGCTTCCATCATTGTAAGTTTCCTGGAAAGTAGTGTGCAAATAAAATATCTAAACCTAGAACCCTATTTTAAACCACCGGAAGTACACGTGAGTATGGATGGGGGAGGAAGAGGATGAATGATAGTGTTAATATAAATGTTTGTCAAGTAAATGAATAACAACAAAAAAACTTCTCACTTAAGGTACTAATGATATTTCAAGTGACCTAAATAACACAGATTTTAAAATGATCTTTACCATTCAATGTCAATTACTGACTTTGGCCCTTTACTAAAGCAGACACCATGAATCTTGTTTCTGATGATCAGTTTCAGTCACTGGCCCAAGGGTATCATATTTGGATGAAAATATTATCATAGATTTGTTCCTATCATTTAAAAATCAATAATTAAAAAAATAATAAAATTGGTCTCTTTTCTCCACAAGTTTTCAAGTAATTAAAGTAAGCTTATTTACAGCTATTGTACATATGACCTACTTTAACCCATGTTTTCCCTTTAGAAATTGGTCTCCCTTGAAATAGGACACTACGGGTTTTTTTCTTTTCTTTCTCTCTTTTTGTTTTTGTTTGTCTTGAAGCAGGTTTCTTTTTAATTCTAAGCCAGTTCAGTCATGTTTCTGTTTTATTGGGCAGATAAAGAGAGGAAACCAGCAAATTATGTCCAAAGGCTGGGAAACGCCTGAATGCTTCCCAACTATCTGAAAAGATGTTGTACTTGAGGAAAACTCGATGTTCCAGGCTGGTTGACAGGGTAACGTCTCTGCTCATGATGTAGATGCCATCGTTGTGAAGGGCGCAAGTCAAGTTAAGACCGGATTTGGACGTGTTCTCCTTGAGGTAGAGCCACTGCCGCGTGACAGTGTTGTAGGACTGCACGGTGAGCATGTCCTCGCTCTGGCTGCTCCTCCGGTTGGGCCCCAGTTCGTGCAGACAGCCCCCCACGATGTAGATGGTCTCCTCGACAGATACCATCTGCTGCTTGCGAATGTGGACATCACATGTTTCAAAGAGAGTCCAGATGTCGGCTGAGGGGCAATACTGCAAAATGTTCATGTTGCGGTCTGAAACGAAGAAAGAAGCCTCGTGACGGCACGGCTACAGTAACACCACCGCCTGCCTCGGCAGTAACGAACACCTACCCCCATCGGAACAATGTGGCAGCACGACACATAACTATTTCAGAGAAGCAGAGGTTAAACAATGGTTTTTTAGTGGCTGGCAGGAGATCTATTTAGAATCATCTCCCTCGCCTCTCACCAGGCACGTCTCCCTCCCTGGGAGGCTCTCCGAATCAACAGGGCCAGGACACAGCCAGCTGTGACTACAGCGTCTCCTCCTCCCTGGCATCCCTACACATTTTAGAATGAGCAGCCCAATGTAAACAGAATCAGGGCCTTGGAACTCTCCTCAACATCTACAGAATTACTGACTTCTTAACCCAGATGACAGGCCAAGCCCCAAGGATCTACTCTTACCCAACTCTACTGCACTAGTGGCCATGCAGGATCTTCAGGGGCTGTCTAAATGAAATAACACATAATTGCCAAGTCAAAAGAAATCCAAGAAGTCCCACCTGTAGCCATGAGCTGTGGAATCACTTGGCAATTCTATTTCCTGACTGCAAAACAGAGACATCCTTAACAAAAAGGCCCTTCGCTCTCCCCGTGTCCGCTTCACAAGAGACAGCTAGTTGTTGTGTGGATAAAATCAGAAAGTGGATGAAAGACTGCTCTAACATTATCTTGAATTCATAGCTGCTTTAAGGAAAAATATTGCCTACTCTCCTTCTGAAAAATGCTTGTGAAATTTAAAAATCTAGTTTCGTTTTTCTTTTTTTCAATTGTTCTGTTTTATCCTCTTCTCCTCTAGGAAAGAATAAATGGAATATTTTAGACTCAGCAGAAAAAAAATGCTCTTGAGTTATCAGAAAGAATGAACTTTCTGTTTGTTGTTGTTCTTTAAACAAACAACACAATCCATCCGTGGAAGAGACCACTCCGCTTGGGAACAGACATATAACTACAGGGTGAGACACTTCCTCCTGAGACAGAAGGGCCCACGCACAGTCAGCAGTGATGAGAGAGCTCCACCATGGCCTCTGGTACCAAGTCAAGTGCCTCGTAAGAGGGCACAGAAAAACCTAAAAGGAGACCAAATCATGTGTGTACACATGGCCCCACACCTGCAGAAATTTCAGAATTGTTACAGCTTTAGGGAACTGTCCTTCTGTTTCCAACCCACATTAATACCTCCCTGTGTTTCTTTTTGTTATAGCTATTGTGATAAAACTCATTCTAGGAGATAGTCCAAGGGAGTTTGGTTAGCGGTCTATCAAAAAGTGCTCCTTGTAACCTGGCTTCCCACCACGTGAACAAGGGGCTTATTCTAGTGAGCCTTCCATGGGTCTCTCAGTCCCAGGGCTGAAGGTCTTCCCAGGTCTTCTGTAAATGTTTTCTCTCCTCACCCAACAAGAGCTCAGACCATGATGAGGTGATGTGAGTTTGTGGAATAATCTTTTCATTTTTACATTTATAGGAGATTCTGAACTTTAACAAATCACTCTTCTTCCCTTGAGTAGTTGCTATTGCTCTCTATTGAATTTCTTTTCATGTCCTCAGTGCCTGACATAGAATTAATCTTTGTCAAGCAGCTAGCATAAATATCATGAACTATTACTAAATTTTAAAAGCCTACCTAAGTCAGCAGATTAAGAATGCAACTTCGAGCCCTGCATTCTGTTTTATGACAATTATGATTTCTTATTTCAAATGCAGGTAACCATTAGAAAGGATTGGGAAGATCCCAAGCAGAAGAAGAGAGGTGTTTCAGAGTCCAAGGAACTGTCCTGCCCTCTCATCTCAAAAAACCCATTTTCAACCCTTACAAAAACATCCATCCATCCACATCACCCAACCATCCCATCACAGGTATTTGGCTTGGGGAGCCCAGGACAGGAACCACCGTGGGTGGCCCAAGTGAAGAAGGTACATTAGTAGTGGCTTGAAAAACTAGAAAACACACAAGCAAGGGTTTTCCAGGTCAAATCTAAAGAACATTTGCTCAGCCAGGGTCATGGAAAAACTAGGAAATCTACCAGCAGAGTACTCTTTGGATTACAGGTCTGCCTGTCAATGCATCCCAACTCCTGGTCAGAAGAGAAGCCAAGGGATATGTGTGCATTATATCATCCCACAGGGTGCATTCTGTGTCACAAAATCTAGGGAAGATCAGAATTCTTAGAAATGTTCCCAAGTAAATAACTGTATTTACCTTCCCAGGAGAAAAGGCACACAGACACACACAGAGGTACATACGCGCACACAGCAATTCTCTGGGGGCTATGGTTTAGTTAAGCATATAAAGTTGACCACTGTAACCTGAACACCAGTGTTGAAGGTAAAAAAAAAAAAAAAAAAGAATGCTAGATCTCTTTTTTTTCAATATTTATTACAAAAAAGCTGGCAATTATCTTATCTTCAGTGGAGAGTCACTAGAGAGGGACATTGGGAATAGCTCTACAGGATGAAAACTTGAGGGTGTTTAAAAAAACAAACAACTCACTGTTTCACATACACTCCTCTTGGTCATTGCCTCTCTGAGTGCATAAACAGCACCTGCCCCCACAAAGCTACCTCCTAGCCCCCAGAACCTCTGAATGTAAACTTACTTGGGAAAAGGAGCTTTGCAGATGTCATTAAATTAAGGATCTCAAGACGAGATCATCCTGGATTATCCAGGTGGGCCCTAAACTCTAATGAGGGTGTGTCTTTCTTTACAAGAGACAAAAGAAGAAAAGACAGGAGTGTACTCCGAAGAGAAGGTACAGGAAGATGGAGGCAGAGGCTGGAGTGATGCAGTCACCAGCAAAGGAACACGAGGGGCCACTAAGCCTAGAAGAGGCAAGGAAGGAGTCTCCCCTAGCACCTTCAGAAGGGACATGATGGCCCACCACTTGATTTCAGGCTCCTGGCTTCTAGAATTGTGAGACAATACAGTCCTACTGGCTTAGGCCACTGAGTTGTGGTTTTTTGCTAAGTCGTCCACAGGAGACTAAAACACCACTCACCATCCTCCCCATCAAATCAACTCTGTAGAGATATTCTAAGATGTGTTATTATTCAGAATCTTTTGCGCACGCACACACACACACACACACACACACACACACACTCTAAACCAGATGCTCATAAAATGTTTTACATTGATCTTCTTCCTCTAACATACATCCCCCAAATATGACACATTTGGCTATGGTAAGAATAATTTTTGGCACCTACACCACATTAGCATGTGGGTTTCTGTCCTTTGCAAAGTTACACTTCAGCATCGTTTCTCCATGCTTACTGTCAGCCAGGGCTGGATAGCTCTCTCCGCCCATCTTCTACCACAAAGGAGACAGAAAATGGTAACTCTACTACTTCAATGTAGCAACACGTCCTAAGAGTCCAGTTATACCTTCTCTATAAGTTGTGGGTGTTTTACAGGCAGACCGAATGAAGAAATAAATTTCTTTGGCCAAGAGGTAATGTGGACACAAGTGGGAGAGAGAAATAAAAGGAAAAGACACACCTTTTCCTGGTGGCCCACCACTGCCTTGCTTACCAAAACCATGCTCTTTTCTATCACTATCATGTGAGAAGCTTCCTACCAAGAACAGTAGTATAAAACCTACTGGAGAAACTTATTTCCAAATTATTAACTATCAAATAGCCACCAAAAAAGTGAAAAACACATATGTACAGTTTAGTAAAGAGCACAACTACCTCTCACCTTTGGATCAGGAAAGAATTCTCTTATATTCATGTCTCTTAAAACCCTCTTATGATATGTGAATGACAGTCTAGAGCTGAGTTTCTGGAAACTGTCTGACATATTTGTGTTCAAAAAGGGAGAAAGTGGAAACAAAGATCCACAAGGATGTTCTGGCCCTAAATTCCATGTTAGATGTGTTTGGGAAGAAGGATGGGAGTTACCCAGTAAAGTCACAGGATGACTGACCACAAGGCTGGGTCTTCAAAGCAGAAAGAAAATACATATTCTCCTCATAGCTCCCTCTACACCATTCAATTCTCATGCTCACACAAAGGCATCAAAGGTCCCTCCTCTCCAAACCACCTCTGTAATATACAACTCTCTTCTTCCCAGATATGTAGATATACAGTATTTAACGTATAAAATCACAATGTGTAGGCCAGAGTGTTTCCTCTGGCACCCTCCTGCCCTTCCCCAGGCTGCGGGAGCTCACACAGAAAAGGACCACTTACTTAGCCCCATCACTTACCTCTGGTAGTATATCCTCCAATGACGTAAATTTTCCCCTTACACTCACATGCAGAGAACTCAGCCAGAGGATTCGGTAGGGGTGCCACAAAATTCCACGCATCCTGCTCAGGATTGTAACATTCGACATTAGAAACGGCCTGCCCACCAATGGCATAGAGTTTTGAATTGACGGCCACGAGTTTGAAGTTAGACCTGAAAGAGAGATACAAAGGCCCAGAGAGTCAGTTCTTTTTGACCATCAAGCAGTCAGACAATGGCTTGAACTCCTAACACAGAGTGTGGAATGTGCTGATTATCTGAAGAAAATTAGCTCTCCAAGTTCAATGCCTGAGGGCAAAGGAATGATCAAATGACATCTCAAATTTCATTCCTATCCCCAGAATTCACAACAATGATGCATTTTCCAAATTTTTGCAATTGGAAATAAGCAATTAAATATACCAGAGTAGTCTTGCTTATTAGTCTTTGCCAAGAACCAAAGATATTCTGTATACAGTAAACTTAATACTTCTTTTAGCAGCGGGAGCAAGTGCTAATGGAGATGCAAAACCACCTCACTCCCTTGCCTCTCTAGTCAGAACATTTCTCATCCTTCCTACCTAGGGGTAGAATCTACCTTAGGTACCCACTAGTCCCTCCTACACAGCCAGGCATATGCTAAGGGTGGTCACTAAAGGGTGGTTCAGAGACCCCTCTACCACAAGTGCACTCACATAGATCACTTGTCCCCCCTCCATATGAGGGCACCCTCTGTATTGTTTCACTACAAATAATGTAGGGGCACATAAACACTGATTCTGAAACAGCAATTTTAGGATATTTACACATGTTAACTCAACAAATACTGAAATCAACAAATGCTACCTACAGTAATAGAAAAAAAATTTAAAAAGAGAATACACTGGTGTTAAGCTCCATATCAGTAATACAATTAAGCACTGCTCATCGGCTTCAGATGCTAGATAAAAGTTTCACCACTTTTGTGTTGAAAAGAAAAAATTAATTTGTATCAAAACAGCACACAGAGATTAATGGACTCCTTGAAGGCCAGATAGGATAAACATTTGGGTCGGTCTCTGTGGTATAGGCACCAGTCTCAAGTTTACTGTAGTCCTAGCAGAGCACAATGCAACCAAAAGACCAAAAGCACAAATCCGGAGACCCTAGCCCAAACATGCCACCTCCTCATCTCCAGTATGGGGGTAACACCCATCACAGGATGGTCAAGACAATTACAGCAAATAGTTTATCAGCATGTAATATACAGAGATAAGACAATTTCTCAGTTTTCCAGTATTTGAAATAAAGAAAGCAGACCAGGCAAATTTAGAGGTCACATCTACTGCCAACACAGCAATATCTTCGACAGTAACAGTATCTTAAGAACCAGGGTAGAGACCACAAATAATGAAAAATGTATATAAGAGAGTAGATGAAGAAGAAAGTGAACAAGAAGTCCATGCCCCATCCCTGAACAGGTGTTTAATAAACACTGATGCACTATGACATAGAACTGGCCACCTACAGAACAGTGTTTTCAAAGGTGCCTATAATGTGTATGTGTAAATTAGTTTTGGTTTTGTTTTGTTTTCCAAATCAGAGCATGAACAGAGGACCCTTCAACAAGAACCTCATATTGTCCATTAAACCCAGTCAGCCATTCAGGATTTCATGCCCACAGACTTCGCTGGGGTGGCAGTTACTGGGGGGTCTCTGGTTCATGTTGCTTACTTTTCCTGCTGCCAATGGTCCTTAAAATCTGACCATGATGCCCTCTCTGTGTGCAAATTTGGGGAACCAAAGGAAATAAAGCTTGTAAATAAATACTAAGTTTTACCAGCCCACAATTTGTTTTTGCTCCCTAAAGGTACACAGATAGTAAATTTTGTAAGATCAAAACAGTTTTTAATATTCATCCAGCATAATCATTTGTCCTAAGCAAACATGTAAGGGCTGAATGAATAGGCAGTCAAAAGCAAACAGTTCCATCTCTCCACACCCCAGCACGCTCAAATACACTTAAAGAGAAGAAACTTTTCAAGATTGAATTTAAGATGAAATTGCCACCCCAAAACAGACCACTTAATGAAGAGATTTATGAGCTGAGGATTATACAGGGAAATCTCAGCTTCATCACTCAACAGCTATGTGACCTTGGACAAGTCACTGAATCTCAGGTCATCTGAGCCTCAGTTTCCCATCTATGAAGTTGGGAAAAGCACAATATCACACACAGTAAGAGTTGAAAAGGGGAACACTTGCAGAAAGAGGTCAGAAGAGGTAATGCTTTTCTGCATGTCACAAGCCTAAGTTTCTTAACTCGAAGAAGGTCTGCTTCTCATTTGTAACTGCGACAGTCACCCATCAGAATGTACTCGGGAATTATGTACAAAGTACCTTCTCATCCATAAATTCTTACTGTGTAGCACTCCATTGACAACTTTCTTCCACTTTCCACCTCCGAAATGGTAAAATTATGAATCCAAGCTATCAATTTTTTTTTAAATATACATTATCTCTATAGTATTTTCTTAATATTGATCCCTGACCCACTACACGCAGGGGGAAAAAGAATTTTTAAGCCAAGTAATAATGTGTTGTAGCTATATACTTGACTGACTTACAGTGAAGAGAAATAAAAGTGAATTTCTACTTGACTTTGAGGAAATAAATTGCTCATTAAATCTTTAAAAACGCAGTGACATGAAACATGCTGCACACGAGTGAACAGATTAACGGTAGCTATGTACAACTGGAGGCAGGTAGGTGACCAGACATCTGGGTGGCTTGGAGTGCCGGCCCTGAAACTATGCTAGACAATTAGACAACTCACAGAGCCTCAGTTGCCTCTTTGTGGAGATAGAGCCAATAATAAGAGATGCTGTGAGGATGAAACAGGAAGTGACATCTAAAACTGACTACAACATGCAGCCCAGAGTAAGAGCTCAAGAAATGTAAACCATTGTCATGGCTTGCTACATACAATTAGAGTAAAATGGCAAGAACTTTTCTCACAACTTTGGGTCCTTGTGTGCCCTCTTTCCCCTTCTGCTGCTTCCCTATAGATTAACCTCCCCTGGGGACCAGAAAAGGCAGAAAGCAAAGGCTAGGAACAGAAGTGGTTGTGGTTGCTACCTACTACCCTGTCTGAGAAACCCCAGCACACAAAGCAACTTAAACTATTGGCCAAAAACACAGAGAGGTGGGGGTGGGGAGAGGATGGATAGACACATAGTTTTCTTTCCTTCACACTATTCTCCCCTCCACTGCAACGTTAACCACAGAGAACAAAATCTCTCCAGGGTTCCAGGACTCTAGAAATGCCCCCAAATACTAAACTTTGGCTCAGAGAAAAAGGGGACAACCGAGGCTGACAACTGTAATTCCACCTCTGCCAGGAGACTTCACTCTCTCCCAGCCTTGCTGTACTTACATGCAGAACTCCAATTTCAGAACAAAAGTGCAGGGCAATCACAGAGACTAGACACAACATTAGAAATAGAGAAATTAATGAACTGAGGGTTACAACAGTGATCAGTTCCTGCAAGCTGTCACCAATTAAAGCAAGGAGGGAAGGCAAGAATTTGGGGGGCACGAAAGTTTTTACATGTGAAGAGTTATGTCCTGCTAACTCCTGAGATCAAATCCATGTTCAGACCACTGGGCAGTATTGCATACCTGGACTTCAAAGCTTCCTCTCAAAGACTGCTATCTACTCCTACTGCCATTTTCAAGTGTGTGGGCATAACACTAACCTCCGTCCCTTCCTCCCTTCCATCACTTCCTTCCTCCCTCCCTCCCTTCCATCTCTTCTTTCATCTTTTCCTTCCTTCCATCCTCCCTTCCTTCCATCTCTTCCTTTCATCTTTTCTATTCCTCCCATCTTTTTTCCTTCCTTCCATCTTTTCCTTCGATCTTTCTTCCATTCCTTCCTTCATCTCTTCCATTCCTCTCTCCTTCCCTCCCTTCCTTCCATGTCCTCCATCCTTCCATCTCTTCCATGTCTTCCTTCCATTTCTTCCTTCCCTCCCTTCCTTCCTTCCTCTTTTGGTGGAGGTGGGGTGGGGAGGTGGTCCACTACTGGTCATACAGCACCATTTTCTCCAGAGTGCAAAGGGCTTTACAGAATCTCTCAGTGCTAGAGTGCCTGCCTGCCCTTTACCATTAAAGACTCTGAGACTACCACACTGTTTAGTCCCTGGGGAAAGTGGGCTGTTCAGCATCTGACCCCTTTGTCAAATTAAAACAGTACGGATACATCACAAAGATAGTGAATCAAGGTAGATGTGAAATGCTGTGTAACCAGAGGCCAAAATCTGCTTTTACTCAAGGTTCTAGGTCTCCTCCAGTGTTTCCAGAAACTGTGTGAGCATTACCAAGCAACAATTCCATCTAGGTTTTATTTTTACTTGTTCCATCATCTAAACTCAATTAGAAACTCGAGGACAGGAGCCATGTCACTCTTGTTGTTCATGCAACAGTCATTAGAAAAATGACATAAATGTGAATATCTGAAACACAGCACAGTACCACAAAGTACCTGTGCTCCATCTCTTTGGAAAAAAATTTTTTTTTTAATTTTTACAAAGAAAATTTTTAAATCTGCATTCAGATGGTCACTGCTAGTCTATAAGCCAAATTGTAGACACTCTATATGGCTCTATCTTTCCAATGGACATTTACATTTTGGTTACTCTCCTTATTATGCATCTTAGCAATTTACTTTCTATGTCTCAATTTCTGAGTCTGTAAATTGGGAACCAGGCTAATACAGTCTTTGTGAAAAATAAGGGAGATAATGTTCTTACTGCAAAGCAGTATGTAAAAACATTACCTAATGCAGAGTAAACGTTCAACTAAATGTTACTTATTATTATTTTTCAGCTATTCTAAATAACTATAATGACTATTACAAGATAAAAATACTATGTTACATTTATAAACTAAAATCATGCATTCACTTATTGTAATAATATAGTCCATAATTCAAAACAACTATGCATCTATTGAGAGTTCAGGAAGGGTCTCTGTGTTGAGTTTATGTCAGATCTGAATCAAAATATGAGAGAGATAATGAAGGTTACAAATTCCAATATAGCATCCAAAAAAAAAAAAAACTTGGTGGGAAAAATTATCTGTGTAGAAAAAAAGCAGTAACTAGAAAATACCTGTGAATAACCGTAAAAAAAAAAATGTACAGACTATACAAAACTAATAAAAGAAACCTTTCCTGAAGGACCAAAAGACCTAAATAAATGCAAAGAAAAAAGAACCATTTTTCTAGATTATGAAATTATGAATCTTCCTCCAACTTGATAAACACAAGGTAATCCCCAACAAAATCCTAACAGGACCTGACAAACTGATTCTAAAGTTTATCTGAACTGGGGCCCCTGGATGGCTCAGTCTGTTGAGCATCTGACTTCAGCTCAGGTTATGAGATCATGTTTGTGGGTTCAAGCCCCACACTGTGCTCTGTGCTGACAGTTCAGACCCTGGAGCCTGCTTTAGATTCCGTGCCTCCCTCTCTCTCTGCCCCTCCCTTACTAATGCTCTGTCACTCAAAAAATGAAACATTTTTTTTAAATTTCAAGTTTATCTAAAAGAGAAATGTATAAAAAATAGCTAAGAGAATTAAAATAAAACAAAATAGAACAAATGTGTCTTGGTTCCATGAGACAATAAAATAGTGTACCAAACTACAATAATTTAAAAGTGTGTGTGAAGGGGCACCTGGGTGGCTCAGTCAGTTAAGCGTCTGACTTCCACTCAGGTCATGATCTTACAGTCTGTGAGTACAAGCCCCATGTCAGGCTCTGTGCTGGCAGCCTGTTTCAGATTCTGTGTTTCCCTCTCTCTCTACCCATCTCCCTCTCACTCTCTGCCTTTCTCTCTTTCAAAAATAAACATTAAAAAAAATTTTTTAAGTGTGTTATTGGGGCACCTGGGTGGCTCAGTCAGTTGAGGGTCAGACTCCAGTCACAATCCCAAGGCTGTGGGACTAAGTCCTGGGTTGGGCTCCACACTGAGTGTAGAGCCTGCTTAAGATTCTTTCTCTCTCTGCCCCTCTCTCTTGCTTGCACATGCTCTCTCTCGCTCTCTCTCTCTCTCTAAAAATGAAAATAAATAAATAAATAAATGTGTGTTATTGAAAAGGGAATGGTCGGTCAATATAGAAATAGGAAATTAGCATCTCGTAACTGGCTATGCAAATCACAGTGAGTATTGAAGGCACTGGGACATTCAGAAAACATGTTATAACCTTATATTATACCTTATTATATGAAAGTAACTCCCAAATACATTCAGATATACATGTAAAAAGACAAACCTATAAAAGGTACATTATAAGATAATGAGTATTTGCATATTCTTAGCTTGTATAAGATTTTCCTATGCAAGATTAAAAGCTAATAGGATATACTTGACAAACTTCATTACAAAAAAATTAAAATGTCTTCATATAAAAATATACTATGAGGGCAGTTGGGTGGCCCAGCCCATTAAGCACTCAACTCTTGATTCCGGCTCAGGTCAGGATCTCATGGTTCATGGGTTCAAGCCCCACATCAAGTTTGTGCTGATAATGCAGAGCCTGCTTGGGATTCTTCCTCTCTCCTTGTCCCTCTCCCACTCTCTCTTAAAATAGACAAACTTACAAACACACACACACACACACACACACACACACACACACACACACACACACTAAACCTGAAGTCTAAATGTAGAGGATCATAAGGCCAATGTCGGCCTGTAATTTGTCTGGTCCGCAAGGTTTTCGTTATTGTTGATGTTTGTTTTCTCAAAGAAGTTGCCAACATTTGACAATCAGGGTTTCTGCCCGCCTGGCAACACCCTTCCTCACTTCTAGATGGCAGCAGCAAGCTGTGGCTGGAGGTGGGGCCCGCTTGCGGTAGGGTGGTCACATTCCCTGGTCCCTTGTAATCCCAGCCCACCCCTCTAGTCCCCGACTTCGCCTGCCTGGTTACTTGGAGGATCTCATTTTTGAGGCCTTACAATAAATTAAAGGCAGGGAGAAAGATGGGCAACATTACCTGCGAGGCAAGACATTAATTCTACGCACATAAACAGAACTTCTGAAATGAATATGAAAACGATAAACCAATTTTCTTTTTAATTGGCGAAGATCACTTACAAAATATATACAAAAAGCCCCTAAATATATGAAAGGAAAAATCTCTCTTCCAAGCAGAAACATTCACATTAGTGTTTTTGCCCATTGGATTGGAGCAAAAAACGATGATAATATCTTGTCTTGGCAAGAGTATAGGAACTGGCAGGCTCAAACCCTGTTTCAAGGAGAGGAAATGTGAACAATTTTCTGATGGGCACTTTGGCAGGAGCTACCAAAATTGAAAACATACATACACTTTGGCCCACCTATCCAGGAATTCCAGGAATTTGCCATACAGGACTCACTGATACATGCCAGCTAAAACAGGCACACATATGCCAAAATGTTCAATACAGCATTGTCTATGATGGCAAACAGAAGCAACTTAAATGGGGCACCTGGCTGGTTCAGTTGGTAGAATATGTGGATTCTTAATCTCAGGGTTATGACTGCAAGCCCCAAGTTGGGCATGCAGCTCACTTTAAAAATAAATATTTTTTTTTTTAAAGAAGCAACTTAAATGCTCATGAAATAAAGGAAGGGCTGATTACATTATAGTACAGCTATAGGCTGGAATACTATACAGCCAGTAACAAGAATCAGATGGCTCTACATTTGTTGATATAGAAAAAACTCTCAAAGTGGAAATATTAATGGCCATAATAATCAGCACAACCTAATCAACTTTAGAGTAACCGTATGTATAAGAGGCATACACACCCATACAGGGACATCATATGCATAAACATTCTCCCCCCATAAACAATTATCAACATTGTTAATCTTTATATACACATTTGTAACAAATATATTTATAAATGTATAGTATGTAAACGTATATCAACAGGCATCATTTTTTTACTCTGGTTTTTCACGTCATTGGCAATTTTTCGAAGCACATATTTGTGCATTATTTGAATACCTCTCCGCCCCCAGGACAAAAAGGATATTCCCATAAAGAAAAACAAAAAGATTTCTACCCCTAATCTGAGCACCATCCATAACATTAAATGTGCCTTTGTTGCTTTAATTATAATTTGCTTTAAAATAACACCTCTGATATCAAATTTCAAATATGGTATCATCTCAGTGGTCTAAACAATGCACTAAAAAAGGGGTTGGAAGAAAACATGCCAACCTATAACAGTCATTACTTCTGTGAAGGAGGAAATAGGAGTGACAGTCTTTGTTTCTTTTTTCTTTTCCATTTTTCTGCTTTTCTAGAATAACTATGTATTATTCTTATCATCAGGAAAAAAAGAACACTTCCCAAGATGGATTTTATGTTATAGTAGAAATAAAGCCACTGTTCCCTCCCTGGCCAGGCGTACTCTTACGTAAGTATGTGTAATGGTCACAACTTTCTTTGCCCGGGGGTGACTCCTCCAATTTCTTGCTCCACACTTAAGGGCAGGCCCCTGTAGGGGTTGAGATGGGTACAAGCAGACCAGAGGACAGGGTCCTTTCATGGGTTACACTGATCCTTCTCCCGACTTGTGAATGGCTCTGGGCCGTCTTGCGTCCTAGCAAGTTTCCTTCCTACCGCCTCTCCCTACATCCGGCCGGCTCTTTTCTTTTCCTGTTCAGGTCCCAGCTCCATTCCCTCCCTCGCTCCTCTCCCTTCCTCCTTTTCCTGTCTCCAAGTCACCCAAGTGCATGTCGGGAGGGATTTGCAGGATGGGAAGAGAGAAGGCCCCGGTGGAAACGTTCTAATTCTGTAGGTGACCACCGCCATGCTCAAGTTTTAGATCAAGGATGAAACTAGGAAAAAAGGGAGATGAAAAACAGTGGATTAAAAAATAAGCAAGGCAATTAAAAAAATAAGAAATCGTATGTACAATTCCAATGTGTATCTCTGATCAGACTGATGCCCCCATGTAGAACACTTCAAAGTCAGTGACAACAAACTCTTCCAAAGGCAGCATCAGAGGTTACTGCCTAGTGTGTCACTGTAATCAGAATTAGAGCCTCAGCAATTTTTAGAAGTTTTTTTTAATTTAAAAAGGTAAAAATGAAAGCAAATTGACGAAAGTTTTCTTTGAACGTATCCTTCTAGGAAACCACAGACTTCTTTCCCCTGGGAAAGACGCGCAAATAAAAAGAAAAGAAAAGTCAGTTTGCCTGAAAGCGCAATACCTGCAAGGAAGCAACTCAGCTAGTGGGCCTCAGGGGGGCCACTTCCTCCTTGCAAGTCCTCAGTCCACTGGGAGCTTTGCCAGAGTCAAGGCCAGCGACACTCGTGAAGATGTCATTCCCACCTCGGCGCGGCGTCCTGGGACCGCCCGGTAAACATCAGGGGAAGGAGCTAAGGCGCCAGCGAGTGAATGGGGAAGACGCAGCGCTGCCAGGCTCTTACCTCTTCTGGTTCATGGAGGCCACCTGGAGCCACTCGTTGGTGCTGGGGTTGTAGGAGTGCGCGGCCGAGATCTCCTGGCTGGTGATCCGGTAGCCGCCCACGATGAAGAGGTAGTTGTCCAGGATGGCGGCCCCGTAGCCCCTGACGTTCACCAGGTCGGGAGGAAGGTTGTTGGCCAGCGGGAACCAACGTTCGGTCATCTCCTCATACCTCAGCATGGACGGGGGCTCCCCTTGGTAGGGGTGAGGAGCCAGCGGTCCCCCCAGGAAGTCCCCCAGGGCCACGAGGACAGGAGTCCCCGTCATCCGGGCCTCTCTGAGCCTCTGCTTCAGGCCGACCTCCCCGGGGGCGTGCGGGGGAGCCGCCAGGAGGTGGAACTGGGGCTTGCACAGGACCTCGTGGAAGTGGACGGCCATGAAGCGCAGGCAGGCCTCCTGCAGGTCGGGCAGCCCGTACACCTGCGCCAGGCGGTACAGCTCCAGGCAGTTGGTGAGCCGCACCTGGGACAGCAGCAGCTGCAGCAGAGACGTGACCTGAAGGAAGGAGGCCGCCTCCACCAGCTCCGCCAGCAGGCTCACCTCGTCCATCTCCTCTTCCTCCTCCACCCCACCGCCCTTCTCGGCCCGCGGGCCCAGGAGCCAGCCCTCGCGGGCCCCGCCGGCGTTGATGAAGTCCAGCACCAGGCGCAGGCCCGGGGCGCTGAGGCCGCGCAGCTGCTGCACCTCGGGGCCGCCGGCCTCCTGGCTCAGGGCCTCGCGCATGCCGGAGCGGTAGAGGGCGCGGAAGTAGTCGCTCTGCTCGATGAGCTTCCTCTTGCTCACCGGGTAGCAGCGGTCCTCCAGGCGGATCTGCACCATCTCCTCGGCCGACATGGCTGGGGGGCTGGGGGCCGCGGGGGTGCCCGCCAGCTCTGCGCGCTCGCCTCCCCGCCCCCACGCGCTCTCCGGTTCCGGGTTGGGCGCGCCGAGGGATGGCGCCGCGGAGGAGGAAGGAGGCGACGGGCCGCCGCCGGCTCCCGCGCTCGCCCGGCCTATC
>NC_043709.1:78655738-78771842 GCF_006229205.1 Suricata suricatta
GCTCTCCCTCAGCGCCAAAAAAGGCCCGACTGACGCGCGCCGGGCGTCGGGAGGCGGCCGCAGTCCTCGCTCGGGCTCTCGGGGCCGCGTCAGCCGCCGAGGGGATCCCAGCCCCCAGCCTGCAGCCTCCTCCCACGCCTCGCTTCTCACTTCCGCCCCGCAGGACCCCTGCCGCCCGCCAGACCTGCCGGTGGATCCGGCTTTCCGGGAGGGCTGCGGGGATGCGGGCCTGGGCGCAGGGGCTGCGGCCGCGTCCGCCTCCCCCGCACGCCGCGCGCAGCAGTGCAAGCGACGCTCGGACCGGCGGCGAGGCGAGGCCAGTCCGTTCTCTCTTCCGCGCTGCTTTACGAGCGGGAAGAGATAGACACGAAGGGGAAACGGGCGTGGGAGGAACGGGATGAAAGGAGTCTGGGGTCCCGGGAATCAAAATGACATCACACCAAGTAATCGCCCGTCTAGCCCAATCCAGCATCGTGTCCCAGGGGGCCGAGGCCTATAGGCCGTCCCTGCACACGTAGGTGGCACCTAGAGCTGATTCTTCTCAACGGCCACCGCGCAGGAGCCATCTTGCAGAAAGAAAGTCCAGGCAGATGGCAGCAGGTTCAGCAGGGCTCACTGGGGCGCACCGTGCAGCAGATGGACAGGATTGGCAAGCAGAGGAACTTGTATTTGCTGCTGGGGCCCGTTACTCCTCTTTATGCTAGTTAAAGAAAGACAGGAGTGAAACTCAAAATTAGAACACATGACTTCTTTTAAAGTATTTTCTAACCAACATTGCTTTTCCTATTCCAGTTTGGTTGGGCTGCCATGACAGAATGTGATCCTTTGGGCAGAAGGTCCGGCCGCTTTTGGTGGTACTGGCCTACAGAGGTGGCTTTTCTTGCCACTCTCCTACGGTCCCCGTACCCATGCTCCTCACCGTCTGAGGACTACTTCAGGAAGGACCACTTCCTCCCTGGTTTCTCTCACTTAACATCGCAAAGAAATGCATAGAAAGCTCACCCCAAATAATGACTTCGAGTTGCTCATGAGATAGGAGGATCTTAGAAGGAGATGAAAGGGATACTGTTAGGTTAGCTTTGGGTAGATGGAGGGATAAGGATTGGGAGGGAGCAGAGGGTGTAGTCACTTACCCTACAAAACAACAATGACAACAAAACCCTTTTTGAAAAATTTCCCAGACCAAGATTCTGCTACAATAGGTCTCAATTTGGGAAGAAGATGTGTTCGGGCTTTCTTTTTATTATTGCAAGGCCTGTCTTCTTGAAGGGCAAGTTGTTAAATAACACCTTCATAAGAACATTTCTGCTTTATGAAATAAAAGCTACCTCCTTCACCACTCAATACTGCCTCTACCTCTTAATATTGTATATTAAGAAGGAGGAAGGATTAAAAACCAGAAAAGATAATCATATTGATAAGGCATGAAATCCTTTTGACACCTTTTTGGGTTACATTTGTGCTATGTACTATGTGCTATGTACATTTGTACTATGTAACTTAGCTTGTCATAGGTGTTGTCCTTCATTATTTTCTTTGTAAAACACCATAAGTAAGGAACAAAATTTTAAAGACATAGAAAAAAGTTCTAGTGGATTCTGGCTTCCCTGGGGAAAGTGAAGGAGACAAAGATGGATCTATGACTTGTCTCATTCACCTCCCTCTCTTTCTCTCCCTTTTTAACTGGGAAAACCTCTAGCTTTTCACCTTGTTTCACCTGGCCTTTAAACCATTACTGATAAAACTCCATTCTCAACCTATTTCTCACACTTCTGTTTTCAATGATGGTGCAGTCAGGACATTGTAAGGCTTGTAGTGGATGAGTGACCATGAATTTAGCAACCTCTTTGGAAGCATAAAGTGCCAACTCTAGTTGAGGTCTTAAGCTGGGCAATTTGGCTGGGAGGCACACCCTATATCAAAGAAGCTTCGACTTGGGATTTTTTTGTGCCTCCATCAGTGACAATGCCAGAGTCAGTGGGTCAGCCAAGAAGAACAGGCGCTTAGTCTCTTCTCTGTCCCTTTAGAATCTTTACCAGTGAAGCTTTTGTTTCCAAACGTCATAGATATGCCTCTGACTGGTATTTTCTTGCTTTTTAAAAACAGACCCAAAAAATCACTATCAAACAATGATGCACATTAGAAAGGCAATTCACGCACAGTATTATTATCAGAGTCTGATCAACTTGGACAGGGAATCTGAGGTGTGAGTATGACGATACTGGGCACTGGACCTGTAAGCTTTTTGGCCCTGACGTGATAATAACAGCATTTAGGCTGGAACTGTTGGGAGCTATTTGAACTCACCGGTAGAGTGAAAATTCCTGGTGAAGGTACGGCAAGTGTGCACGGTCTCTTGCCCCCAGACAGCTCCCAAAATCTACCCTCTTGAAACTTTCATTTCTGCTTGAGCACCAAACCTCAAAATGCTTTGCTAATTAAAGTCAGGAGCTGGCTGTCCCCCCTCCCTGTCCCTGAGGCGTGATTGCACCTTGTCAGGGAAAAGATAAGCAAGTAAACTAGATACACCCTAATGCAACACATAACTTTCCCCTAAGCAATATGGATAACTGAATACCTTCTGGGCCTAAATGCCTTTGTGATAGTCACTACTTCGATAAAATGTATCAATCATCTTTGGGACTATGAGAGCAAGCATATCTTTTGAGAACTTGTTTTTCTGGGAACTTTCTCTTAGTTATAAATGGCCTAATGACCCTTACTCATAAAAAACTGACCTTTACTAAAGAATGCTGTTTGCCCCTTGGTTAAAGGATGCTTCCTTGAGGCTAGACCTGAGGTTTTGTAAAAATACCTATAACACCATGAGTGCCTGTGGCTAAAATTGTAAAACTTATCTATGAGGAATCATTTACTGCCCTTTCTTGTCCTTGTACCTTTTGCCATAAATAAACCTTGAGAACCAGACAAGACGGAGACGCCTGCCAGATGGGCAAGGGTGCTTGTCTGGGGATCAGAACGAAAGCAAGGCTCTCCCACTTTCTCTTTGGCCTGCGCCGTCATCCTTGGGGGGGGGGGGGCCTGGACCTGCAGCAGCTGGACTCTGGCATGGAAGTATCTTAAAAGATCAAATCATTATTATAACTCACACAGTAAACTTTCTGTGCAGCTAGAAATGCCAAATCAAAGCAATGTAAACCCCTTTACAAAATATCTAAAATAATATTTCTAAGCCTCATGAAAATATTGCTTATATATGCCTGGCTGTAATTTTATAGATGTTATTCACTGATCAGTGAATAATAAAGACAAACCCATTATAACTCACTTCAAACACTTTATAGTAGCATGATCTGTTTTACTAACGAGTACACGGATGGTCAAACACAGCTGTTCCTTTAAGAATTTATGGAAAATATACCTTATGACCTAGAATGAAAAAAAATCTAAGTACAAGATGTTTAGCACAGTGTTGCTTTTAATAATGAAAAATTGGAAAACGTAATGTATAATAGTAATAGTAGCTAACATTTATTGACTGCTTATTATATGACAGACACTGTTGTCAGTACTTTTCATGGATTACAATACTATTTTTTATTCTATTATACAGCTGAGAAAGCTGAAGTGCAGAGTTAATATCTGCACATACGTAGAATGAAAGATCACAGAGCTGTTACAACTTTGGATATACAGGTAGATCTTTCTTTAGAAACCCTGAAATACATAATTTTACACTGGATTTTTTTAGGAGAGAAGGGTCAGAGGGAGAGAGAGAATCCCAGGCAGGCTTCATACCCAGCTCAGAGCCCAATGCAGGTCTCAATCTCACAACCATGAAGTCATGACCTGAGCTAAAATCTGCTGGGTCCCAGTAGGCCAAAAATCCTCCCGCATAGTGCACATGTGGCTTCTGTTCATCCTGTCTATGATTTTCTCGTTGCTTTGCAAAGAGACATATACTTTTAGGCTTTGAATCAACTTGGGTCAACCAGTAACTCCAGCCTTCCCTTACTTTGTCTGCCAAAGATTTGCTTGTTAAAGGATAAGCCTCTTACCCATGCATAACTGACGAAGGGCCTTAAGAAATGTAAAATCTCCTTATAGAATTCTTCAGGCTCATCTTCCGCTTGGAGCCAGACTATTACTAGGGAATTCCTCTCTTGTAATGACTTGATTGTACTTACTATTGTCCTGATAAGAATGACCCTTTCTGGAGCATGTCTTCGCTTCAAAGACCTTGAACTATGTAACCATTAAAGAAATGATGTAATCACCCAAGGTATATAAGACCCTGGCTATCTTAATAAAGTGTGGCTTTCCCACCATTCACACTGTCTGTCTGGTCTGTCTTGTTTGTCTTGTCTGTCTTCTTTCTTAGAGATATTGTGCCTACACCAACCCCCTACTCCGGACCTTTCCACTGGGGTGCGTGGGCTGATCCCCCGCAAAAATCAAGCCTTGGAAACTTAACTGACTGAGCCACCCAGGCACCCCTACATTGGATTTTTAAAAAACAGTTTCTGGAACAGTATGAGTCCATTTGTGCAAAATTGTATCCATATATTTTTTTATAGATGTATATCGAAGGATGTTAACCAAAATGTTAAGATTATAAGACCTTGAATAGTGTTTTCTATTTGTACTTTCATGTATGGTTTGGATTTTTAAAGTGAAATGTGTATCAATTTAATGAAAAGCAAAATATTTTAGGAAAAATTGTCTTTTTAAAAAAACTGAAATATTTTCCTTTCATTAAAGCATATGGGATGATGTAAATGAGTTTAAAGTAGCACAGGTCTTCAAAATGTCTCTTTAATTCAGATTGAGCATCTTCATGTAGGCAAAACTTCCATTTTATATCAGTGTTCTCCAGACATCTTAGAAAGTCACCTGGGACACTTATGAGACTTCTGGTTCTAGAGCACCTGTATCAAGCTCTTGGAAGAGATGAGTTTTTAACATAAGAATCCAATTTTTGAATATCTCTCAAGGGCATTCAGTTGGAAATATGTATAGCATATCACTGCATTGCAATAGTGTAAAGGCTCTGAGTATTTGATAAATTTTGTACAAAGGCTGTATAGCAATTTTTTATTCAGAGTCGCAGTTGATTTCTGGTTTCTACAATTTCATCTCACATGGACAAGTTTTGAGACTAGACATTTCTGAGCCATGTACCCCAACCCATTATGGATTCCTCCCTCTGCTCCTGCGGTCCAGTTTCCATCTCTCTGTTTCAAAGTATTTGGCTCCACCGACTTCCAGGTTTCCAGACTGAATGTTTATGCAATCACCAAAAAATTTGTTTAAAAAAATTTACAGCATATTTTTATATTGGAACTTATAGATTCTTTCAAATGCAACTTTGATCTTCACTTGAATATCATTGGACAGAAAAGGATTAAACAATTGTGGATTGTTCCATTATCCCTGCAGGATACATGAGAACTTTAAGGAATTCTATATCACTCAAAAGAAACTGCATTTAATGTGGCTGAAAGACACAGGTTAGAAAGAAGACTTTCCAGCTTACGTCCCCAGAGCATGAACTAATTGCAACAGCTATAGAATCTTGTGGAGAAATACGGAGTGATCTTTCGCTCTAACCTGTCCTTTGCTTTGCCATTAAAAAGTCTCTCTTCCCTTTCCCCTCAGAACAGACTGAACAGTCTGATTATTTGCAGGTAAACAACTGAAACTTGCTTTCTATGAGAAGTTCAATAGAATATTTACCATTTTTAGTGTAGTTTAAGCAGCTTATACAAGATTAGGAGTTAATCGATGATGTATAATTTTTGCTTGGGAGAAAGTGAAATGTTTTGCTTTGAAAGTTTTTCAGTCTTATAAATATTTTCATCTTATTATTATTAAAGTATATGTTTCTAAAATCAAAGGATATGTGATCAGCTATTATTATGAAACAGGTGGAGAGAAGAAAATTCAAAGAATATTAACATTTCCTGTCAAGTAAGTGAATGAGTCATTGTGCAAAAGGTATGAGAGAAACCTAGATCACAGGATAAAAAGCTTTATCTTTTCTTTTTCTTCTCTCTTTTTTTTAAAGAGCAGTACAGTACATTATGCCAAAAGCTGATTTTCACTTACGCTTTGTATAAAAATAGATTCACAAAAGCAAGAGTTATGCTTTGAACTAATTTGTCATCTTGGACATCATCAAGGGATATGGAACCAACAACCCACAATCTTCACAAAAGTAAGAGGCCATTTTTGCTGCCTTTAGTATCTTTTCAAATGTTTTGGTCTTGCAATTAAAGTAATTTTATTAATATTTAGACCCGGGTCGGGCTCTGTGCTGACAACTCAGAGCCTGGAGCTTGCTTCAGATTCTGGGTCTCCCTCTCTCTCTATCCCACCCCTGTTTGCATTCTCTCTCTCTCTCAAAAATAAATATTAAAAAAAGAAAAATAAATTTAAAACCCTTTCATTATTTTCCAAATACACCTTTCTTGGCAACCTTTACTTCAGAGATACTATGCCTTCATGTATATGCTTCAGAAAGAAATCTCCCTTATAACATCAGAAAATAGATTAAACAGATCCTATCGAAAGTCCTCACAATTTCCATTATAATGCTTTTCATTTATGCTTTTTTTAAAGAAAGTTGTGGCTAGAGTTTCTTTTTTTGGCGGCGGGGGAAGCCCAGCTCGAAGAAGCTACCTACATTCAATGTTTTCAAAATCACTGCAAAATTAAAATTATTTTTTTCTTTTTCAGTTTTCATTTACTTTCAGGTCTTTTTTTTTTTTTTAATAAAAACAAAAAATGTAAACCAGTGCACAAACTGGTTTTCTCATGAACCTGAATACTAGGATGTAAATTCAAAGGGGGGAAAAAAAAGATTGGAAAAAATCTGCAGTCACAGGTTCCTTTAAAGCTATACAGAAGTGCCCTTACAAAAACATGTCTTGTTTCTGGTGAAATGGATCCTTCTTTATCTGACGTCAAGTGACTAAATTATTGTTTTCCTCAGAAAGACTCTTGGCTAGGATTTCCATTCGTCTTTATATTTACTTAGTGAGAGGTGTCTGTGACTATTCCCTTTCAGAAAAAGAAGAAAGCAGAGGAGAGAATCCACGTCTTCAAGAGGCTAAAGGACAGAGTATCGAAATGGCCTGGAAAATGTTCAAAAGTAGCGTCAGAAAGTCAAATGGTCACCTAGGGCTCAGCTGGGAAGAGACAGAGAAAAATCAATATGCAGTCAAAGAATGGCTTCGTTTTTCTAGACAGTGACCCTCCAGGAGAGTCCCGCAGCAACGGCCCTGAAGTTCCAGAAACTGTCCAGAAGCCTGATGGTCAGCTTCCGCATCTGTCTGGGACTCAGGCTTCTTGCCCAGTCTTTATACCAGGAACATGCATGCGGCAGCGCTGGCGACCTGCGTGATACTGCTCCTAAGCATGGTGTGGGCCTCACATTCTCTCTGCTCACCCACCATTTTTTACAGAGACTGCTGGATCCGTCGGTTTCCGGGTCTTCTGATTGACCTGGAGGAGTCTCAGAAGCTGGGAGCTCAGTTCCTGAAGTATTATTCTGAAACCACTGGCCAGAAATGCAGCAGGAGCTGCTGCCTTAGGAAAGATGGTATGTATTCATGATTCTCCTGCGCAAGAATCAGGAGAAACTGAGAAAATGAAGACTAAGTAAGGAGCCCTAGGTAGAAGTTCCAGAGAAAAGAAGAACAGGACTAGGGGAGATGAGGGAGAGCCATGGGGGTGGAAGAGAGTAGGAGGCATCGTCTGGGTCAGTGCTGGCTCAGTCTACACATCTGCTAAGGACCCAGAATGCCATGGGAACTACAGGTAACAGAGAATCTTCTTTTCCTCACTAAAGGGCTAAATGAAAGTATTTCCTTTAGGGTTAACTAATAATATTTCTTAGCCCCAAACATGGCATATTTGATTTCAAAAATATTTATAATTTCCCTTTCAAATTTCTTTGGCGATATTGGTATTTCAAGTTTTTGAAATGTGCTCACTTGTGTTGACCAAATGTGGGCTGCATTAAATAGGAATTTAGATTGTGATCGATGTTTTGAAAGACATAGGCAGATATATGTCAAATAGCAAAAAGAAAAAAAAAAGCATGTTTTCAAAATATTCTGATTTTTTCTGTCTGAAATCCAGAATCAGGATTAAACATCATCCATGTAATACGATCGAGGTTTACAATTAGGAAAACATTTCATGATTGCAGATTTTCAAGTTATAATTGTCTGAACACTTCTTTCATTAGTTTTTCATTTTTCCAAGATTTTAAACCTACTTGTAAAGAAACAGCAAAAGCAACACAAAACTTGAAAATAATTCTATTGGTTGTTCCACACTTTCCTTCCATGGTTTGATACCAACTTATTAACTGCCAATGCTTCCTGTCCAAGTATGCGTGTAAGATTTCTGGGGTACAGACTGAATCTACTAGAAGGCTGTAAACCAACCACAGTATGAGAAGCTATCCCAGGCTAAGCCCTCGAAAGATAATCAGGCACAGAAGGGCGCAATTGATTTATTAAAGGGAAATCTTTCTGAGAAGGTTGCCCATTCAGATTTTCACCTTAGAGATGCTTTTGATTCCCATAAGCCTTGAGAGAAGGTAGGTGGTGGGGGGCAGTCATTTTTCAGCATTTTCCCATGGTATCAGTTTACCTGACTGTCCACCGCAGGGAAACTCTGTCCTCTGGACTTCCAGGGATACTACATGCATCCAGTAGAATTCCATGATTTTAGAGCCTCTGCAGCTTCCAAGTTGTGGTTTTCTTCCTCCAGAAGAAAGGGCACGAACACACGTCTCTGTTTTTAGCTGGGAGCCAGAACTTTAAAAAGCCACAGTCAGGCCATTGCTAACCTGCTCGGAGCTGGAACTCTGAGGTGTACACAAAGAGGAATAGAGAACATCTTTTAAAATTGTTCTCTACAGCATCAACTACTTGCTTATCAGAAATTTAGACATCTAAATTTGAATGTATTTTATAGTCCTTTCCCTTGAATTTGACAGAGTAGTCTTCGGGGAATGTATTTGTAATCTGTAATGGATTAGCAATGGATTATGAATTGAATTCTGTCCTATTCTTTTTCCTACTGAAAAAAGAAAGAGTGCAGAAACGAGGGCTGTCCTGGAGATAATGGGGGAGATGCGACTGCCCACAGTTAACCTTACACAGAAGCAGCACGGGTTTTGCTGGCAGCAATTACACAAGAGCCTCAGGCATAGCCTGAGGTCCAGTAATTGCACGCTATGCCTCTGTAATCTTTTTTTATTAAAGAAGTTGATACCGTTGGCCAGTGGATGTTTCCCAGCAACATGGTTCCTACTCACTGCAGAGAGGGAAATCTGTGTTGCCCTTCAGTCTGCCAGACTGAAGACTGGCACCCCACAAATCTGACTTAAGGTTTTCCAGAAATAATATGATGAGTTGTAAGGAGCAAACTTACTTAGCAAAGGGGAGACAGCCTGAGTAAGTGATGTACCAGTATTCAGTAGAATTCCAAATACTAGCACCCCTCATGGTCGACTCTTCCTCTTTAAATGATACTGAACAGGCTTTTCATTGGATGTGGTTTGCATCATGGGACCAGTGCTCCCCTTTAATCAAGGTCAGGGTCATGTTCACCTGACCTGCCGCCTACCCACCCATCGGGGCCTCTCCTAGGAATGCCGTTTTTGCCTTCCCACACTCCCTCTTTTGTTACAGCACTTGTCACTTTGTTTTCTTCTTTCTTTCTCTGGTGAACTCCAGTACCTTAGCATTCTGAGATGGCATTGCACCTGGAAATCTGGTATGTATAAATCCTCAGAGGTTTCTGTAGCCAACTGAACTTCTCTTGAACGTAAAACACTGGGATTGGGAAATGATTCCAGGTAACCCTGTGTGGAATGGAATGTGTGAAAGACTAGAGAAAATTAGTGGATAGTTTCTTTCAAAAAGGCATTTTCCATATTCATACAAACAATTACGGTAGTTCACAGTGTTCTATAAAGTATCTGAACATGGCCTTGCAATGTATTGCTTGCTGTTAATCCAGTGCTCTTGAAAGAAATGTAAGTTACCCAGAGCTCTTCAAGCTGGCGGAAACCAAGACCATCTGCAGATGCACTGGCCTGTTTTCCTTTCAGTTTCCTGTAACGTGGCTGTCTTCTACCATGATCCTATTCACGACAATGTCAACTGCCTCCATATTCACTGCCCAACATTGGAAAGCTGTGTATTAGAGCCTGGAACCAGTGCCATTTTGTACAACATAACAGAAGGTAATGATTTATGTATTTTTTTGTATTTTGAAGAATATTGGTAATATTCTAGTAGAAACATAAAAACCTAAAAGCTAGCTGTCAATAACAATGTGTGACTCCCTGAGTCACTCTTTTCCAGTGATCTCTATCTGGAAAAGTTTTGGGCATCCAGGGAAGAAAACTAGAGGATATTCCCTTTAGTTTGGCATGTTCAGCAATGACAAGCTCATTCCAGATGATCACACATCACATGTGATTGAAGAAGAGCTTAAGCATTACATTTATTCCAGGGGCCCCTAGCAAGGGCCAAAAATAGGCATTTCGACTGCAGTGGCTAAGGGTGCTACTAGGAAATAGAGAAAATTGCTTAATCGCAGTTTTGAGGTCCACTGACACCACATGCAAGGATTTTACAGAAATGGATGTCAAGGACAGGGAAATGCACTTACTAACATATGTTAGCATACCAATGGTCCCAAGATAACCAGTATATTTTATTTTAGAAAAATACCTATTCAAGTGTCCCTTGCTTATGTATATAATCTCAGGGTGCAAACTGGTAAAGATGAAAGAATAGACTTTTGTCATCAAATTACAAAGGAGATCAATTTCATCATCAGTTTGTACTTAGCGAGAACTTAATGCTTTGGGCTGTGTGCAACATTGCAGAGGCTTGCAGTCACCTCTCGGCCCTCGAGTTCCTTACAGTCTAGCTGATGTGACCAGTCTCACAATGAGTGTAAAAAGTGTAACTGAATAGAAAAATGTGTGATACTTCCCCAAGTACAGCACCCAAAAGAAGAGGAGACTAAAGAAAGCTAAATTCAGAGGTAGCCTCATGGAAGAGGCCAGGCAGAGATAAGATGAATTCATATCACACCATGAAGAAAACAGGTCTAGCTACAAAAGGGGCATGTTTGGGATTGCAATGAAAATATGGGTAAGACAGGGCAGGCCAGGTCACAAAAACATGGCTTTGGACAGAGTAGAGTTTTGGTTTGACTTTGACAGCAATAGTGAACCAGCAAAGGTAGTTAGTGAGAAATTGCCATCATGAAAGTGACTAGTCTGGTTGTCTTTAGTCGAGCAAAATCATATGTGAGATGCAAGTTAGGAAATCTAGTGAGGGAGGCATGAGATCCGGAGACGGCAAGCATAACTGCAGCAAAGAGGGGGGATGATTATCGGACATTGGGAGGGAACTGGATAGGATGTAGTTACTTTTCGGATGAAGGAAAAGGAAAGAGAGGAATCAAAAGCCGCTCTGTGACACGTACAGATTGGAGCATGGGTGATGAAGACTGGAGATGCCACTGAATGAGACAACGAGCCAGACAAAATGACGTGGTTTCTGGGAATGCTCAGTGATGACACAAGATGTCTAGGTGGAAACCTTCAGTAGAGCATGGAAGAAATGAGGCCAGAGACCAAGACAGAGGAAATAACTGGTGATACGGATTTCAGTGCCACCCTATGTAGTGGTGACAGTTGATGAAGATAATCGTGTGTGTGTGTGGGGGGGGTGTGAGATGAAGAGAAAATTCAGCAGAAGACAAAGGACTAAGGATTGTGGAAGGTACACAACCAGTTAGGACTAAGAAGAGAACCAGCAAAAGAAAGGAAAAATGAGAGGCAGGCTGTCTGGGCTAAAGTGCCAGCAGAGTCTATGCCCTAGGGAGTCACGGGAGGAGAATTTTAAGGAATGTATGGCCAGCATTATCGAGGATAAGAGCCTGCCAAAGACATGAGACTGGTCAGAAAATATGGAACGTACCGATTACCTCAGAAGCATAATTCTGGCAGAATAGTGAGGATGAAAGCAGATGACAGAAGGCAAAAACCAAAGAAAGGAAATGGATGTTAGAATGTCTGTAGGGAGAGAGAGAGACAGAAACTGATTGAGAGTTTTTTCCTTCCCCTTTACAGATGGAGCAATGTTAGTGCATATTGAAGTCAGAAGGAAAGGACCTCCTTTACAGTAGAGAAAATACCGAAGACCAAGTCAGGACCCTCAGGAACTGAGAAGGGATCAGAGTGAGGGCTCTGCTCATGAGTTCTAACACAGTCACACTCCTAGGGCCCTATTTTTAAAAACTTTATTTTAATTTCTTTTGTATATTTTATTTTATATTTGAGAGAGGGGATGGAGGGAGAGGAAGAGCAGGGGAGGGGCAAAGAGACAGAGACAGAATCTGAAGCAGGCTCCAAGTTCCAGTTGTCAGCACAGAGCCTGATGCGGGGCTCGAACTCACAAGCACAGAGCCAAAGTCGGACGCTTAACAGACTGAGCCACCCAGGTGCCCCTTAAAACTTAATTTTAAAATGCTACAGATCTCAAATGCTGCTGTTTTTTGCAGTTCTTGTACTAACACTGTCTATTGTTACCCAAATGCCCAGGCAGATGCAAAGAATCTTCCATGAAGTAGCCAAACTTGTTTATAACGGAAAGTGTCCTAGAAAGTTAAGATAAATTCAGATGTGGCCGGTATGTTTCTAAGGCTTTCAGAAGTATGCAATAGTAGAACTTGAACTTAAGCTCAGTTTACTAACTCAGCGGCAAATCCGAGACTCCTCTGTCTTCTTAACTTACAATAAGACTTTTTATTTTTCAGGTATAGATCCAGATTTGCTGGTTTTTGAACAATCACCTCCCACATATCTAAATACCCGTTCTTCATCTAATACAGGGGACAGACTAAGGATTCTAAAAGCTCCGAATTTAGATAAACAACAAAGCACCACGATAAACCCAATGCTCCCATCAGTAGAGGCACTGTCATCAAGCACACATCAAGATTTGGTTGTAAACACAAACAAGACCAGGTCTTCCAAGGAACTAGCCACAGATTCTTGGGCAAGTTTCATTTCCCTGAATAACTCCATTACCACAGAGGCAAATACGCTGTCACGCAGTACTGATTTCATCAACAAGCCAGATAACAAGACTGTTTCTCCTTTCTTTATGCCAGTAGACACAAAACTTTTTCCTAGGCCTATCCCATCCCGACTCAACAGCAGCAAACAATTACTGAACAAAACCAAGGGGCCCAACAGCAGAAACCACACATCTGAGGATGAAGGCATGACAGCTGATGGGACATCTGTGACTCCAACTGCATGGCTGGCTCCGGTGGCCCTCTGTACCTCTGTCATCTTTCTTTGCTGTTGTATAATCATCCTGGCATCTAGGTGCTGTAGAAAGCAGAGTCAGTACAAACCAGGACAGAGAAAGTCAGGATCCAGGCAAATTAAAAAATTTAACACTCTGAAGGAGAATGCTTAATAGTAAAAATCACAGGGGGAGTGTAAGCTTTCAAGAGTATCATTTTTATTTTCTGTAAAACAAGGGCAGTTTGGTTTTAAAAAATTGAAAGAAACTAACTGCACGGAATGCCGCCTCCTACCCATCTCTAAAAAAAGGCCAACACTTGATAAACTTAACTGCTTTTTAAAAAATTATTTCCATTTTTTGAAGTGTACCCTTTGCCGAAGTTCCAGAATTCTGACCCCTGCAGTTGCTCAGCATTGCATGAGAGATACGGTTCTAAGTGCTATGCATGTATCCACTCATTGATTTTTTTATAACTTTGTGAGTTGGTGTGCTTTTTATTAACCACTATAGTATTATTGTCCCATTTCACAGATGAGAAAAATGAGAAGAGAGGCCATCTTGCCTAAAGTCACACACTTAGTAAGTAGTGAAGCCAGGACTTAATAGGCAATCAGGTTCAACAGTTCAGGCTTGAAATCACCCTCAGACTTCTGAAAGCCTCATTTTCCCAAAGTGCGTGGAAAAAAAGATACAGAGAGGAAAATCTCATGGATGCCTACTGTCAAGGGCAAATGATCATGTATGTTAATAAAATCTTGCAGTGGCTTGAACAGAAGAGCATTATTATTAGTTACTAACCCAGGTGCAAGTGCTTCCTACTTTTATATAGTTTTAATGTTCAATTGATTCATTCTTTTAAATCCTAACCCATCTTCATTTTCTGAAGTTGACATGCCTTTGAATAACCTCGATACTGGAATCTTGGGGTTTTATGCTGATCTCTGTTGAATAAAGCGTGGGAGTTTTAGTTTACATCCCTCACTTGTTTTTTATACATTGCTTTCCCAGGTGCGAATTCTAGCTGTAGACATTTCACCTCTGTCCAAATCTTACACCAGACACGCCCCACTAAATCTTATATCCAGACTCCTAAGTGCAGATACCTTTCATTCAAGTCTCCATTGATTTTAAACTTTAGGCCCTTAATCTCATCCCTGAAACTTCTTAAATATGAGGACAGATATTAAAAGACAGGCAATAAGCATGAAATGTAGATTAGAGGAAATTCTATCATAGGATTAATAAAATAGTTCTCTCATGTTAAAACAGATTGTCCAGTGGCTAAAGAAGTGGTTCTTTTTCTTTTCCTAGTTGTTGATACTCTGTGGGGGAAAAAATGTCTTTCTTTTTTCGCATAAAAAAATTTACAAAATCTCTACCAGTGGAATATTAGCCACAATAAAAGTCTGAAAAAAATGTCTGAGAAAATTCTGACAAAAAATTCATCAAATTACCCTTACTTGCTAGTAATGATATTAAATATAACTTTTATCAATTTCATTCCTAATTCATTAGGAAAAAGTCCTATATTTTGTAGGGAGGATATAAAGATTTAAATTATCCTAAAACTATATTTAAATAAATAATTCAAGAAGCAGTCTTTAAATATTACAATCTTTTAGAAGGTTATTTCTTAAAAATATATATACAAATTAAAGGTTTCCTGAAAAACTAAGACTGCTAGAAAATTTTTTTCTTCCTAGAGGTTTCTCAGAATTTGCTCCTTCCCTAAAATTGATGGTTTTATAGAAGTGACCATCATTTGAGAAAACATATTTACCTTTGTAAGAAAGCAAATTCACACTCCTTCTCTTCCTCAGCTACTGCCTTTGACCATGCGATAAACTGTGTAAAATGTGACCACAGATGCAACCAGACCAGAGTCAGCCAGAAAGCAAAAACTGCCAGGCCTAGAAACCATGTCCTCCCTGGAAGCCAAAAGGACCAGAGAACATGTGAATAGAATTTAAACCTTTCTTAGGAAACAAAGACTCTCAAGATCCAGTTAACCACCAAGGCCAAGATTGTTACACTCAATTGCAAAGTAACCATGATACTGAAATCTTTCCAACATTGTAACGAGCCAGACATCTTTAAAAAAGTCTGTAATTGTCCAGGATTATGAAATACTTAACCAATGTTGGGAAGAATATATGCAAAGAAAGAACTAACACATGCTACAATTAAGAAAACAGATTTGTCCTATTTCTTAGTTGCTTATGTGTTTAAGCAACTTCTGAGTTATGTAACTTTTAAGAGTTTGAAGTCAGCAGTGACTATCAATGTAGCAAATATCCCCCAATGTCTTCCTTATAAGGATAAATATGTTCATGTTCATTGTATATATTGGATTAAAGGAACAAAGATCTGATTAATGACAGTGCTGTTTAATTATTGCTAAAATTACAATGACAGCAACTGCTTTCCTTTTGAAGCAGTTTTGTATTAATCTTACAGCTCTAAGATTTTGCCATTAGGTGTCAAGGCTTCAGCCTGTGTTGAGGTCAGTTGCCTTTAGACAGCCAAGCTGCAAAGGCTTAGAAGGTACAGTGCTCTCCAAGATCCCAACTTATCTACAAGGTAAGTTTGGAGGGGGTAATTCTGTCTTAAAACCACCCTCAAGTTTGATAATTCTATAGAACAATTTACAGAACTCAAGGAGAGCTGTTATACTCAAGGTTATGATTTGTTACAGGGAAAGGATATGGATTAATTTCAGCCAAGGAAAGAACATAGGATGCAGTCCAAGAGGGTTCCAAAGTCATAGCTTTTCCGTGTCCTCTTCCCCTAGAGGCAAGATGCATCACTTTCTCTGTACCAGCGTGTGACACTATGCCTACAGTATTGCCAGCCAGGAAAACCTGCATAGGCTTCAGTGTTCAAAGATTTTGTGGAGGCTCTCTTACACAGGCATCACTGACTACCTGGGTGGTTGATCTCAGCCGCCAGGGGGCCTGATCCTAGGTGACTCAATGCCCCTCCTCTAAATCCTGTGGTTTCTCTGGCATGGCTAAGGCTATCAGGTGTGGTCAGCCCCACCCTAAAATCCTGTGTGACTATAGCTCTTACCTTAAACAGAGATACTCCTGCAAGATATGACCTGGATTGCCTTCCAGTAAGTGTATGTAGGTGAAGTCCAGATCTCTTAGGGCCGGGTCAAATTCTTTATTACACATGATTACTTCCTCTCCTTTCATCTGCTCTGTATTATTACTACCGCAGGACTGATGACCCTCATCTCCCACCTTGTTACATGTTCCCAAATGAGCATTTCTCCTCAACCTGTTTTTGAAGTGTTTCCTTCTTCAATCTGTCTCTGCATCTGAATTTTCCTAAACTCTATGAATCTCTAAGGACTATAACATTCCAACACATTGAAATTATGCTTTAAACCTGATCTAAAAGTTGTGTAATCTACCTTGCTTTTCATTTGCTATTTCCATACAGTGATTAGAACATCTCTCTCCTTTTTGCACTCAAGGTCATGTTGTTGTCCTTAATAACCTACAGATTCTTCATTTCATAAGAAATGATAAGAAATCATACTTTCATTTCATACAAATCTTTTGGGTAATTGTCTTGAAATCCTTCTTGGCTTTATGTTCTCTAATTCTGTTAGGCAAAATAAGTCCTAGACAAATACCAAACAGAATTCCTTTCCTTTAATTTGATCACTTACTGACATTGTAAGTGGTAAGAATTAGCAGATATACTTAAAAATACTGACTTGACAGCTAAATTGAATGGAATGTTTCTTAGAGCAGTTTTTACTTTGTCATTTACTCTAATTTCAAGGTCCTTACACCTCATCTCTTTTCTGAGCTGTAGAAGCTTTTATTGGGAAATCTATAGAGAGAGGAGTACCAGTTAATTTCCATTTTTACTTTTCTGCACCCTAGGGCTTGGAGAAATGAGCCCCAGCAAATAGAAAACTGAATGATAAACAGAGTTGAATTAACATAAAATGAGCTCCAAAGAGAGGAATGGAGCAAAATATTTAGGTTAGAAAATACTTTGTAGGACCTGTTTCTGATCAGAATTGGCATCTGTGAAAAATGCACTGTGTGGACAGCAGTAATGTGGAAAAGCACTGCACGATCATCAGTGGACTGCGTTCTGGGCCTGGCTTCCCAAATAACCAGAATCCTTACAGCTGGCCCTGACTTACGATGCAACTTACGATTTTTGACTTTACAACGGTGTGAAAGCAGTAATAATGCATTCTGTAGAAACCATTCTTCAGTTTTGGACATGCATTTTTGTGGGGCTGGGCAGTGGCAGCCACGGGATCACGGGGGTCAACAAGTGGTCCACGGACACCCAGTCTGTACCCGTCCACCTCTTCTGCTTTTCACTTTCAATCTACTGTGTTCAATAAATTACCTGAGAGAGTCCGCACTTCATGACAAAATAGGTTTTGTGGTAGAGGGTTTGCCCAACTGCAGGCTGAGGTTAAGTGTTCTGAGCAAGTTTCACATAGGATAGGCTAAGCGATGATGTTTGGTAGACTGGGCGCATTTAAATGCATTTTCAACCGGGGGCGCCAACTGCTGAAGGGTCCGACTCTTGGTTTAAGCGCAGACCTCGCAGTTTGTGAGACTGAGACCCATGATCAGCTCTGTGCTGAAAATGCAGAGCCTGCTTATGACTCTCTCTGCCCCTTCCCTGCTCGTGCTCTCTCTCAAAATAAATGTTTTTTTAAAAACTATTTTAAAAAAAGCATTTTTAACCTCTAATATTTTCATCCTAAAATGGATTTATTGGGACATAATCCTATTGTAAGTTGAGGAAGATCTGTATTCGAAAGTGACCAATAGGTGCTAATTTGTAGGGAAAGAAATACAGCAAGTGACAAAATAACAATATAGGTACATACAGGAATATTAAAGTTATTATGGTAGAAATAAAATACACTTCAGAAGCCAGAAGGAATCACTGAGTTTTAATGTTTATTTATTTATTTTTTTATTTTTTTAATGTTTTATTTATTTTTGATACAGAGAGAGACAGAGCATGAGAGGGGGAGGGTCAGAGAGAGAAGGAGACACAGAACCGGAAGCAGGCTCCAGGCCCTGAGCTAGCTGTCAGCACAGAGCCTGACACGGGCTCGAACCCACGAACGTGAGATCTGACCTGAGCCGAAGTCGGAGGCTTAGCCGACTGAGCCACCCAGGCGCCCCAATGTTTATTTATTTTTGACAGAGCGAGAGAGGCAGAGTGCAAGCGGGGAGGGGCAGAGAAAGAGGGAGACACAGAATCCGAAGCAGGCTCCAGGCTCCGAGCTGTCAGCACAGAGCCTGACGCGGGGCTCGAACCCACGAACCGCAGGATGGTGACCTGAGCTGAAGTCAGACACTCAACTGACTGAGCCACCCAGGCATCTGATTTTTAAATTCGTTCTACTGCCACACTGTACAAATAAGAAAACATTTGAATAATCATTGCCATTATGAACTAGAATGAAAGGAATCTTTTTAAATATGTCAAACAATGGTTCCTTTTTAACATTTTCAAATTTATGTTGTTAATGATTACAGATATATCATAAAATTAACATATCAAGCAGTTTATTCTACATAAGTCACATCAGTTTTAATAGCTTCTTCACTGATTCTTTGTACTGAGAAAGGGCGTTTTCATTGTCCCCCTCATTCTTAAGACTAACAACAGACTTTCTGTAATCTTCAACTTCCTTTGTACCAAGGAGCTCTTCTTTGTTTACTTCCGGATTCTTCTCAGCAGCGTTAATTTGGAGAAGTGTTTCCAGGATATTTTTTTCAGAGGGGCTATTTTTCCATATATACTCTTCCATGTCTGCCTCAGTCTTCTCTTTCTCCCATTCTTCGGTTTTCTGAAAGGGAAAAATGAGTTCGGAAAACTAAGAAATACTATCCCAAAACGAAGTTTTGCTTTGTTCTTAGGGAAAGAGAACCTGCAAAATATGAAGAGTCCCTGTCACGCTCTGCATGTGAACTTTGCTTTACCTCCCTCCCAGCACTGCCGTCCACCCGTACCGACAGCGTCAGACGGCACACTCACTGAGTGAATACTCCTTGCCACTCACTAGTTCTACCCACACAGCTCACTCACACTTGACCTGCCCGGCAAATTTCACAAAGATACAGAAACTTTTTTTTGGCAACTTTTTAATCTCTAAACTTAAACACATTGACATTTCACATTTCTGAGGTTAAAAACAGTGAAGAGTGAGAAGAGACTGTATTTATCTTTGTAACATGCCTGTGGAGATGACAAGAAAGACCAATTATTATAATAAAATAAAAAATATAAAATACATGTGTAATACATGATTTTTAGTCATACTAACTTCATATATTCTGGAATTTTGTTACTTTCTTTATCTTCTGTTCCTATAATGGAAACAATTTTTGTTACTGCTTGTTTATTTTTACAAAAATTATTACCACACTATTCTAAGGAACAGTTAGGTTTTATAATAATATAATTCAGATTTATGATTTAGATGAAGATGTAACATTCTGTGAAAAATCAACGAATGCAGCTAATGGCTCAAAGGAGTGCTGAATGCCAGCCACATTCTTCCCCAATTAACACAGAACATATTCTGAGCTTTATGCTATGATAGAATCACCCAGTATTCTAACTTCTGAAGGTGGTAAACCCCCCAAATTATAATATTTTTGAAGTATTAAAAGAAAGATTTGAAAGGCTGCCAGAAATATTTTATCTCTGAAAACACCTCTTGAAAGAGCCCCTAATTTGAGCAGACAGAGCTCCGAGTCTCCCCAGAATTAAGTGAGTACCACGGAGACCGTTTCCATCACACCTGCCTCCTGTCCCAACCCTCACTGTAAGCAATCAGGAAAAGAGAGAAGAGCACTTAAATTTGTCCCTCAAAAGTTGGTCAGGAGGAGCCCCGCCACCTGCAAACAGGCCCCTGGCGATGCCACAGACTCGGGCTAACCCCATGCAGGTCACTGAAGGCCAGGAAAAGCATCTCCTCCATCACAGAGAAACACAAGAAAAAGAAATCCTTTAATCCTTCAAAGGGGAGGGCCCTTTCCTTTAAGAGAAACAACTGGATGCAGAGTGTTTCTCCTCACCTTGCAATCCCTTAGCCGAAGTGGGGTATCTGTACTGGCAGCTCCCAATACTGTTAACCCCGCCACCCCCCATCCTGAATTCATGGCTGAGGGCAACGTGTCCATTGATGTTCTGGAAATATCTGGTTGAGAATGAACTCTTTACCCCTTTTTATCTGGTAGTGAAGCTATCGGCCTGGGTGAGGGGGAGGGATAACGGAAACAACTTCTTGGGGCCTGTGTGTACAAGCCTGCTGCACGTTAACTTTTAACAGCTGAACTCTGAATTTTACATTCAAAAGAAAATTGACAAATTATCCTATCCCACCTGATTTTTACTGTAATATTTGGGGAAGAAATAAATGTTAGCCCCTTAAAAAAACAAATGTCCCAAATTAAATGTTTCATTGGTTCTATCTATTCTTGGAAGTGCTCTAAATGCTAAGACAATATTATAGTTTCTCATAATTCCAGCTTACAAATGAAGTATATTTAAGATGCCAACAAATACGTTATATATAAGCATTAAGTGAAAGAGTCAATCTACCTCAATCTTTTTTTAATTCCCAGTCTACTTCATTCTTGACTGCGAGAAGACAAGCAATTAAGAGATTAACTATTGGGGCACCTGGGTGGCTCAGCCGGTTAAGCATTCGGCTTCAGCTCAGGTCATGATCTCACGGTTCATGGGTTCGAGCCCCAGGTCGGGCTCTGTGCTGACAGCTAGCTCAGAGCCTAAAGCCTGTCTTCAGATTCTGTGTGTCTCTCTCTCTCTCTGATCCTCCCCTGCTCATGCTGTCTGTCTCTGTCTCTCAAAAAGTTAATAAAAAACATTAAAAAAAATTTTTTTTAAAACCCCAATTCTTAAAAAAGAGAGATTAACTATTTTAAAAATTATAAATTTCACCTAGGTTTATGTGGATTTTCTTAACTGCTTTGAAACAGATGCTTAAACAGAAGAGGTAACCAGTGCAAATCCACTAGTGACTTCCAACGCCTCATTTCTCTTCCCCTTATACCTGGTCTACACAATTCTGCACTGCCTCGCCAAGGAGTGTTACAGGTATGCCGGGACCAGAGTCCCTCAGCCCTCACGTGAGCAGGTGAGCCTGAGCAGAAGCAGCCCCGAGCGTCCTCCTTAGTATCTCAGGAAGGATTTTCTAAGTGTGTAAGGACACAAACGAGGTGAGGAAATCCTGCACGAAGGGATAATGTACAGTTACAGGAGGAAATTACTACCATTTTGAACTGGTGAGTGAAAGTAACTACATTCTGGAAAAGGCATGGCTTCTGACTAATCCTGCACAGACACAATGGAGGGTCAGGCTTCAGCTGCAAGCTGAAAACTCATGTTCTCGACAATCCTAACTTCAGGATCCAAACTCTGCATAGTTGAATATAAATTCCAAGATAATGAATGACAGTAATGATACCAATAAATTTAACAATTATTCCTATCACGGACCTAAATACTTACGTATATTAACTATTTCATATAATTCTTATTAAAACCTACTAGGTTAGGTGTTAACAGCTCTACAGATAAAAAAAACTAAATATTATGGACGTTAAACGGGGGGCCACAGCCACTGGGAATGTTTCAGATTTCAGAATTGTTCGTACTTTAGAAAGTTAACATGGTGCACATACCATGTTATAAAATACATGGTGCACATACTGTAATACCCAAGATTTCTTTATCGCCCCCAAAAACCAGAGCCTGCCAGGGAGACTGAGTCACGCATGCAAAGGCAAAGGGCTTTATTACGGGTTTCGGCTCGCCGGGGCCTAAACTCGGGCTCACAGACTTTACGGGCGTGGTGGACCCATGCTGAGAGCAAGCCCCGAACAAAGGTGGGGTAGGACTTTTATGAGTTTGGGAAGGGGGAGTTACAGGAAATTGTGACACAGGTACAGTGATCCAATTATTATTACACATTATTGACAGCAGGTTTATCCAATTACAACATTTAGAGTGTTAACCAATCGAGTAGACCCAGGACCCAGGACCCTCACATAGGGTGTAACTAGCCTTAGGCAGCTTCTATTTCTAGGCGTGCCCTTAGGAATGTTAAGGTATTACAAGGGTGGTCCCTCTTGCCTTGGGCAGTGTGTGCCCTTCTACTGTCTCAAATCTGCAGTCCTTACTAATACCATGTATTTTATAACATGGTATGTGCATGGTCTATGGGAGCGCTCCCCAAACGTATTACCATTTTTGCAGCAACATGTTTGAATAGTCACAATAAATGGGATGAACAAGGCTATAAATAGCTTTTTATCCATCCAGGTCTCATCTTGCCACTGAATAAGTTATAATAAAAAGATTAACAATTTCCAAAGCTTTTAGGGCTTCAGAATTAGGGGATGTGTAACTGTGATTTGCTCAAGATCACACAGGGAGGCAGTACTCATACTATATTTAATATGGGTTTTGGTGTTTTACCGAACTCAGTTTAAATCCTGGTTACATCACTTACTACAATGATAGGCTTGCATTTCTATAAGAACTGATTCAAGGGCCGTTCTGCTGGTTAGGAGAGGTAAGGACTATCCATGTACTTAGAGCACCTGGCTCGGAGTAAACACGAAAATGCTTGCGACTAAGAACAGCTTATTAAGAAGGATGAAGAGTGGGATTCAAACCCTTATTAGCCTACCTGCAAAATATGTTTCCATGTCAAGTGCGTCACTACCGCTTCAAACAGTAAGTAAACTGAAACTTTCAAAGTACAAATAAGCACAGATGCAGTTGTCCAAATGCTCTGCAGTTATCCCCACTCACAAAATCACTGATTTTGATGACGTTTAGATAAAATAGTTAAAGAAACAAGAGGTCTTTACTGCTTATCACTGATATAAAAGGTAATTTTTCATGATGCTGGCTACTGTCTTTTTGACAAGCGTATCACTTATTAGATTTAAATTCCTCAGTTCACTCCCTGTTCTTAAAAATCACTGAGTTATCTCCAATTTTCCTGCAGTCTCCTTTGGGTCTAGGCTTTTTATATCTAATCAGATGTAGATTAGAAAATACACACACACACACACACAAAACAGCATTCATGTCTGCGGAGGACCAACCCACACACCCCAGTCGAAAGGTCCAGAGTAGGGGGTTGGTGTCGGTGCAATATCTCTAGGAAAGCAGATAGAAGAGACAGACGAGACGGAGACGACAACGTGAATGGTGGGAAAGCCACACTTCATTAAGATAGCCAGGGTCTTATATACCATGGGTGATTACATCGTTTCTTTACTGGTTACATAGTTCAAGGTCCCTGAAGTAAAGACATGCTCCGGAAAAGGTCATTCTTATCAGGACAGTAGTAACAGGATTAAGTCATTACAAAAGAGGAATCCCCTAATAATAGTCTGGTTTTAAGCATAAGATGAGGAGATATACATTCCTTAAGGCCCTTCATCAGTTATTCAAGGGTAAGATGCTCATCCTTTTATAAGCAAATCTTTTGGCAGAGGATTATGTTCACTCCCAACAGCAGACAAAGAGCCAGAAAATAAAGTAAGGGAAGGTCACTGACTGACCCAAGTTGATTCAAAGCCTAAAAGTATGTGCCTCTTTGCAAAGCAATGAGAAAATCATAGGATGAACAGAAGCCATATGTGCGGCCCAGGAGGCCAAATATTGTTTGAGGGCTTTTTTTGCCTACTGGGCCCCAACACATGTCAAGAAAAAGACACCCATTTTTTTTTGAAGTCTTATATTAAATGTAAGAAAACATCTTTACAACATCTTTAGAATGTCTATTTTTCAAGCAGGAAAAATAAAAGCTAATCATTATCAATATACCTTATGAGGAAGGAAATCTTTTCTAGTCATTAATGTAGAGGTTTTCACAGATGAGTGCCAACCAAATGGAGCTTGTTGGTAAAGAGCAAAGAACTGGAAGAGATGCTGGTCTATAAATGATATATTAAGAAGCTTTTCCAAAACATTTTCTAATCTTCGTCAATGATGTACAAATAATAACGCTGCCCATAATGCTCATCACTTCAGAATATTTTTTCATCTCTAAGAGGCATCAACATAAAATTTGGGGGGGGGGTAGGGTCTTTGGGAGAGGTTTAGGTCTTGAGGTGGAGCCCTCATGAATGCGGTTAATGCCCTCAGAAAAGAGACTCCAGAGACAGCCCTTGACCCTTCTGCCACGTGAGAACATAGCCAGACCGTTAAGCCCTCTCTAGACCCCAGATCCGCCAATGCCGTGATCGTGGGCCTCTCAGCCTCAGAACTGCGAGAAACAAATTTCTGTTGTTTATAAACAGACTAGTCTGTGGCATTCTGTTACATTAGCCTAAATGGACTAAGACAATGTTTTATACAAATAAAATTTAAGACTTTTTTTTTTTAAGTTTGCAATAACAGAGCTTGGGAAATCTAATCTGGACCAGCAATTCTTAAATAAGTTTATTTATATAAAAAACTATAGCTTTCATTAGCAAAAACTTGTAATTAAGTTATACTTCTAACTTAAAAAAGCTATGGTGCTAAATTAAAAAAAAAGAGACAATCAAATAACCATGCACTTCCTGGTGAAAGAACACAATACTAATTATACAGTAGTAAAAAAATGAAAATAGAATTTGGTTAAGCCTCTAGAGCCAACTATAAACTTAAAAAAAATTATACTATGGTGATAAAAGCAGCAAAATTCAAATGATGGGAACGCCTACAGAAAGAAACCACAACAAACAAAAAACCCCAAGATTTCCTCACCAAATAAACGGCAAGAAAAGAACTCAAAAGACAAAGCTCCCTTTTCATTTGTGACTGCTCCCGGGCACCCTTTCAGAAGACACTTCCTGAAAACCTACCGTGTGCTAGATGGTACTAGGCAGACCTGGATGTGTCTAGGTACCCAGCTAAAAACTAGTGTTTTCATATCCAAATATTTTAGAAAGGGGGTACATATGCTTGTTCCTAAGAAGCATCTGCTGAAACTCTCCTTCGGGTGAAATAAAAAACAGGGCTGGCAAAGCCAAAAAATACCTCATTATTCAAATGCAATACTACTGACACTGGAACAAATTTCAACTTATAAGCTAATTATTTTCTTTGAGGCTAAATACAAATACACTTTGTTTTTGTGATTTAAAGGAGTCTATTACAGAAAATTTCAAACACATACAAAAGTAAAGAGAAAAAGCACTATGAAACTCCCACGTACCCATCACCTAGCTTCCACAGTCAACGCACAGCAGTCCCGTTTCATATGTGCCTCTATCCACTGCCTCCTTACCACGCCCTCGCTGAATTATTATGGAGATAATTCCAGACTTTGTATCATTCCATCCATAATATATTGGTATTTTTTTTTTAAAAAGGGAGTTATTTAAAAAATCATAACCACAATAACACTGTGGTGTTTTAATTCATGAGCACCTAATCTAGGTCAGTTCATTCCTTCATTTAATGCATTCACTCTTTCAATGGGCAATTCCTTCTGTGCAAACTCCTGGCCCCACACAGGTACGGTTCCCTGGTATCATCTTGCCTGTCTGGCCACTTACTGAATAATACCTGACTGAAGCAGAGTCCCTTCTTTGTAATAGGAGTCCAAAGACATAATTTCGTTTAGTTGTATTAATTTTGCTCACTCTCCCCTTGTCTCCCCTTCACCCCTGAGGGTGACTAGATCTATAAATCCTGAAACAGTCAAGGTCATGCTTTCTGACATATAGACTGGAAGAGAAGAAATTAGTCTTGGGAGAGAAAAGAACAAGGCAGTTGCCTATAAAGTAACAGAGTACAAAGAATAAAAGCCCTCACACTGTCCTAGTTTCTGCTTCTGCCCATTCTGGACACCTTGCAGCAACCTTGGCCTTCTATCTTCTGCTTAGGCTGGCCTGAGTGAGTTTCTATGACTTAAAACAAAGAGATCGCAAATAATACAAGGTGCTCAGGAGAGAGGCTTGAGGATAGAGTTTAGAGTTGTCAGCATATACAGGATACTTTATATCCCCTGGAAGAATGTACAGAATGAGGGGAAAAGAGGGTAAGGACAAAACTTGGAAAACAAATTTAACTGATTTAGACTGAAATAAAGAGTAGACATTTCTAGAAACATGGCACACTACAGTTAGAAATTTTATTAAAGAGGCTTGGTATTTTTTGTAAATAAGCAATATCTTTCTAAGATGTTATACCTAAAAATGGCTATTGTGAAATAAGGCTTTTACATTTATGCGACTTCAGATGGCCTTTTGGGAATAGTTTCCTTTAAAAAAATAAATAAAACAAAAAAACAAAACATTTTTTAACTTCAATGTCTTTACACAAAAAGTTTAATGCTACATTAAAGTCCTTTGAAAATACAGGGTTAATCCTAGAAGGATAGTAACCAAGAACTGAATCCTGGTGCAGTATTAAAGGAAAACAAATCAGGCTGCCTGCATGGCTCAGTCAGCTGAGCACCTGACTCCTGAGGCAGGCCCTCAGGTCACTGTCTCTCTGCCTACAGCACTGACCCTGCTGGCATCCTCTCTCCCCACCCCTTTCCGCACCTGCCTCTCAAAATAAAGAAATATTAGAAAAATAAATAAATAAAAGGGAAAAATCATTTGTCCATACTGGGGACACTCAATGCATGTCCTAAACCATTTTTAAAAATACTGCTATGGTTCAATTTTACTTACAATTTTGCGCCCTTGCTTACAATTTGCTGCCCAAGTTTTAGCTTCTAAAATCATACTCAAAATTGAAGTAGGCGGTTAAGAGTTCCTTTTTTTGAAGTGTAGTTGAAATGCATTAATTTTAAAGTAGAAATAATAGCATATTCAAGGGGCACCTGGCTGGCTCAGTCAGTTAAGGGTCTGACTTTGGCTCAGGTCATGATCTCACGGTTTGTGGAGTTTGAGCCCCATATCGGGCTCTGTGCTGATAGCCTGGAGTCTGCTTCTGATTATGTGTCTCTCTCTCTGTGCCTCCCCTACTCACACTCTCTGTTTCAAAAACAAATAAACATTAAAAAAGAAAGAAAGAATAGCATGTTCAAATTACTGGGCAGCAGTGAAAACTACCACTAAGCTTACATTGATCACCATTTAGGCAAAGGGTTTGATTAACCTGTAGACTCCTATTTTAATTCTTCAGCCATTAAACAGTTATAATTTTAGCATTTAATTTATAAGTGTACATATAATACATATACATATATGTGGGCTCTCTCTTCTTCCCTGACTACAGTGAGAAAACCTGTTTGGACTATCACCCCAGAGGAAGCAACCTTCCATTCCACACCATCTGTTCTCTTTTCCACAAGTGGCCCAATTATACACTCGCTCAATAAATATTTACTGCACAACTACTGTGCCAGGCACACACCGTCCTGTCCTGGAACTGCCAGTGTAGTCGGAAGCTTGGAGTTGAATAGGAGCCAGTCAGATAAAGACTGTACTCTAGGCAGAGAAAATAGCCTCCATGGAGCCCTGGAGGTAGGAAAGAGCTCAGTACATTCAGGAAACTGAATGAAGGCCAAGGTGAGGAAAGCAGCACGGGACGAGCCTGAACAGAACTCCCACTTTAGAATACTTACTATGCATATCAGCACCGTCCAGAGATTCCGTCACAACTCTATGTGAGGTAGTACTATCTGTTTTATAGACCAAAAACTAAAGCCCAGAGGATTTAAATAATTTGCCCAAATCCTACTGCTTGTTAGTGGTAGAACATGTTCCAAGGAACACAGAGACACGGCAAAAAAGAATCTAAAGAATAAAAGAATAACTTAATTGAACCTATCACCTTTTCTCCCCTTGTAAGCATAAATTCAATACAAAGAAAAACAGTGCATTCATGCAATGGTCAGTATATTCTGAGGTAATAGAAGGCAAAGAAATATCTGTTCCACTAAATACACAAATTTGTCACCTTCTACCATCTTATTTACAGCTCCCTTTGCCTAGAACATGAATCACAGTAATATTCCACTTCTCATGATTACAAGTAAGGCATTGTGCTATATGAGGGAAAACAGTTTAACCATTAAAAAAATCCAAGTTATTTGAAAATCATAAAAAATAAGAAGTAAAATATCCATAATGGATAAAAAAAAATACTGCCAATTCTTTCAGTTACCACAGTTAAATGTTTAAGTGATTAATATATCAAGGAATTCAATTTAGTTCAGATTGGTTTTTAAAAAATTTAATGAATGCTGTTTTGCCGGACGTTGTACTGGGGGCTGGGAATATAAAGATGGATGAAACATACAGTCCTTGCCCTCAGTGATCTCACAGTCGACCAGGGACAGCCAGATATGCATACAGACAATTACTGTCAAAGTATAAGAGGAATGCTAATGGGAGGAGGGAAAAAAGGATGCACAGACAACTTCTACAACAAGTCATACCTGAAGTATATTAAAAGATTCATATGAATTTGCAGGGTTGATCAACTTGAAAAAGGGATCATAAGCAGAAAGAACAGCATGTGCAAAGTTATAAAAGAACACATGTTCATTATGGCTGAGATACAGAATATATAACCTACATTTCCTGAGCAACTAGCAGTGAGGTGGCCAACTGCTGTGTATAGACAAGCTAAGTAGTTTAGATTTTGTCCTGGGTAATAGGGAATCACTGAAGGATTTTATTAAGGAACACAACACAAGTGATTTGCTTTCTAGAGCATTTAGTTTAACAGCAATCCGGAAGATGGATGAAATGGGAAAATCAAAATGGCTATTAGAGTGAAAAGAGGATGAAGATTTATATAGGATTGCAGCAGTCGGGATCGAGAGGAGAAAATGGCTTTCTTAATAGATGGAATATGAAGTCTCACCTGAAGGCAAAGAGATCTGAAGGGTCCCCTTCCCTGTATCATCATCCCACCCAAGAATCTAGAACAGCTGCCTACTTCCTACCACCATCAAGTCAAAAAAGTCTGTGTTTGTATCACACACAAACCCCTCCATTTTCTCGCCCTTCTCATTCTAATTCTGATCCTCACCCTCAGCTCTGATACTAGATACATGTACAAAAACTGTCTTAAAAGAGCTATGCCATCCCTCTAATTCGTTTATTAAAAAGACTCAAAGGTTGAGGAAACTATTCATCATCAGAACTTACATCAGAATCACTTGTGGAGTCTTTAAAATGGAAGAACCCCTCCCGAGTCTCACCACTAGAGATTTTAATTCCATAGAGTTCATACATCTCTAGTTTAAACAAGCTTTCCAGGGGAGTCTCATACAACCCCCAGCCGAAAACAGGTTATGGAGATAAATTTTCAGTGATCAATTTTCAGTTTGAGAAGACAGTAAACTAGCAGCTAAAGTTCAGGTTTAATTTCATCTCTTATTTCACAGTATTTTTAAGGAAGTCAAAGTTGAACTACACTAAATAATATGATACCATGGGAAGAATATGAAACTCAAATCTGAGTCTTTCAGCTAATAAGTTCTGTAACCTCAAGTAAAGTACATAGCTCTCCTCTAAATCTTAATTTCTCAATTTATATAATGAAGAGGTTATAACAGATAAATCTGATCCCTGATATTCAAAGTTAGTACTAATTTAAAATGGGTGGACACATGACACGCTTTTAAGAAAAATGACAGTAGTTTAAAGCACTTTTGAAATTGGAGCTCCTCTCCCACCGCTCACCCTCTTTTTGGTTTTCTTTTTATTTTCATCCAAGGTGATCATGTGGAACCGCACAGAAGTAAAAAAGAAAGTCAGAGACAGAGACACAGGTGACTCTCAGAGCAACACTAAAATTCTCTTTTGAAACAAAGGCCAGGGGGTCCCTTAGGGGTTCAATTGGTTAAGCGTCCAACTTTACGTCAGGATATGATCTTGTGGTTCCTGAGTTTGAGCTCACATCAGGTTCTGTGCTCACAGCTCAGAGCCTGGAGCCTGCTTCCGATTCATTCTGTGTCTCCCTCTCTCTCTGCCCCTACCCAGCTCACATTTTCTCTCTCTCTCTCTCTCTCTCTCAAAAATAAACATTAAAAAAAACAAAACAAAACAAGACAAAACAAAGGCCAGATGTGCTATTTGTCTGGAATCAAGGAAAAGGTAGCAAGTATGCACTCTTTACTGTTACTGGTCTATGACAAATACTCAGACTCATCATGGGAATTCAATGAATGTGTTTAGTGATTTTTTCTTTAATAAATACTGTATTTTTAGTTTATACATAATTAGATTACATAGAAGTTTATGCATAAATACATTTCACATTAAAGAGATGCACTGTGTTAGGAGTTGTCAATATTCTTCTAGAAGATGAATTATATTAACACTATCAAATATAGATTAGCATCAGAAAATAAACTTTTGTAGAGAACAAAAAATTTGTTTTTGCAGAGAAGAGAAATTTGTAGAGAAATTCCAAAACAATGAAGAATTTAAAAAAATGTTTATTCATTTGAGAAAGAGAGTGAAGAGGGAGGGACAGAGAGAATCCCAAGCAGGCTCTGTGCAGTCAGCACAGAGTCCAACCCGGGGCTGGATCTAAGTCAAAATCAAGAGTTGGAAGCTTAACTGACTGAGGTACCCAGGTGCACCAGGAATACTTTTTAAGTATCTGAAAAAAACATGATCAAATGAAAGACAAACCTGATCTACACGTAACTCACATCATACAAAATCAAACTGTTGCAAAGGCATTTTTTATAAACTGGGCACAATTATGACTGTTGCTCATTAATAATTTAATTAAGAGATGATTAATAAGCTATGCCAGTAAGCTAATTATTGCTAATATCTAACAAGTATGCTATATTTTATATTACTAAAAAGGGAGTTTGCTACTTTGTCAACTCACTTGTGAAGTTGAAAACCTTCTACTTCGAAAGCTTACGGAAATCCCAAACATTAAACATTTAGTGTTCCTATCTAGCAGTGACCTAGATACTCTGAAGAACAAAATACAGTAAGACTACATATGCTAAGAAGGACCTTATGATTAGTTAGAAAAACAAACATGCGTGGAAAACATACATGGAAAACTCTCCACGGAACATGGACTAAGACAGCTGTCTGTAGTCAAGGGCCCTAGTAACCAACACAGAAACTAAGACAGTGTCACTTGCTATTTATGCAAAACTGAAGTTACACAAAAAGGCTCAAATATATCTGATGAGTTAATATCCAAAGTACATAAAGAACTCATAACTCACGCAAAAAAACACAAACAATACAGCTTAAAAATGAGAAGATCTGAAGAGCCATTTTTCCAAAGACATCCAGATGGCCAAGAGACACATGAAAAGATGCTCCCTATCAGTCATCATCAGGGAAATGCAAATCAAAACCACAGATATCACTTCACACCTGTTAAAATGGCTATTATGAAAAAGACAAGAAATCACACAAGTATTGGCAAGGATGTGGAGAAAAGGGAACCCTGGGGCACTGTTGGTGGAAATGTAAAATGGTGGAGTCACTGTGGAAAACAGTATGGAGGTTCCTCAAGAAACTAAAAATAGAAATCCCAGAAGATCCAGGAATTCCACTTCTGGGTGTTTATCCAAAGAAAACGAAACATTAACCTGAAAAGATATCTGCACCCTCATGTTCACTGCAACATTATTTACAATAACTGAGACTGGAAATAACCTGTGTTCCCTGATGATTAAACGAATAAAGAGTTAAGTGTGGGTGTATGTTTTCTCTCTCTCTCTCTCTCTCTCTCTCTCTCTCTCTCACACACACACACACACACACACACGCACAGAGGAATATTATTCAAGGATTAAAAAAAAAAGAAGGAAATCTTGGCATTTCTGACAACATGAATGTACCTGAAGGCATTACGCTAAGTGAAATAAGAGAAAGATAAATACCATATGATCTCACTTATATGTGAAATCTAAAAAACTAGATTCATAGAAACACAACAGATTGGCAACTGCCAGATGCTGGGGAGGGCAAAATGAGTGAAGATGATCAAAAGGTACAAACTTCCATTTATAAAGCAAATCATGGGGATGTTAATATACACCACAGTGACTATAGTCAATAATACTGTACTACTGCTATTTCTTCTCATCAGAAGAAAGAAAATTTGTAACTATGTGTAGTGATGAATGTTAACTAGACATTGTGGTGACTGTTTCTCGTTCTCTCTCTCTCTATATATACACATATGGCGTATATGTGTATGCATGTATACATAGCATATATACATATATAATGTATATGTAGTGTGTATGTGCATACACACACATGTACATGTGTTGAAGCATTGTTGTATACCTATGTATAATGTTTTATGACAATAATCTTAATTGAAAAAAACAGGCTCAAAGTTGGTATCAATTAAAGCCTTGAAGGATACACAAGAAATAAAGATAAAAATTAATTAAACTGTAAACTACTCAACACTTTTGCAATATTTATTACTAAACCAACTTGCTTCTACTAGTGTTCCCCAGTGGAAGACAAAGCTTCCCCCACTTATATATTAACCTCCATATGCAAAAACACCAAGCAAGTTAACAGGCAACCAGTAAACGGTTGCCCAACAAGTAACCAGTTCATTTTAATGAAAGCACACTTAACATTTGTCATATGGATGGTTTACTATTTCAAAAACACTGAAAAAGTGAAATAGGTAGTTTTCAAACAACTAGTGAAACTTTCAATATAGACTTGCCCTCTGGATACAAATCTACACCCTGTGAATAAACTACTCAACCAGCTCACAATCTGGCTGACTTGAGTTTCGTTTTTTTTTTTTCTGTCTGATTGCCTACCTCTGCCCTGTCAGTCTTACATCCTGGCCACAGCAAACCTCTGCCTGCTCTCTACATCCACAAGGCCACAGAGTCCTTTTCCTACTTCTCTGCTGCACACTCCTACTCTTCTTCCACTTCGTGGAAGCTTCCAGGGAGAGTGAATCCTTGTTGGTCCCTCTCACAGCACTGTGTTCCTACTCCCATTATCAAGTAAACAGGCAATATCATAACCACTGATTCTCTCCAGAAATAAAGGTACATAAAGGCAGAGGCTGTTTCATTTTCACAACCATGTCAATACCTGTCACTGTATCTTGTACACAAGAACAAGATCATCGTTGGGCGCCTGGGCGGCTCAGTCGGTTAAGCATCTGACTTTGGCTCAGGTGATGATCTTACAGTCCATGGGTTCAAGCCCCGCATCGGGCTCTGTGTTGACAGCTCAGAGCCTAGAGCCTACTTGGATTTTGTGTCTCCCTCTCCCTCTGCCCCTCCCCTGCTCATATTCTGTCTGTCTCTCTCTCTCTCTCAAAACTAAACATTAAAAAATAATAAATAGGGGAGCCTAGGTGGCTCAGTCGGTTAAGCCTCTGACTTCAGCTCAGGTCAGATCTCACGTTCATGGGTTTGAGCCCCGCGTCGGGCTCTGTGCTGACAGCTAGCTCAGAGCCTGGAGCCTGTTTTCGGTTCTGTGTCTCCTTCTCTCTGCCCCTCCCCCTCTCATGCTTTGTCTCTCTCTGTATCAAAAATAAATAAAACATTAAAAAATTATTTAAAAATAAATAAATAATAAATAAAAAATAATAAATAAAATGAACTCTTATTGAGTGTAAAAATATCTTAAAAGTTTTTTTTCACAATTTTTCAGAACCAATTTATTACAAACCTAGACGTATTTTTAGCAATAAGACTACCATGAAATCCAAATAAGTAAAAAACTCGAATTATAAAAACCCTCCAATTTAAAAAAGGAATTATTAGTAATTAAACATTCAAAAACCCTTCGAATTTGATTTCAGATCTCTACATTCATTCCTATGCCAACAATGTGTCATATGGAAATACTGAAACCAATTTCTACAACTCTCTTTGCTCCTCTGAACTGCTGAAGGATAAACGGTCTGAGGTATCTGTCTCTTAGCACCTCCCAGCAGTGCAATAACCATCCTTCAACTCACTGCTAAGCCTCCATGCTTGAAGTCAACGGCATGGGTAGTCTATGTCTTCTCAAGTCTACTTTGATACTTCCATAGTTAAACTACTCTGAGTAGCACACAACAGTAACATTTTTATCCTGAAGTCTAGATGAACAACTGAAAAGAAACTTCACAGAAGTTTCTGAACTGTGTGCTACATAAAACTACCAACTACTTTCTTCTCCACTCTTAGAGGAAACCTCCACACTAAGGTTAAAAAGCCAGAAAATTAAGAGAAGCTTATCTTTTAGGTATTAAATGCTCTGAAACTAGTTTAAAAAAATAAAAGGGGGCTCTCTAAGTATCTGATTAAACACCAGGTGGTAACATCAATTTCAAGTCTGAGATCCATGCTAGTGAAGGAAAAAAGAATTTCAATTCAATAAAGATTCTGTCCCACCAGCTCTGCAAAATTTCACAGCTCATCTGCATTCTCTTAAAGCTTCTTCACTGATGGCACTTGTTTAGAAAGGGCCAAGAGCCAGGTGTAATATAGAAATTCTTTAATTCTATCTTTTTGGGATAGATGTATGTGGCTACTTATTCTGGCATCAAAGTAATTAGCATTAAAGATCAAAGGCTACTTTGCATGAATCCAGAATACAAACTTGTTTGGATTCTCTGTCATGGAACCACAGAAAGAATCCAGTAAGTCAACTTTCACTGAATTTATTTATGCCTGTCATTTCCTTTAGGGCAAATTCATTTTACAGGCTGCTGGCAAAATAAGAGATTCAAAATTGGTTGGTCTTTATTGATGAACTCTTTAAGGAGCAGCCATCAAGCTGCAGCCAATTCAACCCTGTTGCCAGTTCAAAAAAGAACTTAATTACTTTAAGCCAAAGGTATTTACAAAATCAACTGGCAGGAAAGAGAGATTAACTGCTATTACAATGTTGCTCCAGAAGCCAGAAACTAGAAAATTCAGCCAAATTATGGTAATTAGAATACCTCAAAAGAAGAGAAGAGCTACCGGCCTTTTGTTCTTTACTAACCTTGCAACAAAGTTTTTTGTTTGTTTGTTTTGTTTTCCGCTTATCCTCTTGTGCATATCTGTTTCATTGTTAATAGGAAGGAAATGCTGTGAGTTTAGAGAATGGCTGCATGTGTTCACAGAGTTACAATATCTCAGGGATGGCAGGGGATTCCAAAGGCCATCTGATGCCACTACCTATCCAAGAAAAGTGATCCTTTTACCACCACATCCCTGTGAAGTAGCCAAAGGATGGAACCTTTTCTACCAATTACAGCAGCCCACTCCATCTTTACATGACTCCCTTAGAGAGTCTGTACTCCGTGCATTGAAGTCTATTTTGTAATGCCCAGTTCATAGTATCCCCCAAAGACCAGAGACCGCCAGGGAGACCGAGTCACGCATGCAATAGCAAAGGGCGGTTTTATTACGGGCTTAGGCTGGCCGAGCCTCAGCTGAGGCTCACAGACTTTACCAGCACAGTGGATTCATGCTGAGAGCCCCGAACAAGGGCTGAGCAGGGTTTTTATGGGGTTTGGGGAGGGGGAGTTACAAGAAATTGTGACATAGGTGCAGTGATCCAATCATTATTATCCAATATTACTGACAGCAGGTTTAACCATTCACATTGTCTAGAGTATTCGTTACTTTTGGCAGGATCCAATTACAACATTTAGAGTACCTTTAAAATCAACCAATTACAGGGTGAGTCTAGGGTCTTGTTCAGCGACTATCGGGTTAACTTTAACATTAGGTAACAGGGTCCTATCTAAAGTTCCCATCTGCAGGCCTCACCCTTAGGATGTGTAACTGCCTGTTAGTTTCGGGGAACAGAAACCTAGGCCTTCTAGATCAGAGGGGGAGCTTAGAGCCTGTTTGGTTTAGACTTGTGTCCTTACGATTTCACTATTACCTCTACCTTGCTGTATCCCTTAAAAGTCATGAACAACATATCCAACCCTTCTTTCATAAGAAATCCTTTGAATATCTACAGAGATTGACTTTCTCCAGTTATCTCCATTATTTCAAGTATTACTAACAGAAAATGCTATTGGAAAAAAAGGGAAAGAAAATGCTATTGAGCCCCACGTTTATGTGAGGCAAGCTACAAAAAAATTAATTTATATGCATACCTAAAATAATTTTAATTTTTAAACAGTATTTAGTGCTTACACTAAAACTCAATAAATTCAGTCAGACACAAGACTATTTTTAATACTATTTAAATAATTAATTGCCTGTAATTGTCCCTAATGTATGCCCTGTTTGTTAACTAAAATTTTAAATAAATATTTAAAATACCTTTTCTACAAAGTTTGGGGCTTTGTTATGCAGTTTATCTTAAGAGCAGGATGCATTACAAATTCTCAGGTTATATAGAGGATTATCCTGCCATAACTTTGATAACTTTCAGTCAAAGTCAAACAAAAGAAAAAAGGTAAAAAATTTTGAATCTTCCAACCAAAGTCCACAACTGAATTTTAAAGGTCTTTAGTCATCTGATTTCTGTAAGGTCCTGAGATGGACTACATAATCTGTTTCAATGTCCTCACTTTCAATGTCAGTAGAAGTTATTTATAACATTTCATACATCCTTCATTTATCTAGTAGTTCATTAAACCTTCAACTGAGTACTTGCCACAGACTGTTTTTGAAAGGTTAACACCATTTAAATTATAAAACAAATTACACGGGCAAAATTATTAAACATCACACACAATCACTTACCCAAGACTCATGGTATAAAACTGTTAGCAGATACATTGCATAATCATAATTCTGTCTCTTTAAAGGGCACCTTTAAGAGAAAGGAGGAAGTAAAAGGTTTAAAACTTCAGTACATACAGTAATTTGCAAAACATACAAATACTAAATATAAAGGATAACTTATATTCAGGTATTCTCCATATTTAGGGAATATCCTACCTTTAGGTAAATTCTGTTCTTGGAATAAATATAGTCCATGTCAGTCATTACCTAAGGTTACTGAAAACTAGTGTTATTTTGATTTATTTTGTATGTATTTATTTTTATTTCTCTTTGCTTTCATCATTAATAGAGTTATTTGTATCTGGTAATAGTTTCACACTATTTTTAATATGACTACATCTAGTCCAAGTACCCTTCATAACATCAGGGCTGAGAGTCTGCCGGACAGTGTGAACACATCCAGAGTTTATTTTAAAAACAGAGATAGACTGATGACACATGCTAATCTAAATGCTCATCTTGATTTCCCCATAGCCAATTTCTTAAAAATGACCTAAGCTATCCAATGTTGGATTGCTGCTATTGTATTTAAGTTGGAATTAATAACCTAATATTAGGTAAATCTATATAAATGTAAGATGGCAAGTTTAGCTTTTAGACTATAAAATAAAACCATCTATGACAAGTGACTTTAACAGATTCTTTTATTGTATACTTTGGTTTAACAGTCCTCTAAAGAGTTATCATAAAACATATACACACACGGACACACTTGTTAACTCGGGGGAAAAAAATTACCAGATACTTATGGAATTTCAAAGAGTAATATCTTAAAGGTATTTTTGAGTTGCATAAACCAAAACCCCAATATTATTTTACATTTCATAAAGATAGTAAAGAAGAATATTACTAATGTATTTGAAATCCGTTTCCCCCATACAGTAATAATGTGCAAGCAGGGTTCCAAGGTCTGCCAGCCCACACTGCCGCTGCCGCTTGTGCATGTCATGTCTTCCCACCAGGGAGAAGCAGGGGAGAAAACCTAGCTGATACCGACACCTCAGACTGCTTTGAAACTAGAATAGGAAGTTAGAGAAGAGATCTGTCCACTTTTTTTCTCTAAAGGCAGGTCTTTAGATTTGGGCATAATTTAGAAATAGCCAAATAGAAGACAGAACTTAAACCACCCTTTTATAAAAACATACCAACAACCCTTTACCTCAAATGACCTATGACCTAATTTATAAATTCATATGAGATAAACTTAGTATTGCCTTTATGAAATAAATTCACTGAAATTCTCTTTATGTACAAGACTGCTTAAGTAAATTCAATTTCCATGCTTAATAATTTAAATTTCGAATTGTAAGATCTTTGAATCCGTAAATAATCTGTTTAAGCCTAAATCATCAGCAAATCATACTTTTTTCTTCTTCTGAGTCTTATACGCAGGGCTATATTAAAATCAAGATCAAAAAATAACAATAATAATTTAATGAGGCGGTTAGGCCAGCCTCTCCATGTCCCTAAAGAGGACGGCAAGTGCGAAGACATTACACACAGGAAGACAACTTCTTTAACCCAATACATCAATATAAGGTGACATAAAAAGCTACCTTGATTTTCAGTGTCATTTCTTAAGAAAAGGACTACTGGGGGATTGGAAGAAAATAAACCCACGTGACCAATGTGCTGAACTCTTCTTTCTGTACCTGTCTGTCCTGATGGTAAGCACATCGGTGGACTTGCAGTATCGCTCGCCCACAAGTTTCATAAGTTTCTTCTTTGCATGATCATCTAAATTCAGACTGGAAAGTTTAACCTGAAAAATACAAGAAAAAATTATTTTGAAAAAAGTTGTTTCATGTATTTTAATGAAAAAGAAAAACTGTACCAATATTATTTATATTAACGTTAAACCAACCAAAAAGAAGTTTTCTCAGCCCTGCGCTCTTGTCTATACAGAGTTGGCAACTGCATCACGAAGCATTGTGCATTAAGAAGCCCAACCTTATTCACGGAAAAAAAAAAAAGAGAGGGTGAGTAAGCTGGAGTTCTTGAAAGTTCTGGGCATTAGCACCTTTCCTGAAAGAACCCAATAACAAGTCTCTTAAATAAATGAAATCACAATTCATTACAGTTTATGAGTAGCACTAACAGAATTAAACTCAATTAGTGTTTAAATGGATAAAACAAAAGGGCTTGAAGATATCGCTACCATGCAATTATGAGACCTGTATCACTGCAACTAGTCTAGGGTCACTGATCTTAAAAGGTACAGATACTTCATGAAGGCTGGAATACAGCACTCATGAGGATCCAAACATTTGAAATAGTCCAGCTCAACATTTCTCAAAATGTTAACACTAGTCCCAGAAGCTGCTAAGAATTTTTTTTTTTAAAGGGTATTTCTGTTGAACACATTTAGGAAATGTGGAGTTAAAATGGGTTCTTCATAGAAGGGTTTCTTAGAGGAGATAATACACTAATGAGCATTTTGAAATTTCAAGATGAAAATTTCTCATGTAATGACTCCCAAATTTAATTGACCTCATATCTCATATTCTAGTTTTCTTTTTTTTTCCTTCAAATTCTACTTTTCAGGGGAGGACAGTTCATGCTAGTAGTCTTCTTTAAAACATATTTTGGGAAATGCTGGACTAAAAGAACACACTCCTAAATTTGCAGAGAATTATGGGATGGGCTGAAGATACCTAAGACAAGAATAGTCTTGACACAGGAAAATAGGTTAAACACTAAAATACCTTAGTAAATAAGGTAAAACACAGATTGTTCTTCCATAGGGAGCATTAAGAATAAGAAAGAGCCTTAACTGTATGAAGAAAAAAGCTAAGATTTTAAGATCACATCCACTTCTCTCTGGCTTCAATAACCCTGCACTTCCCTCAAGACATCAGAGCATAAGAGCTTCTTTATTTTTCCATTTTTCCCACTAGGCTGCAAACCCCTTGGTAAGAACAGTATCTGTCCTATTCTTGGAGATGGCCTGGCACTTAAAAAGCATATAACGTGTATTTGCTGAAATAACACATAAATGAAAAAAAGAACACTGTGAATTTTTATTTGAACTAAGAAAATATAGAAAATAAATAAATTTAAAAAAACACACTTTTAAGGAACACATGCAGGAAAAACACTGATTATTAAGTATCAACCCAACACAATGGTTCTCTGGGCACAGGCAGCACAAACCACCACAGTTCCCGGGAAAGAACATGTATCAACAACCAGGTTACCAGCTTGATGGATAAAACAGGAACTTTCATGATAATTCTGACTGTTAACAATAAGAGTTATTTATAAGAAAATCATAAAATGAATCTAAATTATAACTATGAAAATATTTGCAAATATGCATGCATACAAATACAGTATGACAAAGAACTGGATCATTTTACATTAGCATAGTGAGAATGGAATCATTTTTTCCTTTTAAAAATCCCTTCAAGATTATCATGTTTAATTTACCATTTAAAAAATGTGTCTATCTAGCTTTTTATGTAAGTAGTCAAAATCATGGCAATGCTGATTATTGTAACTGCTTTAAAACTTATGTTCACATTAACATTTTAATGTTCAAAAATTATTTAGAGTTTAAGCCAGAAACTCGTAAATATTTTAGAAAGCTGTGCGGCACACTCATGCCACCTGCTAGCACTTAACGGCACTGCAGAATCGCAGTCTTAGCCTGGACTAATAGTCTGACTCTGCAGCTGAGTGGCAGTGTTAATCTTTTTCCAAAATTCAAAAGAATCCCTGGACTTTGCTTTTGTCAAGTTGCTACATTTTAAAGAATCAATATTGTACTATTAACATTATCTCAAAAGCCATGTTGACATTTCAAATAATAGATCATGGTTATTATATGTATGCATTTTCAAATGCCCATATTTAAGAGCTACACAAATTCAAAAATATCTAATTGTGTAAAGTATCTTCTCTATCGACATACTTACAAGTGTAGTGCAGTTAAAGAACTCTGGTGATGCACAGAGGACAAGAATTGGGTTTGACTTTTATATTTGCTATTTACTTGCTAAGTGAACTTATTAAATCATTTGCTTTTACTATTTCCTCATTTACAAAATAAAAAGGACTCACAAGAATTTTGTCAGGAAATAAAGGAGAATAAATAGAAAAAAAGCAATTTTAAAGTAAAGTCCTGTACAAATATTGTTGTTTTAAATTCTGAACTATTTTTTGACTATCAACAAAAATATGGTACCCTTTTTCTCTGAATTTAAAAATGTGAGTATCTCTCTATATAACACTTTACAATATGTGATTGCCTTCACAATATTGCTTTAACTCCTGGAACACACATGCTTTAGTCCCACTGTTTTACCTACTTCCACCTCGGAACCACCTGACACCTATTCAGGACATCATCTCTGAGCCTCAACAGTCCGCAAGGGCAGACGTGAGTCGGGGGGAAAGAGGACAGGGAAGTGACGAAGGGAGCACAGGGAAGCACAAGGATAAGAGACAAGAGGTTGGTGGCCTGATAGCGTGAGTGGTGTCCTGTGTATACTTCAGATAAAGCAATGAGATTATTTTTATGTAAAATACATTAAGCAAACGTAAAACCAGTAGGGAACTGGATGTCTATTCCAGTACTGAAGTCTAAGGCCCACAAAAGGTAAAGCAAAATCTAGATTTTCTGACTCAACAGAGTTCAACAACAGTTGGCTATTATTATTATTAATAAGGGCAACATTTACTAAGTTATTAAAAACATATCAGATATCACCCCGAGGTACTTGTAAAAAATTTTTATTTATAGGTAATCTCTACATCCAATGTGGGACTCCAACACACAACCCCAAGATCAAGAGTCACATGCTCTACCATCTGGGCCAGCCTAGCTACTTGACATTAACTGGTGGAATGATGTCAGTGAGCAGAATTTTAAGATTCCTCTTCCCCCTTTTTTGTTATCTAGATTTTCTAAAATTTACACAGTAAACATGTTATTTTGTCCTTTGTGATTTTAAATATTTTCAATCTCTCTAAATATATAAATACATTGCTATGATATCTAAACTGTTCTATGGAATAAAAAAGGCTGACAAACTTCATAAATTTACTTCATAAAGATGGCACAATCCTGATACCAAACCCAGCAAAGAAAATTATAATCACTGATTTATGCCTGAAAATTTTCTAGAAATTAACGTTTGTCTATTTGTTACCCTATCGTGTAAAAATGGTTGCAGAGACTGTCAATATACTTTTGTAGTAAACTTATAATATTCTGATTTAAAATACAGACCGCATGGAGTATAAAACTAATTTTTTGAGGGTCCTGAAAGGCATCTCATAAAGGTATGCTAAAAAGCAGTCATCCTACAGAATACATGATTCAACACTACACTAGTCAGGCCTCCCTGGAAAAATAGCTGGTTCTAGGCCAAAGATAGGGAATACAGAAGATAAGCCTAGGGCATTCTGTGGTACCAAAAAATAAGAAGCATTTAAAAAACAAACGCTGGGGCACGGCAAAGTAACAGAGCTACCAGTGGCCAAAGCTGGAGCAATGTGAGCATCAAAATAAATAATGCATTATTGGGTTATAACCGAGATGCTAAAATAAATAACCTGTGAGTCCACACTGACATACATAAATGGCTGAATAAATAAGTAAATGGATGAGAACAGACAAATCTATATAGAATTACCAACAACTTATGTGATGTTTCTCTCTGAAGGAGTGAAGCATAACAACCAAGCCCAGCAGTCTGGGGTATGCAGAGCGACTTCCGTCTGAAGAGTATAGTGCGGAAAGGAAGAAAAAGTACTTTTATAGTGAGGAAAACCTGCAAACAGTACCTGAGCCAGGTGATCAAGCCTTCACCGTTAACAACCTCATGTCGTGGGCCTTGCTACGACGTGATGAGAATGGCCTTTTACTCGTGAGGTTTTCCTCCCCCAAACACACACCAGTCTAAGCATAAGAAAAACATCAGACATATCTAACGTGAAGGACATTCCACAATACACATAATTGATACTTCTCAAAACTTACAAGGTCACCAAAAAAAGGAAATTCTGAGAAACCACCTCAGGAAAGAGGTACCTGAGGAAATCTGAATCAAGTATGAGCTTTAATTAAAAATGTATCACTACTGACTCCCTAGTTGTAATAAATGTACCACAGTAATATAAGATGTTAACAACAGGAGAAATCTGGTGTGAAATACAGGGGAATCCTATGAACTATCTTTGAAACGTTTTTATAAACCTAAAACATTTTTAGTAAAACAAAAAACAAAAACAAAAACACCCCCATCAGATAACTGCCCCATGACTGCTGTGAGACAGAAATGCCATGTGGATTCACAAGACTCTTACCAGAGGAAACTAACAGTGGTTTCAAATACTAGCTTAGAAGTTACTAGAGCAAGACACTTGGAACTGTGATGGTAGGTAGAATGCTCCTGATGAGAAAGAGTAATGTTTCTCCAACACCAGATTAGGACAAAGGATCCTAAGTAAAATGCTAACAAAGCACATCCACAGTAAAGTAGGAGGCGGGGGTACTAAGCAATAATCAGGGTTCAGAAATGCTTTTTAGTAACTAAAAACCTAACGATTACCACAATTCAAAGGAGATCATTTCAAAAATGCTATTGGAATAGGACACATCATTAACATAATAGAGGCTATTATCTCAAACTGAATTACAATTTATACTTAGAGGCTAAACACCAGAAGCACACCCATTAAAGTGTAGACAGGATAAGGGACTACATAAAATGTTATTTTTAGAAATTTCATCTAATGAAAAACACAAAAAGAAAAAAAGAAGCTCTAGATATTTAGAAAACCACTATTGTTTATCAATTATTTCCTGAGAAATCTCTGAAAGAGATTCTAATTTCTAAAAATGGCATAGCACTCAGATTTTGGTCTCTTCTTATACATCAATGACCACTAAAAGATATTAGAGACACGAACTGATTCCAGGTCTGGGAGAAGGAAAACATAGAGTGAACCTGGGCTATCTTGCTCCAGAATGCAAGGAGATTTTCTAATGCTAATAGGATTGTAACAAAAAGACATTAAAACCAATTTAAAAAATTCCCACCAGCCAAAGTCAGGCTATACTTTCTGTTTTTATTTTAATTTCTTTTAACATTTATTTATTTTTGAGAGACAGAGAGTGAGCAGGGAAGGGGCAGAGAGGGAGGGAGACACAGAATCCGAAGCAAGCTCCAGGCTCCAAGTTGTCAGCACAGAGCCCGACGTGGGCTCAAACTCACAAACTGTGAGATCATGACCTGAGCTGAAGTTGGACATTTAAAGGACTGAGCCACCAGGCACCGATAGGCTATATTTTGAACATCAGAAAGAATCATGATTTTACTTGATCAAAAGTTACCAAATGCATCTACCTACAGATTCCCTGTAAAAGGGGAAAGCAAAACAACAATAAAAATTAACTTCACAATGGGGACAGCTGGCCAGCTCAGTCAGTAGACCATCTGACTTTTGATCTCAGGGCTGAAAGTTCAAGTCTCACACTGGGTGCAGAGATTACTAAAAAAAAAAAAAAAAAAAAACAATTTTGCAATGGAAAGATCAGGTTAACCTTTTAAATAAGTGATCAGTCTCTGCATTCCAAGAATGAGGCCACCAGACTTTACATGCTCTCATGTAATACAGTATAACATACATAACAACATCTATCAATTATTGTTAAAAATACTATAATCAGTTCCTTAAATCTAACTTCCAGTTCATATGAAATATAGAAGATAAAGAAATAAGGTAAATGCATCAGGACACATTCAGACAAATTCAGAAAGTAGGAAAGGAAATGCTATAGGACAAAATACCTTTTTATTTTTTTTAAACAGTTACCTTTAAGTGTTTTTCCTGTTTGATTGGTTATAACGTCACTGAAATTTTTTATTTTATCATTTTATTTTTTTTAATGGAGAATGAATTTTTTTTAAGTGTTTATTTTTGAGAGAGCACAAGCAGAGAAGGGGCAGAGAGCAGAGGACAGAAGATCCGAAGCAGGTTTTGTGCTGACAGCAGCGAGCCTGATGTGCGGCTTGAACTTATAAACCGTGAGATCATGACCTGAGACAAAGTCGGACACTCAATCAATTAAGCCACCAAGACACCTCCAAAATATCGGTCTTGTTAATAAGTCAATGTCATGAGAGGGCAGGTGGGGACAGGAGTGATGAAGTCCCAGGCTGTTCTGGATTTGAAAGATTTAAGTTGCCAGAGGGATCTCCCCATGCCTATTCCTTATGAACGCCCCCAGGTACAACTGCAGAACACTGAAACATAAGCCAAGGATTTACGGGCGCAGTGGCTGCCTCCTGTGACGACCTTCGAGTGTCCCAGGATTCACATCCCTTGTCAGTAATAATGGCCCTAGCGGTGAGGCCCTGATTCTCTCTTTGCCAGTGGCAATTCTAACCCATTCTTTCACCATGAAATCATAAAATTGGGTTGGCAGGATGGTTTCTGAAATGAGAACAGTGATTAATAGCCACATCTGTCAGCCTTTAGCAGAAATTTGTCATATTATACAAAGAATTAAATTCATCCTCCATTAAAAACATAAAATGATAAAATAAAATAAAAAGATTTAAGTAACAGTATAAACAATCGAACAGGAAAAAGATAAATTACTCAATTAAAAAATGGGTAAAGGATTTGAACAGACCTTTCTCCAAAAAGATATACTAATGGTCAATATGAACATGAAAAGATGCTCAACATCATTAGTCATGAGGAAAATATAAAGCCAAACCACTATAAGATACCACTACATCCCCATTAGAAAGACCAAGGAGCAATCATTGAGGATGGGGAGAAACTGGAACCCTCAAATACTGCTGGTGAAACTGTAAAATTGTGCAGCCATTTTGGAAAACAGCTTGGCAGTTCCTCAAAATGTTCCACATGTAGTTACCACATGACCTAGCAATTCACTCCTAGGTATATGCCCAAGAGAACTCAAAGCATATGTCCACACAAAAGCCTGTTCATGAATGTTCAGAGCAGCACTGTTCATAAAAGAAAAAAAAAAAGAAAAAAAAAAAGGAAACCCAAATGTTTACCAACTAATGGATGGATAAATAACATATGATATTACCCATAAAATATTTGGCAATTAAAATGAAGAGCTAATACATGCTATAACAAAGGAACACTGATAACACTATACTAAGTAAAAGAATACATACTGTATGATTCATTTATATGAAATGTCAAGAATAGGCAAATCCAGATACAAAACACAGATTAATAGTTCACAGGGGTTTGGGGATGGTTTAGAAAAGGGAAAAAGGGGAATGACTAATAATGAATACAGAGTTTCCATAAAATTCCTGGAGTGAGGTAGTGGTGATGGTTGTACAACTCTGTGAATATACTAAAAATCACTGAATTGTACATTTAGGAGAATGAATTTTATAGTATGTGAATTATATCTTAATAAAGCTGTTACTAAAGTAATCGATACAACATCAAAATGGTCAAATGACCAAAAGAAAAAGCAATTTGCAAACAAATAAATTCTCACTCTTATTAGAAATCAAATACATACAAATTCAAAATATGGGATATATTTGTTTACTATCAAATGGCTATGTAATAATAATATCTAGGTTGGTGAGGGTCCAGGAACATAGGCTTTCTCATAGTCTATTAGGGTTTTTGTTTATTTGTTTGTTTTTCATTTCCTGCAGGGATTTTACAAAGTAAACATAAAAAAACTTCTACAATATATATCAAAAAACTTCAAAGGATCTATATCCTTACTTGACAGTTCTCCTCTTAGGAAGTTATCCTGGGAACATAACTAGGAATATACACAAAAACTAATCTCGAAGGATATTCATTATATTTTTCTAATAACAAATATTGTAAGAAAGCCTAAATATCTTCATAATATGGATTACTTAAATTATAGCAGATCTACTGAATAATTTGTTTGTGCCTCCCACTTCAGTTTCAGAAAAAGGACTATGTCTGAATTGATCACCATTGTACCTCCACCCTCAAACACTTTCTTGGCACAGAACAGACCTTGATTAACATATTATTCTATGCAGCTATTAAAAATAAAGAGTGACATAGATGCCTGGGTGGCTCAGTCAGTTAAGCATCATTCAGCTCAGATCACTGAGTTCAAGCCCCACGTTGGACTCTGTGCTGACAGCTCAGAGCCTGGGGCCTCCTTTGGGTTATGTATCTCCCTCTTTATCTGCCACTCCCCTGCTTGCGCCCTCTCTCTCTCAAAAACAAAAAAAGTGATCACTTTGTATGGTGACAGATGGGAACTGTACTTATCATAGTATTTTGTAATGTATATTATTGTCATTTGGCTATATACCTAAAAGTAATAATGTGTATTAACTATACTTCAGTAAAAAAATTAAAGAATGTTTAACAACTTTGAAAAATTTTAATTTTATTGTTAAATAAAAACGAGCAGAGGGGCACCTGGGTGGCTCAGTCGGTTAAGCGTCTGACTTCAGCTCAGGTCATGATCTCACGGTTCATGAGTTTGAGCTCAAGGTCAGGCTCTGGGCTGACAGCTCAGAGCCTGGAGCCTGCTTCAGATTCTGTGTCTCCTCTCTAACTCCGCCCCTCCTCTACTCATGCTCTCTCTCTCGCTCTCTCTCTCAAAAATAAACATTAAGAAAAAGCAGATAACTAATCAAAATAACATCATCCGATTAACACACATAAAGGTTGACTGTATATATACTAAAATGAATTCCAATAGTCAATGGTAATTATCAGTCAGTGGTAGAATTATAGGCAATTTTATTTTATACCACTATAAAACACTTGCATATTTTCCAAATCTTCTATGATAAAATGTGTCAGTTTTACAATCACACATACAAAATGCTACTTTACAATAATGTATTATAATAATTCTTACTCTTTAAAAAGTATTTCTTACCCTTAAAGTTACTACTCGTGCTTTGGGGTTTCTAATCGATGGTCCTGCTGAAACATAATCAGCTGTGTCGATTTCAATGGGAAAATGCTTCTCACATTTCTCATCACTGTCTAGTGCAGCTGGCCATTCAGTGCAGAAATCTGAGAATTAAAAAAAATTATCTCAAGTAAAGTTTTGCAACTAAATTCTCATTACAATGTAGGTGACCAGACAAAACCAAATTATTGAGGGAGAGGACTCTCAGGTTACATAAAATGAAGGAACAGATTGTCCTCTGCACTTTACAAACACCTCATCATTCCTCATCCCTTTTCTTCTTCAAAGAATCCTAATTAGGGAATGTAATTAGAGGAAGGATTCAGAGAGTTCAGGTCTGGTGGTGAGCAGGAAGTTTGGTTAAAGAACTGTGACTTGATGTAAGTTTATTATAGCTTTGCACATGCCTGTTACGGGACAGTTAATTCCTCCTCACTAACTAAAAGCGAAGTTCACAGAGCTCAGAGCATTGCTGTTTTTGAAAAAAGCAACAGCTAACTGTAATTCACTCCCAAATGAAAGTTACTAAGGGTCAACTGAAGGGGACTGAGAGCAGCTCTGAAAAAGCTCTTAAAGGAAACTGAGACACGACTGACATTCTTTCAGAAACTGAGCTGGCCTCCAACTGAAACTGGTGCAAATGCCTACGACATTCTTAGACCCTTAACAGTAATTCATGTCTCCTGGATGTGACTTCTGTGACAATGGGGCTAAACGGGAAGAGGAAGAGACTTGTCTATATTCAGGAAAGACAGCTAGCCCCAAGTAGAGGTGGGACTGACTCTAGAACGGGGCTACAAAACAAGTGCTAAGCGCTGTGAACAAGAACACCACACCATGTATCTCCACAGCACAGAGGGATACACTCAGGTCTCAAATGCAGGGACGGAGATCTAAAAGGAAAAGAGCTCACGGCCTCCTGCAGCTATCCGTATCAAAGGACTCCAGAAGTAGGCAGTTGGTTTCATTTTGCCCTATTCCTATAACGTTAGTGTAGCAGAGGTTTCTCAGCTTGAGATAACTTCTGACACTATCAGGTTCCCTTCAATGGAAATTTCATTCATTCATTCATTCATTCATTCATTCATTCTCCTTCTTTTTTTTTTTTTTTTTAAGTTATTCTGAGTAAGAATAAGAGAGGTAGGGGAGAGAGAGAGGGAGAGACAGAATCCCAAGCAGGCTCCATGCTGCCAAGCACTAAGCCCAACATGGGACTTGATCCCACAAACTGTGAGATCATGACCTGAACCAGAATCAACAGCCAAATGCTTAACCAACTGAACCACCCAGGAGCCCCACATAACCCCATTCTAAGAATATCTCGAAGTAATCAGTTTCTTATGTCAAACACAGAGGCTTTCTCAAAAAAGCAAGACTGTAGGAAAGGCTGGTCACAGTCACAGGCACACACGGGAACTCTTCCATATGATGATTTAAGGGACAGTAAAAAGTACTTTGTCAATAACATTTCCCAGAGTTAACAATTTTCTTATAGCAGGTACTATATTTAGCTCCCATTTAGGCTTTAATATCAGTCAGCAAAATGTCACTGTGGGTTTCAGAGACTCTCCGAGGTCTGCAACTAAATATATGTTAGCAAATTAACATTCCTTAAACACTCTGCTTAAAAGAGCAATACTGAGACCCTTTGAGGGGAAAGAAGTATCTCTGCAATTAAAAGCATTGACATTTAAATAAAATGAAAAGAGCCAAGATTACTGAAGTTAAATTTCATTCCCATCATGGACTCATTCCAATATCCCGCACTATAAGATGCAACACTGCCAAGCACTTTATAAGAGACTAGTTTGGAGAGTTTTATGAGTGCTTGGGTTTGTACTGTGTCCTTTATTATTTTTTTTTTTTATAACTTTGACTAAGACATTTCAATAACCAGATAATAATTACAACTTTTAAATGACTGGATTATATGTCTAAAAAAACACAGCCAACTGGAAAGTACATAATAGACCCCTATTCATCTGATAGGTAGAGGAATAGACTAGACTTCAGAAGACCTTGGTTTTTACTTAACTTCTGCCACTGATTATTAAAAGTTTTGGTAAATTACCTAACTTTCCTGTGCTTCAGATTTTCCACTTGCAAGTTAGATATAAAATCTGAACTGACCTACTTTGAAAGAAAATTGAGAAGAAATATTTTAAAAAGCCTTTGAGTTATTTGGAAGATACACTTTAAATCTAGAAGCTGGCAAAAATGTAAAGACAAAATTAAAGAAAAATTAAAGCACTTACTTAAACACATAAAATATAATGCTACTCTTCTGAATGTGTTATATGAAAGCCTTTAAGAATTATGAAGTATTTTAGAAATTCTTCATTAAAAAACCAGTTGTTAGATTAGAATGCGTATTTTAAAATAATGTTTAAAAAAGAGAAAAATGAGATTTATCACAGTGTAATACATTCCTCAATTGGCTTCACAAAGGATCAAAGAGTGATAGATGACTTGTGCCAAATGGAGCACAGATTTGGAATAGTGATCAGTGTCACTCTATCACCAGGCACTAATTAAAATAGAAACCTACAATCTAGGATAAAAATGCATCCTAATACCCCAAAAGAGAAGACCACATAAATGAAAGGACATAGAAGAAATTTTTCTTCCCTCATTTCAAGAGTAAAGTCATTATTCCTACTTTTTAAGACTTCTTTATCTCTTCCTCATATTTTTTAATAAAAGGCCCTTCCAAAAGTTCCAACTGCATTATAATCACGATCACTAAACTATTTCTCCTTCCAGCATTATCAGGTTGCCTGCAAGGAGTTTTTAGATTTCATTTTCACTCCTGAAAAGTCTTAACAAGTATATTGAGCATTTTTACATCTTGCTGTTAATTAGCATGGATTTAAAACTTCACCCAAAGGTACTAACCTTTGAATTAAACTATACAACCAATCACTAACAGCTGTGAACTAAAACAATTCAAGTGTGTTTACTCTTTCTGCCTGTAGTCCAATGCAAACTAGATTAGAAATTAAATCATAATATGTATAGCATTATGAAAACATGCATAAAACTATGAAAAAAATTTCTTTGCTTTTACCTCTATGCTTGTGGGAAGGAAAAAGTAAGTGAAATTTATTTCTATCTAGAAATCAATAAATACAGTTCAAATTAAATAATTTAGAACTAGAGATATAACCATGTTATGGTGATTAAGTCTATCTTATGTATGTACACAATATGCATATGATACTATATTATATAACCATATATATATATATATAATAGAGAGAATATATAGTAAACATTAGAAAGAGAGAATATACAGAAAAGTAAGTAAATATGTTCTATGCTAGTAATTATCAGACTTAAACAGTGATTAAAAGAACACTTCTGAAATAAGGGGCCAGATGGGAAAGAAGAAATGTAAGATTACTGCTTTTCATCATCAGCTTTTCTACTACTTGATGTTACCACATCTATGTTTTACTTACTAAGTTATTATTTTAAACAATTTCTTCAAGATAACTTTCTCTCCAAAGTATCTGATTACTGACTCTGCTGACTCAGCATCCTTCTACATGATCTTCAGTTTGGATTATACTAATTTGTATCCATTGGCAACACTGCAATATTTTCTTCAGTCTTTTCATGTATGTGCTGCCTATAATGCAACAAGAAGTCCCTAACCTGCCTAAGCAAGGACTATGATTTCTGGTTTTATCTGTTATTCACAGCCACTTGTAGACTGGTTGACAGAAAGGAAAGAGGAAGAAAGGCAGGAAGAAGTTTGCAGATTTGACATTTTCACTGAAAACAACTTGAAAATTTTCCTAAAAAAAAGGAAAAACTAGCAATGACCCAGAATATAAGGCTATTTAGTATATTAAAAAGGAGATTTTTTCTTCCATCTTTATTGAGATATAAGTGACATAAAACATTGTGTAACGTATATAATGTGTTGATTAGATATACCTACATATATTGCAAAGTGATTATAATCATAACACTAATACGTGTATCATGTAATTATCATTTTTGTGCTAAGAACATTTAAGATCTACTCTTAGCAATTTTTCATTATATAATACAGTATTAATAACTATAACCACTATTCTGTACATTAAATCCCCAGAATGTACCATAAAACTGGAAGTCTATAATCTTTGACCAACATCTCTCTTTACTCCACACCTCTCAGTCCCTACTATTTCTGAGGTCAGTTTTAGATTTCACATGTAAGTAAAATCATAAACTGTCTTTGTCTTATTTTATTTGGCATAATTCCCTCAAGTTCCATCTATGTTGTCACAAATGGCAAGAAGTCCTTCCTTCTCATAACTAAATAATATTACACATTTCTTTATCCAATCACCAACTTAGGTTGTTCTCGTGTCTTGGCTGTTGTGAACAATGCTGCAGTGAACATGGGAATGCAGGTATCTCTTCAATACCATGTTTTCATTTCTTTTGATACTCACTCAGAAGTGTCATTGCTGGATCACACGGTAGTTCTAATTTTAATCTTTAAAGCAAACCCCATAGTATGGGTTGTACCATCTTACATTCTTAGCCAACTGTACGAAAGGGTTTCACTTTTCTCCACATCCTCACCAACACTGTTACCTTTTGCCTTCTTGATGATAACCACTTCTGGTAGGTGAAGGGTAACAGCTCCTTGTGGTTTGACTTGCATTTCTGTGATGAGTGACGTGGAGCATCTCTTCATGTGTCACTGACGATCGCTAGGTCTTTCTTGGAAAGATGTCTATTCAAGTCCTCTGCCCATTTTTTAATCAAATTATGTGGACTCTTTTGGTGTTATATAAGTTCTTTATACATTTTGGACATTAACTTTCCAACAGATACATCATTTGTAAACACCACCTCCCATTCAGTAAGGCTGACTTTTCATTTTATTGATGTTTCCTTCATTGAACAAAAGCTTTTTATTTTGGTGGTCTTAATAGCTTATTTTACTTTTATTTCCTTTCTTAAGGAGACATATCTAGAAAAATACTGCTAAGGCCAATGTCCAAGACATAACCACCTACGTTTTCCTTAAGGAATTTTGTAGTTTTAGGTCCACATTTATATCTCTAATCCATTCTGATTTAATTTTTGCATATGGCATAAAGTGGTCCAGTTTCATTCTTTTGCATGTAGTTGTCAGGTTCATTCTTTTGCATGTAGTTGTCTAGTTTCCCCAGCACCATTTATTGAAGAGACTGTCTTTCCCCCACTGCATAATTCTTGCCTCCAAATCAACTGACCGTTATAAGCATGAGCTTATTTCTGGGCTCTCTATCCTGTTGCATTGATTTATGTGTCTATTTTTGTGCCAATTATCATACTGCTTTGATTACTACCACTTGTAGTATATCCTGAAATCTGAGCCTGTGATACCTCCAGCTTTGGTCTTTCTCAAGATTGCTTTGGCTGGTCAGGGTCTATTGTGGTTCCATACAAATTTTAGGATTCTTTGTTCTACTTCTGTGAAAAATGTTGTTGGTATTTTGATAGGGACTGTTGTATGTTTCTAGAAATTTATCCATTTCTTTTCGGTTGTCAAATGAGTTGGTAAGTAATTGTTCACAGTAGCCCTTATGATCCTTTATATTTCTGAGATATCAATTGTAATGTCTCCTCTTTCATTTGCATTTATCTCAGGCATCTTTTCTTGGTGTGTCTAGTTAAAGGTTTGTGTATGTTGTTTCTCTCTTTTCAAAAAACCAGCTTTGAGTTTCACTGATCTTTTCTCTTGCCTTTTTAATTTGTACTTTTGTTCTATAGTCCCTTCCTTCTACTCCCTTTGGACTTAGATCTTCTTTTTCTAGTTTCATTAGGTATATATTAGGTTGTTTATTTGAGAACTCTTTTTCTTAATGTATGCTATCAACTTCTGTTTTAGAACTGTTTTTGTTACATCCCATAAGTTTGGGTATATTCTGTTTCCATTTTTATTTGTCTCAAGATTTTTTTAATCTTTCTTTTGACTTTTTCTTTGAACAATGGTTGTTTAGGGGCATGTTGTTCATTTTCCATATATTTGTGAATTTCCCAGCTTTCTTGTTATAGATTTCTAGTTTTTATACCAGGGTGGTTAGAGAAGATGCCTGATATGACTTCAGTATTTTAAAATTTGTTATGACTTGTCTTGTGGTCTCCCTGTGATCTATCCTGGAGAATGTTTCATGTGTGCTTGAGAAGAAGGTGTGCATTCTGGTTCTGTTGGATGGAATTCTGTAAACATCTGTTAAATACATCTGGTCTAATATATAGTTTACATCCAGTGTTTCCTTACTGATTTTCTGTCTGGATGACCTATCTATTGTTGAAAGTGGTATACTGGAGTCCCCGAATGTTGTATTGATATTTGTTTCTCCCTTCAGTTCTGTTAATACTTACTTTATATATATGTGCATAAACATTTACAGATGTTATATTTTCTTGATAAACTGACCCTTTTATCATTAGAAATGGGATTCTTATGTTCAAAGTCAATATTAATTACATATACTAAAACAATCACTTACCTTTAAGAGCTTCACAGTGCTTTTTAATTGCTACGGGTGTCAAATGCAGAAAATTGGGGATCTAAAATGGAGAAATGCAAAGGATAAATTAGCCTAATTCAAAAATATAAAAGACATTTTTTTCCTAAAACTAAATCTTAAGCCCAACGAACTTTGTAATAAATAAAATGTAGTTTTTACAATATTAATTCTATTTCATGTATGTTGTGAATTCAGGAAATGAATTCCTTGAAATATAGATTCATGATGTATCTTATGATGACGATGGTGGGGAAAAAATAAATGCTGTTTTTATATACTCTTCCTGCCATAAATCTATAGATATACATATATTCATTATAAAATTGGAAGGATTAAGAAATTTAATCATCCTAACCCCCTGGAATGCACAGCACAGATTATATTTCCACTTTGTACTATATATATACTATACACTCGATTCTTAAAAAGAATGGCATGCGTTAAATCTTTGGATTTTTATGTTTATTAAAATACCATTCACAACTATTAGCATTATTACAGATATATTCCTAGCCTCTCTTACCTAGTGAGATTCTCCAAAGACCTTTTCTTTAAACTAAGTTCTCTTCTTTCATTTGAAGAGAAGGTTACTTTTCTCGATGTCTGTTTTCTTGTAGCTCTTGTAACATTCACATTTCCAGGTTTCATTTACTCATCATTAGCAAGAGACAACTCCTCCATGTTACCACCTCATTTTTTATCATCACCTTTCAGCAAAAATTTCTTTTGTTTTTTAAGACTCTCATATATATGCTAATTGAAATGTCAGAAAAAGACATGGTGTGTCAACCACACTTCAGTAAAAAAATAAATAAAAAGAAGAAAAAGACCCATAGTGGAAAACATAGCTCACCAGTGACGACTATATATAACAGGAACCATCTAAAATATGGATTGTCAGGATAAGCGTACTCATATTTTCTTTAAAAAAACTTAACAGTTCATAAAGCATGACAGATGCTACCAACTGAAGAATTTAATATGATATATTTTGCTTCAAGAAATAAAGAAGCTTGAGGACTATAACAATATTAAATAATATTTTATCTTTCTAGATAGAAAGTTTTAAAATCTCTTTTTAAAAAATTTCAGGGGTGTCTGGGTGGCTCAGTCGGTTAAGTATCTGACATTAGCTCAAGTCAGGATCTCACAGTTCGTGAGTTAGACCCCCGCATCGGGCTCTGTGCTGACAGCTCAGAGCCTGGAGCCTGCTTCAGATTCTGTGTCTCCCTCTCTCTCTGCCCCTCCCCTTCTTGCACTCTCTCTCTCAAAATAATAAATAAACATTAAAAAAAAAGTAGATTTGAGCCCCCAATTCTCAATCTCAAATTAGGTTATTTCACTTTCCTTAGTTCCACTTCAAAGATGCAAGACCAAAAAGACATAATAGAAAAGAAAAAGCTAAAAGGAAAGCCACTGGACCAATTAATTACATTCTTAAATGCCTAGGCTTCTTTGACTCTTCTTTACCATGGATAATCAGAATATATCATCCATTATTAACTGAAAAAAAATTTAAACTAAAATACAATAAGCTGCTACATACTGAACCTTGGGTACAAGGCAGGGAAGGTATGGGGAGAGGCTCAGCATTTATTTATTTATTTATTTATTTTTAATTTTTTTAAATGTTTACTTATTTTTTAGAGAGAGAGAGAGACAGAGCATGAGCGAGGGAGGGGCAGAGAGAAAGGGAGACACGGAATCCGAAGCAGGCTCCAGGCTCTGAGCTGCTTGAACTCACGATCAGTGAGATCACGACCTGAACCAAAGTTGACGCTCAACCCACTGAGCCACCCAGGTGCCCTGATAAAATCACATTATTCTTCAGCAGTTCAGTTTGCTCATTTATGGTTTAGAGTGATGAACAATGAAATAATACACTTAAAATTGTATATATACATATACACAAATAATACGTAAAAATCCTATATACAATCGGTCGAATGCTTCAAAAAATGTTGATGTTGTTCTTAAGTTTTTCCACTCATATGAGCTTCTGCCAATAGGTAACACAGAAAGGACAAGCGTCATCAACATTCAGCATCTCTTAGGTCTCTTCTTAAGTTTCCGCTTGCACATCACTTTATTGTATTTCTTCCTCTTTTTACGAAACCATTGGTTTATCTGTTTTACTGTCATGTTAAATTCAAATGCAAGTGACTGGCTGTCTCCTATGGTGGGGCATTTGTTTAACTTAAATGTTGCCCAGAGAGTGTCCATGAGTGGTTTACTGACTAATCTTTCCTGGGGCTGTTCCTCAGTTTCCTCTTCCATTTCTTGGTCCTGTTCCTGTTTCTCTTCTACTTCCTCTTCTTTTTCTTCTCCTCTTTCTTTCCAATTTTCCTTTCCCTTTCTTTCATCATCATTATGATTCTTACTTGATTGCTCTGGATTTCCATCACAAAGCACAGCTGGTTCTTTCTGTATCACAAAATTCCAACTTGCTGATTTTGTGAAGTTGTCATGAGCTTGCCGATGTAGGTCCATGACTGTTTTCTCTCCTAGATGCTTTGCTTGAGGTTTAGAGATAAAACAATTCTCAGCACCAGACAGTTTTATCTAAGAGAAGTCTTGAAGTATCAGGAGCTTTTGAAGGGTCAGGAGTCCTCTCCACCTGGAGAAAGCTTTCTTCTCATGGTTTCCAGGACACCATCCTTTCCTGAGGTTCCTTCTGTATCAGTGGCTGCTCCTTCAGAGTTTTCTTTATTCCTTCTCTTTCCTCTCACCTCTCCCCAGCCTTGGTCCTGTGGAGTCACTCACGATTAAATCCCAGCATTTATTTAGATGTAAGTGTCAGTCAATAACACCGCAACTTGTCTTACCTTTAAAAGTTCTAGATTTCCCTCCTTTGCCATGGGCACCCCCCTTTTGACTGGATAACCCATTCGAACAGGAAGAGGCACAGCAGAGGGTTTAAATGGTGCTGCAACAGGATACACACTGGGCCAGTCCAGGTCAGCAGTCATTTTCTCTGTCCTAGGAGGTAATGCCTAAGGAATATGAAATATTAAATTATAAACAGTATAACAATTGTGAAATATAATATGTAAGTATATAAATGATTCTAATATATAATGTATAAAGTTATTAAACATTAAAAGCTAAATATTTTAAATATGAACATGGTCTTCAATATTCAAGCAAAAAACTGCAATTTCTTGAAATGTAAGCAGAATCGCAACCTTCATAAAATCTGACCTCTTACAAAGCTGCTGCTATTCAAGTGAAAAAACACCAAACCTATCTTTTCGCAGTTTCTGCAAACCCTCTGGCAAGGATTCCCTTTAACAGCACATGTCCTTTACTAAAAATTTCTTGCTATGAATTTTCTTAGATGTTTACCAAACTTCTAACGTTTTGTTTGTGAGAGAGTAACAACATATTTTTTTTTAATGTTTATTTTTTTTGAAGAAGAGAGAGACAGAGTGTGAGCAGGGGAGGGGCAGAGAGAGAGGGAGACAGAATCTTAAGCAGGCTCCAGGCTCTGAGCTGTCAGCACGGGGCTTGAACTCACAAGCTGTGAGATGACCTGAGCTAAAGTCAGACGCTTAACTGACTGAGCCACCCAGGTGCCCAAGAGTGACAATACATTCAGAAATTCACATCTTCCTCAACTTACAGTGGTTAATGTCCTGATAAACCCATCCTAAGCTGAAAACACCATAAGCCAAAAATGCATTTAATACACCTAACCTACCGAGCAAGCTTAGCCTAGCCTGTTTTAAATGTGCCCAGAACACTTAAGTCTACATTTGGGTAAAATTATCTAACACAAAGCCTATTTGATAACGAAGTGTTGAATATGCCATATAATGTATTGAACATTGTACTGCAAGTGAAGAACAGAATGGTTATACGGGTACAGAATGGTGGTCAAGTGTACTTACTTATGCTCACGAGTGTGTGGCTGACGGGGAGCCACAGCTCACTGCCACCCCCCGAATCACGAAGTTTTGTGCCATATAATGCTAGCCCAGGGAAAGATCAAAACTCAAAATTCCAAGTACAGTTTCTACTGAATGTGTGCTGATTTCCAGCACTATAAGGCTGAAAAATTGTAAGCTGAACTGTGGTAAGCAGGTGACAGCCTATAGATTTTAGGACTTCTTTGATGGGAGTCAGTACATGAAGGGACACTGAAAATTTGGAAATAAAGGAGGTAAGAAATGAATAAAAAGAACTTGGAAATAAGTAAATTAGGGTTAAACCAACTGAATAAATACATAATAAATTATGACTCTTGTTCAGAGAATAGTTATGTGATAGTCAATCACATTAACATACACATATTTTTTTTTAAAAACTGTATTCATTAGAAGGGGAGGCCCAGCAACCTTAAGTTAGGTTTAAAGAAACAAAATTTGGCAATGCCCAACAAAGCAGTATCAAAATCAGTGCAGTGTACATCCTGGAATCAGGGAATATTCCTGTGAAAATAACTACTCCAGATAATTATAATTTGGTGCCATTTAGCCATTTAACTTCCATTTAATAATATGCCTCTGTTCCCACTCCATACTCAGCAAGTGACCTAATAATTTGGATTCTTCCATAGAGTTGCCTATAGGGTGAAACCAAACTGGTTAGATTAATACACACATCCCAGGCTTCACGATTATTAAAGGCAGCATCAAAAATTATTCTACATTCTAGTTTATATACCTATTTCCTGGGAGTATATGAGTGAGCTCACTTCTCAAAGATAATCCATTCTTGGGGTACTGACAAAACCAGTCGAAGACTACAGCCAAGGCTCTGGCAGTCACCAGGTAAACATCCCCTTTTGAAAGCCTTGCTGGGCGGCTTCTGCCTCATCATGAATATCTGTCTCATCTTAGAACTTCCGAAACCATTATGATAGTATATACTAGAGTACATTAATTGTTTACCTTTCTCCTCAGTGGTCTTTCATATCTGGATGTTCTGCCTGTTGTACCTAAAAGACAACATAACAGTTACAGAGAACTCTACAATGTAGACTTGTTCAACCCTGATGATGATCCTATAACTCTCAGATAATTTCAGGTATTCAGTAATACAAAAATGAAACAAAAATCCATTTTCTGAGCTCTGGGACTAACTCATCTTAATGAAAATGACAAGTCAGAAATCGTTAAGAAAATTCCAAAGCTATTTAAATATAAAGTGTACTGTGATTGAAGATATAGTGAATTTATCATCTAATGAAATATTTTCAATAAATTCTAAGTCATAGTCAAATAAACTCACTTTCTCAAGTTAAAACATCTAGTTAGAAATAACTATGTTGCATCTTTAAAAATAACTGCATTGAAATTTTTTTTAATGTTTACTGAGAGAGAGACAGAGCATGAGCAGGGGAGGGACACAGAGAGAAGGAGACACAGAGTACAAAGCAGGCTCTAGGCTCTGAGCTGTTAGCTCAGAGCTCAGTGTGGGGCTGGAACTCATGGACCATGAGATCATGACCTGAGCCGAAAGTCAGATGCTTAACCAACTAAGCCACCCAGGCACCCCCAGAACTGCCAATGTTACAATAATGCCAATAATAACAAAACTCATAGCCATTCCTAATAAATCATGTAACTGTAGAAGAGGGCAAATTACTTACATATAGTATATACCTTTCAAAATATTACCTTATCCCTCTCGAAATAAATGTTTTGCTACATTATAGTAATAATGGCTCTAATTATTCAGCACTTTCACATGCCACATATTATGCTACATGCTTTTCACTCTTACCTCATTTAATGTTATTGTTCACAATACTGTAAGTACTACTTATTTGGAGGCCATTTAGAGCCAAGAAAACTAAGGATCAAAGAGTTAGGGTGACAACAGCATAGCACACAAGACTCTATACTCCAAACCACTTCCACCTCTAACTTCATCTCCCTTCACAAGGTCCCACAGCTACACTGAACTTCTAGTACCAGACCCTTTGGACTTTCTCCAAACTTAATGTTCTCTCTGTCTGGAATGTGCCTCTTTCCCCTCTGGCTTCTGTCCCCTTCCCCCTCCTCATCTCATTCTTTTTTTTTAATTAAAAAATGTTTATTTACTTTTTAGAGAGACAGACAGACAGACAGACCATGAGCAGGGGAGGGACAGAGAGAGAGGTAGACAGAATCTGAAGCAGGCTCCAGGTCTGAGCTGTCAGCTGAGTCTGACGTGCGGGCCTCGAGCTCATGAACTGTGAGATCATGACCTGAGCTGAAATCGAATGCTTAAGCAACTGAGCCACCTAGGCACCCCTTGATCCAACAAATTCTGTAATAGTAATTCATTTATTCGCTCAAAAATCATTTCAATGATACTGTGTACCAGAAACTGAGAAAGCAGCAATGAGCAAGAGAAACACAGACCCTGCTCTCACAGAATGTAGTTTGTCAAATAATTATTAATCAAATAATTTCAATAAAGTCATAAATATTAATAGCAACATATAGCACGGGATCAAACAGTGAATTAGTTGGGGAAATCTCCCTGAAGAACTGGAATTTAAGGTAAAATCTTAAGGATGAACAGGAGGTAACCCTGGGAACAGGCAAATGAGAAGAAGTGTTCTATGGAGAAAGAGGAAATGGAAAATCAATGTTAAAAAATTCAATATGGCTGAAACTTAAGAACCAAACAAAATGCACTGAGAAAAGAGGCTGGAAATATTTAATAGGCACCTCAACTGTAACATATCATTGATAGAGCTCTTGATATCTTCTTCCAGTCTTCTCAATCTCTGTAAATAGTATCTCCATTCATCCAATTGCTCAAGACAAAAATCTAACCTGCTTCCTGGCCCTTTTCCTCATGACCCATATCAAATCCACCAATAAGTCCTCTGAGCTATACCTTCAAAATATATCCCACATCCAACCACACCACCTTCTCTATTACCTCAGTCTAACTCACTATCGTTTCATTTGGACTACTGCAATAGCTTCCAAACTGAATTGGATTCCACTCTTCTGTGCCCCCCTCCCCCAAGTTAAGTCTCCACACAGCAACCAGTGATCTTTTAAAAGTATATATTACACTGTATCACTTCCGTGTTCAAAATGTTCCAGTGTAATCCCAAACTTATAATAAAATCCAAGTCAAATGCCTAAAAGCCTGTGTGAGATCAGATCATTACTTACCAGTCTCCTGTGTTCACTCACTTCCAAATTGACTTTCTTTCTGTTCCTTGATCACACCCCTAAGCTCATTTTCATTTCTGGGCCTTTGCATTTGCAGTTCCCTACACACCCCCACACACCCTCACCTCCCCCACCCCCACACCACCATGGGCTCTGCTCAAATGTCACTTCTCTAGGGAGGTCTTTCATGACTACCCAATCTCTTCCTACTCTATAACCAGTACTCTGTCAATCTATTATTCTCAATACCCTGCTTTATTTTTCTTCATAGCACTAATCACCACCTGACGTTGTACTGATAGTTTTGTTTGTATACAGATTTCCTAAAAGAAGGTAAACGTCATGAGGTGAGAGACCTTGCTACATCCCTGTCTAACACTACCTTGCACACAGTGTAGTAGGAATAAGAAACCTAATAAAAGAGCCAAGCATTACGAGTATAGAGTCACTCTGACGAGTTAAGGAATTTATCACATCTTAAGCAAGAGAAACCTTTTCCAGATTTTTAAAAATGTTTTATTTATTTTTGACACAGAGAGAAAGAGCATGAGAGGGGGAGGGGCAGAGAGAGAAGGAGATACAGAATCCGAAGCAGGCTCCAGGCTCTGAGCTGTCAGCACAGAGCCTGACACGGGGCTCGAACACAGGAACGTGAGATCTGACCTGAGCCGAAGTTGGAGGCTTAACCCACTGAGCCACCCAGGCGCCCCCCTTTTCCAGATTTTGGACAAGGGAGTGGCAAGGTTAAGATTCACTTTTTGAATACTTCCCTCTGGTTCCAGAGAGAAGTCAACGTAGGAGAGCGAGAGCAGAAACAGGGAGCAGTAAAGAAACTACTGTAGAAGTGAGAGATGGTGGCCTAAACGGTTGGTTATAAAAAAAAATTAGAAGATGCTTTAGAAGGTACCACGGATATCACCTGGTGAATGACAGGGCAGGCCCCCTCTTTGACAAAGCTTTCCATGACTCTTGTGGGCTCTTCCTCAGTACCCCTCAGTTACTCTATTCATGCTTCCATTACGGCACCTCATACTGCATAGTATGATTCCGTTAACATATCTGTCTTTTCCACGGGCTCCTCCAAGGCAAAAAAGATAACTTGAATGAAGGTCATCTCAATAATGCCTGTTGAATGAAGGTCATCCACTTGGTGGCATAGCTAAGGCTGGAATTCAGAGTTGCAGTTTGTTCCGGAACAACTGTATGCTTCTCTTAACGTTCGGGAAAACTCGTGGTTCAATACTGCCCAACAAATACCACCGAGCACCAGAAACTAGAGGGACCCCGTGCCAATGGCCGCGCAGGGGAGCACCAGAAAGTGCGGCTCACTGGGGAGGTAGGGAGCGAGCTCGCTACGCCCAGAGCACCCAGAAGCAGATATGAGCGACCCCGGCGACCCCGGCGACGAGGTCAGACCCACACCTGCGGCTTTCCTACCGGGAGGAGCAGAGGCAGGCTAGCGGAGGACGTACCGGCTTTCCCCCGGGCGGCGGGCCTCTGCCCCGGCGGCGGCCATCACGGATTCGGTGTGCCGCCCTCTCTCCTCCCCCAAAGCCCGGAGGCGACGCAACAGACACTCACGCGGGCTTCGTGTCGCAGAGCGGGTGGCCGGAGATACAGCGGTGCAGAAGGCACGCAGGGTCGTGGCCGCGGGCTGCAGAGCCAGCCCCGCGGGGAGTGTGGCGGCAGCCATGGCGGCGAGGACGGCAAGCCGGGTGGGACACGCGCAGCCTGGAGTAAAAGGAGGGCGGCCGCCACCGCGCAGGCTCGCCGGGCTTGCCCCGCCCCTAGGGGGAGGGAACAGAAAACACGTGGGCCTGCAAAGTCTGAGAGTGAGCTGTTCTAGATTTAAAATGTTGTCAAGGAGATAACCCCCAGGTAGGAAGAAGTAATGAAAAGAAAACAACAAGGTTGAAAGTGAAATGGAAGCAGTCAGTCCAAAGACGACCGTAAGGGATGAGGGAAATGTGGCTTAAAGAGGGCAAATGTGGTCAGGGTGGGATTTCTGATGGCCCAGTTGTCTGGCAGTTTACCTTAGGGCCTTGCTCCTTTGCAGTTGTTGCGTTTTTACATTTTCTTGGTTTAAAGAAGCCTTGAGCCGGTGCCTGAGATAGAGTGCAAAGGGCAAGGCAGTATCTGATAGTAGTTAAATGGATGGCGTCGAGCCAGACTACTTGAGTTTCAAACTTGACTTCTTTTTTTCTTGGCTGGGATGATCCTAATCAAGTTAATACATACAAAGCCCTGGGGCGCCTGTGTGCTTCAGTCTCTTAAGCATAATTAAGCATCCGACTTTGGCTCAGGTCCTGATATCCAGTTGGTGAGTTCAAGCCCCACATTGGGCTCTGTGCTGACCACTCAGAGCCTGGAGCCTGCTTCAGATTCTGTGTCTCTCACTCCCTCTGCCACACCTCCCTGCACGCAGTCCCTCTCTTTCTCTCTCTCTCTAAACATTAAAAAAATTTAAAAGATATTTATGGAAAGCTCTAGGTGAGAGATTAGCATACAGTGAGCATCCTGTGTGCATAGTCTAAAACTGTTAGGAATGATTTGATTAGCTCCTTTGTAAATCAGGTTACAATTACAAAGTCAGAACCCAGAAAATAATGGTCATTCTTTAAATGGATTCTCTTATTTTCAACCCTATCCTAGTTCTATAAATGGGTGTAGATATGTGTCTGTAGAGAACTCCAAGGTCTTCCTGCCTCAAGGCATCTTGGGTTGGAACCTGTTTTGACAACCTCTACCCTAAGATGGATTAGCATACAGCCCTTAGTAAAATTATCCTCTATTTTTTAAAAATAGGTACTATATTTACTTTTTATTTTTTTAATATTTAGTTTTTTAATGTTTTTATTTATTGAGACAGAGAGAAACAGAATGTGAATGGGGAGGGGCAGAGAGAGAGAGGGAGACACAGAATATGAAGCAGGCTCCAGCCTCTGAGCTAGCTGTCCGCTCAGAGCCTGATGTGGGGCTCGAACCCACAAACCATGAGAGCATGACCCTAGCTGAAGTCGGATACTCAACTGACTGAGCCACCCAGGCGCCCCTGGGTGTACTATAATATTCAATCAAAGTACAAAGTACAAAATTATAAGATGAAGAATGACTGGGAACAAACACGACCAACTCTGGGTAAGCATACCCAGTAGAGCAGAGGTATGCAGGTACCTCAGAGTACTGGGTGCAAGCATTCAGCGTGCTGTGGTCGTCAGTCAGTATTGGGTGGAGGGGATAACTGGCATGATAGGTACAACTATTTGTGATAATCATCCTCCTCATCTTTTCTGGCCATCCCATAATTGCTCCAAAGCAGAGGTACAGTATATTAGGTGTACTTGGGTCCTAGGGCTGCTGTAACGAAGTACCACAAACTTGAGTGACTTAACAGAAATTTGTTCCCTCACAGTTATAGATGCTAAACATGCAATCTCCACGTGTGTTGGCAGGGTTGGTTTTGTGAAAATTAGTAAAAGGTAATCTCATTTAAAATGAAGTCAAGGGGCACCTGGGTGGCTCAGTCAGTGGAGCGGCTGACTTCGGCTCAGGTCATGATCTCCTGGTTCGTGGGTTCGAGCCCCACATCAGGCTCTGTGCTGACAGCTGAGAGTCTGGAGCCTGCCTCAGATTCTGTGTCTCCTCCTCTCTCTGCCGCTCCCCTGCTCGCACTCTTTTTCTCTTTCAAAAATATATAAATATTATAAGTTTTTTTAAAAATAAGGTGTAAGTTCCTTCTGGAGGTTCTGAGAGAGAATCTGTTGATGCCTCCCTCCTCACTTCTGATGTTTGCTGGCAGCCTCCGTAGACACGGGACTCCAGTCTCTGCTTCTGTGTTCGCATGGTATTCTACCCCCTCCTCCATTTTTAAGATTAAAAGCATGGCCTTTTAGTCAGAGAGATAGAAGCCTCAAATCCAGGCTCTGTTTCATTGTGATCTGGGGAAAATCCACCTAACATGTCTGAGGTTCAGTTTCATGGAAAATGGGAACAAAAATACTTCCTCAAGACTGTTGCCATTAAGTAGTTACATTTTAAAAAGCAGAATATAAATAGTGGCCATTGGAATTAAGCCCAGGGTCAATACAGCAGCCGTTTTTGCTTTCTCCAGTTTGTATGTTTTAGTATGATGAAGTGCAAGACCTATCCCATACAAATTTAGGGACAAAAGAAGTATGAATCCTCATAGAATTAGTTTATATTCAGAGATTTCTCAATTTCTGAGCAAGAAGTTGAGTCTTGGGTCCTCAATCTGCCTTCCTGTGTTTTCTTTTTGTTTTACTGTCTCTCTAAGACATTAGTGGACAGATATGACCAGAGTTAGAGAAGCTACAGAAATAGCAATCATTTTCCTAAGCGTCACGTACAATAAGGTTCATTCTATATTAAGAGTTAACTCATTTGTAATGCTGTCGACAGGCAATAATAATGTCCCATACAATGTAAAGAATAAAGCATGTAGTGGTGCATGGGTGCCTGAGTTGGTAAAGCATCCAACTCTTGACCTGGGCTCAGGTCATGATCTCACAGGTTTGTGAGTTTGAGCCCCACGTCTGGCTCTACACTGACAGTGCAGAGCCTGCTTGGGATTCTCTCTCTCTCTGTTTCAAAATAAACAAACAAAACAAAGACTTAAAAAAAAAAAAAGAATAAGGCATGTACATAGGAGTCACTAAGAATTACATAATTTTTCAATTGGAAACGTACTTCAAAGTGCACACACTTATGATAAAAATCTTTTCTTCAGCTTTCATGACCAAATAATCCAACATATTGCAGAAGACAAACTGAATGTGGGCATGCAACTCACACTTAGAAGAACCCCATGCTTGCCTTAGTGTTCTGCTGTCCCTGTCTTGAAGTTGTTGACAATTAAATTTTTTTTATTTATTATTTTTGAAAGACTGAGGAGGGAAAGGGCAGAGAAGTGGGGGGTAAGAGAGGGTCCGAAGCAGACTCTGTGCTGATGGCCGAGAGCCCGACGTGGAGCTCAAGTTCACAAACTCTGAGATCATGACCTGGTCCGAAGCCAGATGCTTAACAGACTGAGCCACCTGGTGCCTCCAAATTATCGACAATTTCAAAACAAAGGGCCCCACTTTTTCAGTTTGTATGCGGCTCACAATTTATGTAGCCAGTCCTGTGTGGAATAATTTTAAACATTAAGGTTTTTTATAATGCGTTAAATTTAAACCGTAGATTAATCTGATGACTTTCTGTCAGAGAAGTTTTGGTCAAAACTAACTTCTGTATAAAAAGTGAGTGAACAGAGTATGTTTACTCACAAGTGTGGTGAATAGACAATATCCAGTTACAGGAATGGACCTTACAATCTAAATATCCATCAAAATAGTATTGCTTAAATATATTAAGGTATATACATAGGACACAGAGTACTACTGGGACTCATGGAAACCTAATCCTGACTGCACATCAGAATTACCTCAAGACATTTAAGAAAATTTGTCTAGACCTTCACTCTGAAGCACATTGGGTTTTTGGTTGTGTTTTTAAGTTTTCCAAGTGAATCTAGTATGTAGGCAGGATTGAGAACCACTGATGTCAGCCTTAAGGAGGATTGAGTGGCTATAAATCCATTAGCATGGAATATTGTCCAAAACATATAGTTGTTTTAAAAAATGCAGTTATGGATCATATAATTCCATTTGTGTAAAATATTTTTAATATGCAGTACATTTCTGTAAAGTAACGGCAAACTGGAGGGAGTGGATATGGAAAGAGGTAAGATTTCTGAAGCCTTAACTTTGTATACTTAAAAAAATTTTTTTTTTACATTTATTTATTTTGGAGAGACAGTGACAGAGCACAAGTGGGGGAGGGGCAGAGAGAGAAGGAGACAGAATCTGAAGCAGGCTCTAGGCTCTGAGCTATCAGCACAGAGCCCAACATGGGACTCGAACCCACGAACTGTGAGATCATGACCTGAGCTGAAGTAAGCCACTTAACCGACTGAGCCACCCAGGCACCCCTTAACTTTGTATACTTCAGTACCTTTTTACAGCAAAATACACATTAACAATTGTTTTTTGATGTTTATTTCTGAGAGAAAGAGAGAGAGACAGAGTGTGAGAGGGGAAGGGGAAGAGAGGGAGACTCAGAGTCGGAAGCAGGCTTAGGCTCTGAGCTGTCAGCACAGAGCCCAATGCGGGGCTCAAACTCATGAACCGTGAGATCATGACCTGAGCTTAAGTCAGATGCTTAACTGACTGAGCCACCCAGGTGCCCACAAAATACACATTTAAAAAAATGTACTATATTTTAAATCAGCGAAAGCTTCATATTTTTATTCTCATTATAAAATAATAGGGCATCTGGATGGCTCAGTTAAGTGTCTGACTCTTGACTTCAGCTCAGGTCATGATCTCACGGTTCATGGGTTTGAGCCCCATGTAAGGCTCTGGATTGACAGTGTGGAGCCTGCTTGGAATTCTCTTTCCCCTTTCTCTCTGCCCCTCCCTCCCTTCCCCCTCTGTCTCTCTGTCTCTGCCTGAAAATAAACAAACTTAAATATAAATATAATCTTTAGAAAGGCATGGTAAGCCTTTGATTTATATCTTCCAGCTGTTTAGAACATGAATATTTACAGTTTATATTAGAGTCTTCTAAATTTTCATCAGCTTACAATTTAGTATAGAAAATGTCACAAGCATTGTCTCTTTTGTATTAGTTGAATTAATTCCCATTTACAGATAAGAAAACAAAAAGTTAAGTCACCAGACTCTGCTCTTAAGATAATTCAACTCAGGGGCACCTGGGTGGCTCAGTCGGTTAAGTCTCCGGCTTTGGCTCAGGTCAGATCTCACGTTCGTGGGTTCGAGCCCCGCATCAGGCTCTGTGCGGACAGTTAGCTCAGAGCCTGGAGCCTGCTCCTGGTTCTGTGTCTCCTTCTCTCTCTGCCTCTCCCCCTCTCATGCTCTGTCTCTGTATCAAAAATAAATAAAACATTAAAAAAAAAGATAACTCAACTCAAATGAATTCAATTCAAACTACATCTGCTTTCAAGCTGAAGATTGTTTTTACTGGACTAGCCACTTTCTTGATAGCTTAGTCTACACAGCACTGCTACAGATAGGGGTCACTCTATGTCAGGGAAACATTAATTGGGTATCCTAACCTTCCAGGCACATGTTATTTCTTCCTTTGTATATATCCTTAATGTTTAAGAAATTTGGAAATACAGCATTCCAATCGTGATATATTTCATATCCTCCATCCAATCATCAGCAAACTCTGTAAGCTTTACCTTCAACTCTTCCTAGATCTGACCTTTTCATCCCTCCTCCTGTACCACTTTGATCCAGACCACCCTTTTCTCTCTCCCATGGGCTCTGTTTTCACTCTTTCCTCCCTACAATCTAGTCTCCACCCAGCAATCAAGTGAAGTTTTTGAAGTTCAAACCAGATCAAGGCATTTCTCTCCCTTTATCACTCAGAATAAAATCAAGTCCTTTCAAGTATGTCACATCAACTCCACTCCTGTTTCAGGCCCTTTGCCTTTGCAGCTCTCTAAGCCTAGAACATTCCTTACAGTACTTCTAGAATTCTACCCAGGCTTTTAAGCAAAGATGGTTTTTATAAGTGAATACACTTTACTTACTGCAGATGTGAAACAAATGTTAATCATCATTACAAGCAATTGCTATGGGGGTCACTGTGTTTAAATTCTAGAGAAACCTGACACTCAAGTGAGTCCCCAAGTGAATCCCACTAAGATCCTTGGTGCACAGAGAAAGCAGCCGGGGATGAGCTGGGAGCAAAGGCAGAGCTTAGGGGAAGAGAGAACAATGAGGTTTTGCTTAGGGGTCCTGCATTGAAACTGGTACTGTAATGTAAAAAGTAATTAAACCTGTTCTGTGGTCCGTGAGAATGCCGGCCCGGCACCGCCTCACCCCACCCACCTTCCACCCACAGCAGTAAAAATATATTCTACACTTTCAAGTTCTAGGCCTATTATAATAAACAAAGACACAAACTGTAAGGGTGACTTTATTATCCCCTCCTCCCATTTTTATTACTGAGTAGAGGAAATCGTAACTGTCCCCTGCAACGCCGGCAAGGTTTTTCCTTGCTTTAGTCATGACGTTATAATGTTTTGACCCAGGTGGTCATTTTCATTCAATGGAGGGTGGGTAGAAAAAAAAAAATCCCATGCTCGGATGATGCAAGTGGACGAGTTTGCCTATTAGAATAAAATACCTTTTCTTTTTGTCTTACAGGCCAGTCTCATTGCGCACATCCAGTTCAGGGGATGCTGATATAAACCTTGCCCACCTCTCTCAGCCCATCTTTCTTACTCAGACAGTGCCCCAGCAGCTCTCTGATGGAGACACAGTCCTCAGTTTCCAGGACAAACCGCGCCACGGCCTTCGCTCCTGGCAGATGGCCCCTCGCCGGCTCACTTTTGACGCTGTCCAGGACAACGCCCCGGACGTCTTTGGGCTTTCCCGGCACACCAAAGATGATGAACAGGCCCAGGCAGTCCTCTCCTATCAAGTTACAGAAGCCGTCCAGCTTATCAAATCGACTCCTCTTCCTGGAAGCCTCTTCTGGCCTGGATTCTGGATGTGAGGAGGCGCAAGGCATAGACTCCAAAGGAGGAAGAGTGGACATCTGCAGAGTCTGCACTGCCAGCTGCAGCCGTATTTGCTTATCGGACCCCCAGAAGGTCCAAATCCAGTCCGCCCCAAACAGCACCGCTTGGTGCTTGGACATCCTGGTGGTGGTGAGCCACTCATCGACCCCCTTGTCGTGGCAGAAAGTGACAAAGTGGACTAGGAAGATCTCGTTCAGAGTGTTCGCAGCTGGGCACAGGTTGCTCAGAGGATCTTCGAATCCGAGATAGTCCTTCAGTTTCTCAGCTGCATGGACTATTGCCTCGCTGACCACCTCGCAGACGCTGAAAACCTCTCTGGTGTCTTTCAGAGCCAGCTGTTGTGATGGTTTCTGCCCCATGCTCTCCGCGCCCGTCAGTCCTGCTTCCAGAGATCTCACACCAGGCCCTCATCCAGAGCGACGCCTTTTTCAGATTAAAGATCTTACAACGAAGTCCCATCTGGTGATGTGGCCCCCGTTTTCTGACCGTACATTTATGTGGGGTAGCTAAGCATATCTGCACACAGCTAAACAAACACACTAGGTCTCCCTGTTTGCCAATGAGGCGTGTTGTATTCACACAGACTCCTGCCGGCTTATTAAGTTGGAGATAATTAACCTGCACCAAAAACAGCTGTTCCTCTCTAGTTCTAGTCACTCGACTTTTAATATTTGGCGAACTCTTTCCAAGATAGGTTTCTATTTTCAAATTTTACTTAACTTAAAAATAGTATTCAGTTTTTTAAAGAACCATACACCTCCTTCTATACACCTAACATCTTCAACTTTGCTGGTGAGTCATTTCCCTTTGCTTTTCCGATGACCCCTCTACCAGGATTCCTCACCCCCAGCCCAGCAGCCTGTTTCATTTCATACAGAAATTCCTCCAAGTCCTCAAATTTCTACCTGTTGATACATGCTATAACCCTCCCCTCAATGAATGTATGGGAGTTTGTGAATTATAAAGCATTTGTGTCACTGTTCTCTATACCAGAAAGAAAGCCTCGTGGGTATTCTGAACAAAGAAAATAAGGTAACAGACAATAAAAATGAGGCAATTGCCAATTGACTTTATTTCTTTTCATATGATAATATCAGAAGTGTACAATATTTTGTAAATAAAATATATATCGTCAAAAAAATCTTAACTTCATCACATATCATCAGTTATGTTACACTGTCCTGAATAAAGAATATTTGGCATCTATAACAGTCTCCTGGTACTTTTTAACCAGGTTTCAATAAACAATTGGTTTTCAAATGGTGACAGATGTTCACCTTAAAATAAAACACTAATATGTAAGAGTCCGATACAGTTACAAACAATGACTAGTAGGGAGCAAAAGATAATTATTAGCATCAAATCATTTTAGTAATGAATAAACAGCAATTTAGTTTGACAGCGATTTAGTTAGCTTGTTGAGAAGCTTGATAACCCGCTAGTAGCTTGCGCGGTCACACCCCTGACGTTGGCAGGGAAACGGGCCGCTGCTCGCCCCATGCCAGCTTGTGAAAACCTGTCTTTCCCAAGTTGGCGATAAGAGAAGTGATATAGTAGTGAATAAAATACAGAACAGTGTTTTTAAATACCCCTTAAAAAGTGATAAACACAGCTATTTCTTGATAAATGATATTTGGACCCTGTGCTATCGAACAACGTGAACTACATTTTCTTATCCCAATAAAGCCATTATAAAACTCATTTTTGTAACCTCAGAGTTACTGAACTCTGAGACAAAATGTTCAAATAGTCAGCTTCTTAAAAAAAATCCCATTCATTGAAAGCCTGAGAAATGTACAGTTCATAACAAAGTAGACTGTTCATATTTTGATGTAATGAACTATTTAGCAAAGAGGAAAATACGAAGCTTAATACTGTAAAGGTTTTTGTTTTGTTTTGGTTTCTTCAGAAATCATTTCTTTTTCTACATTTTGGGGGAACTCCTGAATGCATTCAAGTCAGTATTTAAACTCCCTGGAGTTCCTCCTTTGCAGGTAACAGGATCCAAGACTAAGGTTGAACTTCTAAACTCTTCAATAATTTCGTGATGTGTCATCAAAGAAGGGGTTTTTCAAATACACTAATTTAGTCGGGATGATCAACAGCGTTACAACTCACTTGTGGAGAAGGACTGACCATCCCAGCCTTTCCATGAAACCAGCTGGTCCATGAAAATTCTGATCACTATGGTTGCTTTTCACCATCTGCTTTATGTCACAAGATACAATTCTGTTTTCTATGTACTAAATATATACACATATTTAGAAAAATATATAAAAAAGGACCACAGGAGGCAAGTGGAGGTGAGGCTGGCACTTAGCGGGCACACTGAAGGCTTAAAGAAATTCCACCTATTGATTCTGAAAGCAGAGGATGCTCTGCTTTCATGGCTGCAGTGCTGTCACCCGAGCGGATGTGACAGAATCACTCGCAGACTACTGCTTCCTGCTTCCCACACCCTGCACACTGCGAAGGGGAATGGTGACACGACACCAAAACACTCACATTAAATGCAATACTTTAAATATAATATATCACAGATTTGTACATTAAATAGAGGAAAAACGATTATCGTCTCATTCACCAGTGTCTCATTTTTCATGGCATCTTCAGAACGGGCATGGACCCCCTGCTTTCCGTTTCCACTTCCACACGAGAAGCTGGAATTACAGACAATATACAACCTGCTGCTTGTTATGCGCTCCGTGAGGGTTTGTGAAAGAAGGTGGAGAAGGGGCTCCTCCTGCTCATCGAGGGCCGTGGGTTAAACGTTGGAGTCTTCGTCGGTGATGCTGGCACTGGGGGAACGGGCGGCGAAGTCTCTGAACATGTCGTCCTCCTTTAACATGTGCTGGGAAACAAGGAGACAGGCGTCACATACACTGGGAGCCAAGCGCTCAGAGCTACACATCCTCCATGAAGCATGGAGTCCTTTGGGACTTAAACATATCTTTGAGAATTAACATTTTAAATTCATTTCATAGACTTACTGTTAGATTATTGATGCCTTCGGAGAATGCACCTATCTGTCTCACTGTCCCTTCTGAATCTTCCATCTGCAAAGAACATACCATAACATGACCTCATTTGCACAATTTCAAAGAACGCATAGCAAAGTGAGCAAAAGTCTAAGAAGAAATAACGCAAGTCATATTGAATGGAATGGGAGCAACAGAACACTTCTCTCTTTTTTTTAAATGTTTGTTTATTTTGAGAGAGAGAGACAGAGGGAGGGGAAGGGAGAGGAGCAGAGAGAGAGAGAGAGAGAGAGAGAGAGAGAGAATTCTAAGCAGGCCCCATGCTGCCAGCACAAAGCCCGATGTGGGGCTCAATCCCACCAACCGTGAGATCATGACGTGAGCAGAAAGCAAGTCAGGGGCACCTGGGTGGCTCAGTCAGTTGAGCATCTGACCTCAGCTCAGGTCATGATCTCATGGTTCTTGAGTTTGAGCCCCATATTGAGCTCACTGCTGTCAGCACAGAGCCAGCTTCAGATCCTCTGTCTCCCTCTCTCTGCCCCTCCCCCACTTGTGCTCTCCTGAAAATAAACAAATGAACGGAAAAGAAAAGAAAAGAAGAGAAGAGAAAAAAGAAAAGAAAAGTCAGATGCTTCACCAACAGAGCCACCCAGGTGCCCCACAACAGAACATTTCTGATGAAACCTCCTTTCATTACTGTAACTGGACATTAAATACTAGATGAAACAGTACTGCCACATTTGGCCCAGTGCTCTGATGTTGACAATGACACCAAAGCACTGGTGTTTATTTATTTATTTTTCCCCCCACTGGTCAGCTGAGTGGTTTATTTATTTATTTTTTTTACACAATCAGATTTTAATGAAACTGCCAAAGGAAAAAACAAAGCATGTAGGTAAAGTAGTAAAGTAAGTTATTCATAGCTCTAGCTATTAATAGTATCTCAGTAATGGTCATTTTCAAAAGTCCAGGCAGTAAACTGATAGGTCATTGAGTTTAGTAGAGTTCCAGGCCAATGGGACTGCTCTCTCATCCCCAAAAAGCAAACCAGAAAATAAATGAGCAGCCTTATTAATAAAGAACATCTCCTAATACAATGACCAAGTCACTTTCAACTTAAATATTTCTTTTTTTTTCAAGCTTCAATAGTAAATATTCTGCTACTATATATTAAATACTGCATGGTTTGCCCAAGCTAAGATGAAACCACATCATGAATCAATTAGCATTTTGCATTTTCTTTCATTATCTACTCAAAGTCATGCCTACTGCACCTCTAAACATTTCATTAAATCCAATTATACAGCAAACACTCTCAAAATAAACTTAGATTGTATTGCAGTTTCACTTAACAGTATATAAAATGCTGTGTTGTGACAGGTATCAACTATCCATTAGATACTGAATCAGTTTTTCTTAAGCACTACTAACTGCTTGCTTTTCTTGAAGCTAGATCATTCTGAAAATTTCCTGCTGGACCTATGAGTGCAAACATATGGTATCTGTCTTTCTCTGCCTGGCTTATTTCGCTTAGCATGACACCCTCAAGGTCCATCCACTTTCCTACAAATGGCCATATTTCATTCTTTCTCATTGCCATGCAGTACTCCATTGTGTATATATACCACATCTTCTTGATCCACTCATCAGGTGATGGGCATTTAGGCTTTTTCCATGTTTGGGCTATTGTTGACATTGCTGCTATGAACATTGGGGTACATGCAAAGCACTGGTGTTTAAAGGGTAGTATTCAAATCTATGACTTCATACTGATAAGGCTAACTGAGCTGTGTATTTCTAACTTGACTTAAAACACAGATTTCCTTAATCCAGAGATGGTATAACATTGGTGAACAGCCCAGGCTTTGGAGCTCGCCTGGCAGGTTGGAACCTCAGTTCTTCGAGCAGCTCTTCTATCTTGGGTAAGCTACTGAATCTATGCCTCAGTTTCCTTCTCTCTAGAATGAGGGTAAATGCTCTGTCGGTTTCAAGGCCACCATGAAAGTTAATATATGTTACGTGCTCAGGATAGTGCCTGGGACATATAAGCAATCTGGAAGTTGTTGACTATTACTTTATCATCATCTTTATTTTTTGGTATTTGAGGAAAAACTGATTAGTAGACATAGTGCATGAAGACTCCACTTAGCGTTTCAATGCTGAGGAACTTTCAAATAGGTATATAGTGTTGCACTCACCTGTTCTAACCGGTCTAGATCATCTTCGTCATACAGGCGCATATCCAAGCCAGTTTTAAATCCTTTCTTACATGTACTTCCTGATGCCTGTCCCAATTCCATTGGACAAACATATTCTTCCCCATCTTCCTGTTTCTTCTTTCTCAGATTCCCAAAATTGCTGAAGGTCAGTTTCTTTGGCTTTAAAATAAAGCAAACATCCAAGGATTTCATAAAATTCATAAGACAAAGGATCGATAATATGCATAATTTAATTATTCATTCCGATGACAGAAGAAAGCAATTGGATGATTGCACTGGTGTAACAAACATAAAAGCATCCTGGGTGTATGACTGACACACCAGATACGATAAGTAGTCCTTGTTATAATCTCAGGAGACTAAGCTTATTCTCATTCATACCCATTTGCTGGCTGGTCACGGTGAAAAATCAAGCATGCCAAGAGCCTTGGTTTTGATTAAACAGGACCTCATACAATGAGATACCTCAGAGATGAATCCAATTTTGCAAGATTTTCCCTCTAAGATCAGCAGAAGAAAACGGTTCTGACTTGTACTTTCCTTTCGGGGAAGCTATGATTATCGTATATGCCTGTTATGCTTCCATAACAGAATTGGTGGCTGTTAAAAGAATCCTCGCTCATTTGGAGAGAGAATTTCCAGTGATGCTTGGAAGAAAAATTCCATTTTAGTCATCGAGTAGTCTCTGTGTCTGTTAAGCAGATGGTGATGAGGCTGATGCAGAGAATTTTCTTTTCCTAATGCTTATTTTATTTATTTTGAGAGAAAGAGAGCAGGGGAGTGACCGAGAAAAAGAGAGGGAGAGAGAGAATCCCAAGCAGGCTCCATGCTGTCAGCATAGAGCCCGACACAGGACTCAATCTCACAGTTTGTGAGATCATGACTTGAGCAGAGATCAAGAGTTGGACGCCTAACTGACTGAGCCACCCAGGTGTCCCATGATGCTGAGAATTTAGGTACAACATAATCTCTCAAATCTGGTACATCTTTTAAGGGAGAAAGAGAGCTAAAGAGAAAGTGTCAGGAAGGTAGAAGAGGTTAAAAAATATATTATTTTATACATACATTATATGTATGTATGTAAAGAACTGGGTACATATTTGTGGAGAGGCTAATAAATCCTATCTCCACATTGCCGGTTGAGATAACAGACTCAGAAGAGTGCACAGAGAAATTAATTTTTTTTAATTTTTTAAAAATATTTTTTGAGAGAGAGAGAGACAGAGACAGTGAGCAAGCAGGGGAGGGAGAGAGAGAAAGAAGGAGATAGAATCTGAAGCAGTCTAAGCTGTCAGCACAGAGCCTGACATGGGGCTCGAACCTACAAACTGTGAGATCATGACCTGAACAGAAGTCAGATGCTCAACCAACTAAGCCACCCAGGTGCCCCCCACAGAGAAGTGATTTCAAAGAAGAAAAAGTAGTCTGAATTTGGTATGACAAATGTATCTGGGTAAATCTGGATATAGCCATTCTCAGTTGGTCTACCTTGAATCATTTCTTAAATATCTTTTTCTAACTTTCAAGGTTGGTCAACCGTAAGCCAGATAAGTTGAAACTGTGTGAGAAGAAATCCTCATCTTAGAACGTTTTATCCACAGAGCAACTGCAATCAATAGTTGAGCCCAAGATACATTGTATTCACAATGTATCTACTGCATGCCAACATTATACTCTTCATTATTGGTAACTCCAATAAAATAAATATCTTGAATAAAGAAGCCCCCAGAAAGAAACTCTCAAAAACACATTTTCTTACTTACTCTTAAAGATGCACAGACTATCAATTCATCTACAAAACTTTTTAAGTCCTACAAAAATACCTGGCCCAGATGGGTTAAAAAAAAAAATGTTTTTGCTTTAACCAATTATTAGAAGGCACAAGCTTGGACCGACCTTCACTTTGGCAGTGGCTGTTAGAAGTACATAATCTGGTAACTCCATGGCGTCACGCTTTTGGTGCTGGGCCTCAGCACCGATCAGCAGGTTGAAATGAGTGGCCAAATGTCTTCGCAAGAGGGTCTTACTTGGTGGGATGTTCAATAACTGAGCCATTGTTTCTACATTAAAACGAGGTTCTAGGACCTAGAAGAAAAATTAAGATTGCTTTATAATTTACAAAGCTCTTTCATTTAGTTATCACCAACGACCCCTCAACTACCCACTGAGACAGACTGAGTATGAACCTCGATCTTCAAGCTACACATCCTTTCTTTATCTTGCCTGAGTGAGTGGGAAGTGGAGCTGCTCTTGACATCTGGGCATTCCCAAAGGTAGGCTTCTAGCTCTCTGGAGCGGTCTTTGGGATGCCTTTGGAAGCCAGCTCCTTACACAACATCAATGTGCAGAAATATCATCTGTCTGTCTGTAGGTATTTCAAAACATGATCAATAGGAAGGCCAGTGGCCAGATGTGACCCACCATAAGGGATAATAAATGAGAAACAGATTTAAATCTGATCTAGCATTATAGGATATAAATAAAAAACATGGGGAAAAAATACTTGAAAAGTAAAGACTCATTAGAATTGAATCGGTGGGTTCAGTTAGATGATTCTAGGATATGACAAGCAAACTGATGATATCCTACTCATTAGACTAATGGACAAAAAAAATGATAAGAAGTCAATTTTTAAATTAAAACCGAGTCTTACCATGAGCCCACCATGAACACCACTGCCACGGAGATTGGGGGCATATTCTGCCAAGTCCACGGAGCGCAGCCACTCCATCACGCGATGGTTGGTCCACTGCTGCACCTCTGATGGGGTTATGCTACTCTATTAGATTAAATACACACCAAGAGCTTCGGTCACTGACTATGGGATTCCAAATAGTAAAACTGCATGCTCTAAACAGTCTGCGCAAAGAGCAGTTACTTCATATCCCACTAAGTGTTTACAGAAAGAGTGAAAAGGGGTTTAACTAGTCTGAATTTTATTTTAAGGCATCCATGTCATGGTTTCAAACTTTTTGACAAAGTAATAAAGCAGGGTTGTCTGGGTGGCTCAGTCGGTTAAGCGCCGACTTCGGGTCAGGTCATGATCTCATGGTTTGTGGGTTCGAGCCCCGCGTTGGGCTCTGTGCTGACAGCTCAGAGCCTGGAGCCTGCTTTGGATTTGGTGTCTCCTCTGCTCCATGACCCTTCCATGCTCATGCTCTGTCTCTCTCTGTCTCTCAATAATAAATAAACATTAAAAAAAAAACCTAATAAAGCATTGCTTTAGGAAAGCAAGTCTTTTTTTTTAAATTTATTTATTTATTTGGGGGGGGAGCAGAGACAGAGAGAGAAGGAGAGAGAGAGGGAGAGAGAGTCCCAGGTAGGCTCCATGCTATCAGCAACACAGACCAACATGAGGCTCGAACTCATGAACTGTGAGATCATGACCTCACAGTTGGAAGAGTCAAAGAGTTGGACACTGAACCGACTGAGCCACCCAGCCACCCCAAGAAAACCAAGTTTTTATAGTGCTATTTAACTCTGTGGATTAAGGAAGTAGGAAGATAAAATATATCCAAGAAAATGAGGAAGGGTAATAAAACAATCTTTGTGCTTTAGTTACACAGGTGGAACCGTCATGGGGGAACAGCAGGAATGTAGGAAAACAAAGCCCCAGGAGGGAATGAGGCTGGATTGCAAGCTCTGAGGAAACCAGAAGCCTCTCCTGCAGGCTCCGCAAAGAAATGGGTGTTGGCTCTGCGCGCGAACACACACACACACACACACACACACACACACACACACACACACGCAGTTCCGTGCATGGGAAGTGCAGGGTGTGTAATAAATCTGAACCTCAGGTGCTACCTCATCAGATGGCCGCCTCCGCAGACAGTTTGGTTCAAAGTTATTGATCCTCAGGACCTGGATAGCCCTTTTGATACTGAGATGGTGCAGCACGCTCACAACCTTCAAAGACAATAAGTCATCCTGCGAAAAAGAACAAAAAGAGGAACTTGCTGAGCTCTAAGGATCTTCTCAGAGAACTCTCAGAAAGCATGAGCTTAAGTAGAAAAGCCCCCCTACCAAAATGCCTTGAGTGCTTGTCAGTGTTTTCAAAACCTATTATTTAGTGAAAGAACCCTTTTACCTGTTTCAAACAAAATCCTCTCCAGGATCCCAATATATTAAAAAACAAAACAAAATAAAATTAATGTTCCAATGGAAGCTAACTTCCACCTGTTTCTCTCTCTTCCAGACATTCTGAGATAGGATCATAGGACCCACAGCTCTGAACAGTTTGAAAAGCACCTGCTGGGTCACTGTCTCTTTGAAGTGATGTGTAAGAGCACGTGATGTTCTCCGACGCTCCCAGCTTGGCTTTCTAAGCTAAGGCACATCACTGTTTTAGGGAAAACCAGAGGAATGCCTCTGTTATACTGTTCCCCCAACCTCAAGTAATCTCTAGTCCTGGATTATTATGCTTTAACTAGCAGACATTGTGAATGATTTTGGACTTGTGTCGATCAATGCAAAGGTTTTGGTGAGCATTAAAAAGAAGCACCAGCAACATAGATCACTGTAGGTTCCTTGAAGGGGTAATTTTCGCCAGTCTGTGGTTATTGGGAATGTTACAGATATACCAAACACACCAAAACAAATTACTTCAGAAGGTGAGGTGGAGGGCAGGGTCAAGATAAGCATCAGTCTACTTCCAAACACATCCAGAAAATTAAACAAGAAAAACATCTATTTTAGGCCACCTTACTGATAGCATGCTTCTTGGGGGGTGGGGGTCAGCAGGGGAAACAGATCTATTATAGAAACCGTTTTTAAATAAAAATATTAGATAATTGGCTGAATTCTTAAAGCTACTCACCGAGCAAATACATTTTCCTGAAAAATTTCTGGATAAATTTCTTAAAGGCAGTGCTTTATGGTAACTAGAAAGGGCATTTTACATATTTTAATCCAAGATTGAGATACCCATTCGAAATATTTCCATGTGGGCTATTTTCAACTAATTAAAGTCTATCAGATTAAAAAAATTTAAATGCATAACGATTGAAATGTAAACACAAGGTTAATTATTTTAGCTTAAGGGATTTTAAAAGCAGGGGCTGTTTTAAATCAAAACAGACTTTTTTTTAGATTTAAAAATATCTTTTATTTTTAAGTAATTTTAGATTTACCAAAGAGTTGCCAAAGATACAGCAAACGCCCATATACCCTTCTCTCAGCTTCCCTTAATGTTAACAACTTATGTAACCATGATAAAGTCACCAAAACGAAGGCGTTAACATAGACTACAAAAAAATGATAACTAAACTGCAGGTTTAATTCAAATTTCACCAGTTTTTCCACCAGGTCCTTTCTCTGTTCCAGGATCCAACCCAGGATACCACATGCAAACAGAATTTTTGTGACTTGGGACTCCTGGGGCCAAAATCTCTAAGATAATATACTCTTCTATAAGCACGAAAGTTACGTGCACTTTCTTTGTGTTTTAAGCCTGACTCCACTCACATTCCTGCAGAACAAACTTATACCTAGACAGACAGGCAAAAATTTACTAAGTTTGTTCTAAGCTGAGCTATTATTAAGAGCAGGAATCTGAAAATAGCCTGGGCTCAGATGCTCTGTGACTTTCTACTACTTCCTCGCTGTGGAAACTTGGCTAAGCCACCCAATTTCTCAATTCTTTCACTCCCTCATCTAAAAACTGGGGGTAGCAAGAGTGCTAACTCAAGTTCTGCTGAGACATGAGTATAAATATAAATACAGCGCTTGCAAGAGAGTGGCTGTTACACAGTAAATGCTCAACGTACCACATGTTGGGTGTTATTGCAAGCAGGCTTACGTTACGTGCCCACCAAGGTAAGGGCTTGGGTTCAATGATAAAGAAGAAAACAAAGTCCATGAGATGAACCTAAGTTTGGCATTGAAAAATTAGATGTTTGAAACTTTCAACTTACTTGAGGAAGATACTATGGTAGGTGGTTCCAGAGCCTCGCTGACAAAAAGCCCTTTAAATAAAAGCATCTAACGTAATAGTACACTAATAGCCCGATGGAATCTAGAACAGGTTCTCCTGGGATCTGTCTCTCCCCACTGCTGTAAAGTAGGGAAAAGTCCTTCCACCTCTTGGATAAAGGGCTAAAAATATGAAACAATAATGATGGAATCAGAGGTAGTCTACCTCACCCTACTTTCTTCTTTACCCTGGTGACTTCTGCCCTAGTGGAACGGAGCTGACGTGGGAAAGGAAGCAGGTTTCAGGTCTTAGTCTCAAAAGTGGAAGGGAGGAGAGAAGACAAGTACCTGCAGATGTCAGGTCAGACGGGCGCTCTCTTCTGAGTGGACTGTGCATATAGGAATGTGTAACTCAGAGACTCCCAGGGCTTCAAAACTCTACTTTGTAGTTTTTAAACATCTTTCTTGGATATAATTCACATACTAGGAACTTTACACAAAGTGTGCACTTCAGTGTCTACATTGTTGAATACATATAAAATCAACTCTCTGGACAGCTTAGTTTATTTTTTTAAAGTTTATTTATTTATTTTGGGAGGAAGAGAAGGGGTGGGGGGAGAGAATCCCAAGCAGGCTCTGTGCTGTCAGCACGGAGCCCAATGGGCTGCTTGAGCTCACAAATTGTGAGATCGTGACCTGAGCAGAAATCCAGAGTTGGACACTTAACTGACTGAGCTGCCCAGGCGCCCCATGGACAGCTTAGTTTAGATTAGGTTTCACCCAGCTTAAATCAGGGTTTCAAATTTCCTAGTAGTGTTGCAACCATCAAATCCTACAACTTCAACTTAACAGAAAACATTCCTGCTCTTCTCAAGTTAAGGCAACACCTTCAATCTCTGGTGAAATCATTGTGAAAACAATGTATTTTACTCACTCTATTTCTGTGTTTTTCAGAGAAATACAATTTTACCTCCCCTCCCACCTCCAAAAAAAACTCGGGAGTAAATCACTCACAACAGTCATGTAATGGAGCATTCGACCATCTACTCGCCCTTCGTCAAACTGCGTCTTGTACTGGGGGAGACCAATATCATCCAACCATCCTAAAGGAGAGAAATCAGTGCTGTTCGTGAGGCACAGAACACCTGTACTTATGACTGAAAAGAAAAAGCAGCTTTACTTTTTCATTCATTATGAATGAATGAACCCTCTTACTAGTGACCCAGTTGAAATCCAGCTTTCCATGATTGGTCTCTTCTTCAGATCCCAGGGCTTGCAGGGCTAGCTGGAGTTTCTTTCGATGAAGTGAATGTTTAATTCCAAGTTCCTGAAATAATAAGCAGAAACACTGGCTTTATAATTCTGTCCATATGGGCTGGATGCCACTGGCAAAAAATGCAAATTCTTCCCAAGGGAAGCTAGTGTTAAAGATTCAACAATCCCATTAAATTGTGTACCGACTCAGGCTAGTAAGATGCTGCTGAACAAAAGGCCTCTAGAAAGCCAAGGCCACTGCGATTAGTTCAGTGGCATGCTGCACTCCCTAATAGGCTCCTTCCTTCACAAGACTGGGATTGCAGCCTGTTAAATAATTAGGAAAAAATGTGAAAAAATTAGAATAAGATGTAGGGCTCCTTTCACCTCCCTTAACATAAAGTTGAATTGCATATTTTACAGTGAGAAGTGGGTTCCATGCTAAGCCACAGAATGATTGAGAAATATGAGCCTAAGATTTATTATTATGTCTATACAACTATTTCTCATTAAAATGCCCAGTGGCTTACATGTTTCATAAGGAATCATTAAGACCAGGTCCTTCTTGTTAAGCCCATGAGATTTAAAAAAAAAAAAAAGTGTGAGGCAGAAAACACAAATGTTTTCAAGACTACTGAATGGCTCTACCCACTCCCCTTTCTGGGGTATAAAACTATATGACATTCATAGTCTCTCTCTTTCTCAGTATCCATTGTCTAAATGCAACAGAGAAGCAGTCACCTTCTCTAGATCTTGTTGAGAAGCCTGCAAAAGTGTTTGGCCAGATGCAATCCAATGCTTTCCGGAGTTCAGGTAGGACCCTAAGCCTTGTTCCACAAGCCAATTGCAAACCTGCTCCTTGGTCCATTTGGCAAATGGCATGTCCAAGTCACTACAGAAAAAGGAACAACTGTATGAAAAACGATTCAAAGGCCGACCCTGTGGCTTAACATCAAGACTGAACAACTATATATTGAACTGACATGGGGATTCCCTGGTGGTACCCATTTGACCCTGGAAAGCTTCCGGACATATTTGGAGGAGGAGGAGGAAGTGGCACTGGAGTTGAAAGTTACCTTATAAGACCACAGTTTTTATTTCAGATGTAAGTATAAAAGATTCAATGTTATTGAGCAAGAATGTGTCATACGAAAGAAAACCAAGTTGAAAGAATAATCAAGTCACTGTACTTGTTTCAACCAGTGCTGTTTGAAGTGAATTTCCAAACAGAAATCACTAGGTTAGACTGAAAGAAATCAAGTCTAACTTGGAATAACTTGAGCAGAATTATGATTTCTCTCTAGGTGGTAATCCATGGGAAGAGAGCAGTACGCCATCATTGAGTATAGAAAAATGTAAACAACAAAACAACAACAAAAAAGATAAATGTACTCAAAGCAAAGTTCTGTGTTTTTTTAAATTTTTTACTTTGACACATAAATAATATGTTCCTCTGAAAAAACTGGTGTCTTGTAAATAAGACTTTTTTTTTTTTTTTTTTTAACAGCACAAGGAGGTGCTCTACTGTGCACAAAGAGAGCATATGGCAAACGAGAGTCTTCAGTGTTCGAAGTCCTCCTTGGTGAAACTTGTGTCCAGTCTTCTGCATGGGTGGGAGGGACCATGTTTAAAAGGTTTCTACCCCATTATCACATTCAAAAGATTTAGTATCAATGTTTGTACTAGATGTTTGCCAACCCCACCCTCTTTATTCTTAGTAGGTCAGTGTAGTAATTTCAGACCAGCCCTAAACTGGGATAAGGGTGAAGGAAAAGTTCACAGTCTTAACAGAGAAAACATTACATGGTCCTGATAAATTTAGGAATTCTGATAGAATTTACACCGTAGGTGCTTTCACAGAATCTGTTAATCATTAATGTTTACTGAACAGTTACCATTTGCCAGATATTGACTGCATATAAACTCAATTACCTTTTTGGGAATGTACTAATTTATACCATGGAAACAGAGGTACAGAGCATGGAAGTAGTTGCTCAACATGACCCAGGTTATAGGAAGTGGTAAAAATCAGATTCAAATAGTCTATGTCTAGAACTTAACCACAATGCTATCCCATCTCTCCAGAGCTATGCTTTAGAGTACTTATAGTAATTATTTTCTCTGTCAAATTTAAGTTCAACAATCATTCAAACAGAGACGCTGACACGTTAGCTCTGGTTCCTCCCCTAGCTCAGAGCCCTCATCTTCTGCGTGATTTTTACCAACCACTGTCAAATGGCACTGTCCTATAAAGATGATGCACCCTTCCACTAGGCACAGCAGTAAGCAATGGATGCCACCATCCAAACCAGGGACAATACTAACACTGCAGGTGCTCACGGCCATGACACTTAGGTAGGGATGTAAAAGTCCATTCATTCAGCTGTTCTCACCTGTTAGATTGTCCCAAATCTCGAGACCAACCCAGTCGCGGCCCTGCGGTTGCCCTTGTCCCTCCTCTTTTGAATTCAGGCTCAGACATGTCATCTGGGTTGAATGTAGTTGATTGACTTCTCCTAAGTCTGAACAGAAGACACAATACCATGTTGCCTTGTATGCGACCTGAAGAGGCCTAAGACTTTAATCAGAACATGGCTTATATATGGTCAGAACAGATACTTGGATTTCATTGTTAACTGAGACCCAATGAGTTAATGAATCCCAGACCCCTCTCCTCCTTCCATAAAGAGAACACAAAAGGCTTACAATTTCATACTTGTTTCCCGTCAATTTTCCATTTATTCCTACATTTGAGCAACATAGAATACAAAGCCCACTCCATTTGTCTGCTCTGTTACTTACTTTCCAAAGAGTTTCATGATACCTCTGGATTTCTTTTTGGAATCTGGGGATGGTGGAGACATCTGGAAGGGACTACTTCCCTGCGCATCTTTTGGCCGGGAAGATACACCAGCCAGATCTAGGTGCTCAGCAGTCTCCTTCTCTGTTTCAGCTATTCCAAGAATAGAATACAAACTCAATGAGCTTTAACCATGAATAAACATGACTAAATGTTAACCTTTTTGATTTTAGCAATTGTTCTACATTCTTCTTCTGTTGGTCTTTAAATCAGCAATTTACAAATAGCACCCTACAAATACTAAAAATGGAACATGGGTGTATGTTTTGCTCTGTTGGCTGTTCTGTATAAATTACGATTATGTAGAATATTGTGTAGGATATTGTGTATAGATTCATTAACTTACAAGTGATAGCCTCTTTGAGTTTCAAAGGTGTGAGAGGATTGACATATTCTTTCCTTGAATGATTTGAATTAACACTGAGATCATTCTCAATCTTCCCCAAGCACTTGGTACTGTGGACTCCCTCCTATGTTCTTCAACATCATCATCTCCTTCATCTTCTTGTTATGACACTCTCCCAAATCTGCCATCTGATAGTTTCTTCTTTGCTGAAGCCCCTGTTTTCTCTTCCTCTTTCACTCCCAAGATTCTGTTCTATGTTCCCTTGGCAGGATCTCTGGACAAGCTCACCCACTCCACACTCAGCACTAAATGATGGCATCCCTCATATATAGGCAGCTGGTATCAAAACCTCTGGACCTAATCTCTCTCTGCAGACTCAGTATCTGAATATCTATGCATATTCCCAATTTGGTGTGCCAGGAACATCTTGGACTCAACAAACCATGCAATTTTCCTGGGCCTTCTCTTAAATTTGGTTTTTTAATATCTCCTTAACACTAATTAGTAGTCTCCCTCTTACTCCAGTTCAAACTTTGTCATATTCTTTTCACTCCCTTCTTTCCTGTGCCGTTTACATCAAATCTCAGTTCTTTTCTCAAGAGATTTATTCCTATCCATACCTTGTTATGTGATGAGAAAAGAATGAACTGGATAGCATAAATTTTTCCTTTGATATAAAATCAAGCCTGTTGATTCTGCCTTGAAAGAATAACAACCAAACCTGCTACTCCCCAGTTTCTGAGCATTAACTAGCTTAATTCATTCCGCTGCCCCTTTGTGGGTGATCCCACCCTAGCCAACACAAGGGGTACAGTTTCCTCAATGCAAGACCGCACACTTTTTCAGGAAAGTAAAAGCTGTGCAAAAATCACAGGAACGATGTTTCAGCAAGATACAAAAGTTGCAGAGATTGACTTTTCTATGAAGCACAGCTGTGATTATAGGTTTTAAGAAGCAGTACTCGGCTCTTAGCATTGACAATTTACTTCTTCTAAGAAAGATGCAAAAACATTTGAAAATAGTTGTCCGGATTTTATCCCGTGTTTATCCTAGAAATGTAAGACGGTAAAGACAGAGGTTACCTTTACTGACCCACTTGAGGAGGCATGTAGGTATCTACACAAGATAATAAAAGCTACAGGGAAAATCCAAAGGGACTTTTCCATCGAAACCCTAAAGCCATCGCGGGTACTGGCATATCTGAAAATGTTGCCTAATTCATCCTCATTTAAGAAACATCCGAGTCTTATTTTTGGTTTTGAGAATGTTTTCCCTTCCTGTGCCCACATTTTTAAAGAGGAAAACCGAGCCTCCGGTCTCCTAAAATCACTTTGGGGGTGACTCCCAGATACCACATAGAGCTTCTTCAGGTGTCACTAAACGTTACCTCCATCTTCAAAGCAACACGTGTCAGAAGAATGTTCCCTCAAGAAAAGTAAGTCTGAAACTACCATTTGTGATGTCTTCTACAGACTTCACTATTTGGCTGAAAATATTTCTCTCTGGGGATAACGTAAGCATGGAGAAGGTCCTGCCAGGACCTGGGAGTTAGTGTGAAACAGTGTGCACTTGAAGGGTGAAAAAGCTGGAATTTACGATGCAGGGCAGTCCTGCCCTGGACCCCGAGGGGTGCTGTGTGCACTTCCAGGTCCCCCCAGAGCCCCTTGCGAGGTGCCATCAGCATGGGTTAAAACAGCATTTAGGCTTGGAAGCAAAGGCTCTACAGAGAGTCCTAATTCTTAGCAGGAGGTGGAAGCAACTCTCTGGAATAAAGGACTCTGGTTTCTGATTGCTGCCAGCTCGCTTTCTACAGCTCACAAATGCCAAGGGCAGGGATGAGTTCAGTTTGGAGGACAGCACTGGCGAAGGCTGGCATGCAGGGGTACGATACCTAAGGTGGGTGCACTGGCACTTCGTTTACGATCTTCAGATATCCCAACAATGCACACAATCACACGCAGCCCAATGGAGAGAACACAGGAGAATGACAAAATGAAACACAGCTCAAACTCCTACTCACAAAATACACACAGTGGGAGGAAAGGCAAGCACCAGACTGCTCCCGACATTGCAGACTCCATTAGCAGTGTCAATATGGGGTTAATCTATCCACTTTCAAAACAGATGAGAAGCTGTTACAGTGAAGTCAGAGACTATCACGTTTTTTGGTCTTTACATCTACGCTCCATCAAGGAGAGCAGGGTGAGAGCCTACCCAGGACGATCTTTACCATCGAATTCAACCCACCAAAGTTTTTTTTTCCCCCTAACTTTCCTCCTAAATCATTCACCTTCATTTCTGAGAAAGAGAAACACATAAATAGATGAACAAGGGAAGAGACTGATCTTCTCCTCATTCTGAAAGAATTAAAGCAAAGGCATTTTGGCCACACATACCCAAGTTGGGGGCACTTGCTGTCCTCTTGTTACTTTTTATTTTAAAAAAGCCACGCCCAAAGGAAGATCTGGCTTTTCGAGTGCCAAAGGGGTTGTCGTCCATGGAGGCATTGTGTCCTGGAGCTTTTGGAGGGAGGCTTCCCAACGGGCTGCTTTCTGCTGGAGTTTTATCCTGAGAGAGAAGTAATAATAAATGTAACAGAGCACTAATGTGCATAATTCTTAGCATATGCTGGTGCAACACCTGATACATTACAGATTTGACTTTATTTCAAAGAATGATGGAACTGATTATAAATATTAGAAATTTAAAAAGTCAATGCTGAAAGTTACTTAAGAAAGAACAGCTGCGGCAGCAACAAAAATATGATCATCATTAATCCATAATGCACATGCTTAGGACTGAAATAGTTAAGATCCAGAAATTCTCAAAGTTTGAGGCACCTGAGTGGCTCAGTCAGTTGAGCATCTGACTTAAGCTCAGGTCATGATCTCATGGTTCATGCGCTCCGGCATCCCTGTCAGATCCTGTGCTGACAGCGTAGAGCCTGGAACCTGCTTCAGATTCTGCGTCTCCCTCTCTCTCTGCCCTTCCCTGCTTTCTCTTTCTTTCTCACTCAAAAGTGAATAAACATTAAAAAAATTTTTTTAAATAAAACCAACTCTATAAAAAACTTCTCAATTTTTATGTGCCTCATTTCCCCCAAGGACATGGAAATAAGATATTATATAACCAGAACACCACTAAATATCTTATTTTTCTAACAGTTATGAGACAGATTTGGCTATAATACAGTTCACGGTCTTTGTAATATAACTGCACCAGTAGAAGCCCAATATAATATAAACATTCTACAAAGCAGGCATTAACCCCACTTCTACACCAGCAGTATCAAGATTCTACTCTAGTTATCCTAAATATTCTTCTCAAAGAATTAATAATAAAATAAAGGTACAATCAGTGACTGTTAAATTTTTTTTCTAAGTGGTGTTCTGGGGTGTGTTCATATCTTGCCTGCAAGTTACCAAACACGGATGACCAATTTTCAAAGACTATGACACATGCAAATATACTTAACATCAAAACTAAACTTGCTATAATTAAATTTTCTTCCTTGATTCAGAAGCCACTCGGGCTGTCTACAATATTTCAAGGTACTTATGAAAATCTTTAACTGTAATTAAGTTATACTTTATCTTTTTAAATTTATTTTGAGAGAGAGGGCATGAGAATGGAGGGCAGCGGGTGGGCCAGAGAGAGAGAATGAGAATCCCAAGCAGGTTCCATACTGTCAGTGCAGAGCCTGACATAGGGCTTGATCCCAGGAACCACAAGATGATGACCCAAGCTGAAACTAAAAGTCAGATGCTTAACCAAGTGAGCCTGCTTAATAGCATAACTATCAAGTTATACTTAAAAAAATTTTTTTAATGTTTTTAAATTTATTTTTGAGAGACAGCACAAGCAGAGGAGGGTCAGAGAGAGAGGGAGACAAAGAACCGGAAGCAGGCTTCAGGCTCTGAGCTAGCTGTCAGTACAGAGCCTGATATGGGGCTCAAACCCACGAAAGATGCGATCATGACCTGAGCCAAAACTGAAAGTCAACTGACTGAGCCACTCAGGCACCCCTCAAGTTGTACTTTAAATACTGTTTATTTTGGGGGCGCCTGGGTGGCTCAGTCAGTTAAGCGTCTGACTCTCGATTTAGGCTCAGGTAAGGATCTCACAGTTCGTGGGTTCGAGCCCTGCATCGGGCTTTGTGTTGATAACTCAGAGCCTGGAGCTTGCTTCAGATTCTATGTCTCCCTCTCTCCTGCCCCTCCCCCACTTGCACTCTGTCTCTCAAAGATAGATAAACATTAAAAAAAAATTTTTTTTTAAAAAGAACATCAATAGTCTGATTTGAGTGCTTGGGGTTTTTTTGGATTTTTTTCCAACAATTTATTGAGGTGAAATATAAAAAGTAACTATTCTGATTTGAACAGTTTGGTGGTATTTAGTGTAACCACCACCTCTACCTCATTCAACAGCATTTCCATCATCCTCAATAAAACTCCTTACCTAGTTTTTTCCCCTTCCTCTCTCTCCATCTCTGGCAGCCACCGATCTGTGTTCTGTCTCTGTGGGTTTATCTAGTCTGGATATTTCACATAAGTGGAATCATTTAGTGTGTGATCTTTTGTGTCTGGCTTCTTTCATTTAACATGCTTTGGAGATTCTAAGTTTCGGTTTTTTGGAGGCATTTCAGTAATCACAGGTATTAGAAGACCCAAACATTTTTATAATATGGACAGAAAAATTACCTCTGAAGCCTTCTGAATAGACTCCGTATCCTGTTCAAAACAACAACAATATTTAAGGTTGTTACAAGAATCCCTTATATGTTGAGAATTTGTCACATAAAATTCCATAAATTAAAATAAATTTACATATACTTCAAAGCTACACAATTTCACTTTCATTTACATCCAATAATGGTTTATGACAGTCTTTATTTTTTTTATTTTATATAGTATTTTCAATGCTTCATATTCATCTTCCTTAATATTTACCATTAACAGTGATATCTCATAGTTTTCATTAGAGAAACCACAAGCTCTTCTTAAAAGAGTTTGATCTGTAAAATGGAAAATATGAAGAACCCTAACTATTTTCTTCTCAGGGTAACCAAGAGAAAAAAACACAGAACCAACCCCATCTGAGGACTCTTTCTTCAGATTGCCCAGGCTGCTGGACTTCTGCAGACTCGAAGTTCTAAAAATAACAGTAATAGTAATTAGGAGTAATAATAAGTGTCTCTGGTGCCACTGTTTCTAAGCAGAATATCTTGGAAAGAAACTAAAATTGCGTGTGGGTGGAAGCCTGGTAATAAAAGAAACTCTGAATTCAGGCAGTCACTTATGTGCTTAACTAAATTATAACATTTCGTTCTCTTAGAAGCAGAGGTGGTTAACTGTCCTGCCAATAACTCTAAATGTCCTGCACATGGTAGGATAGCTGGAAAAACACTTAGAGGACTATCCCTGTGATGTCAATATTTGAAAGTAAAACAGTGGTTTCCACGGACTAGTGGTGCATCCTTCGCCTGTATACATTCACACTGGGAACTTTTAAAATACTCGCACACTATTTATATATAATGCTTGTAATTAAAATGATGGATCAAAGCATTACACTCCGATTCACAAAGGAATCAATTTTCTGAATCTGGCAAGGTACTTCATTTTATAGTTCCAATCAAGGCATAATAGAAAAATCCCCATTGCTGCCCATAGTAATTTATTTGCTATCTTGGTAAAGGCATAGTGACCCTGTAAACATCCAGAAATTTTCTCTTTCACATAACTAGCATCCAAATATATAGAGCTGGCCTTACTCAGATTCTGAAGGCAGGGATATGTGACCAGTTTAAAGAGAGAGAGAAAGAGAAGAAACATCTAATTTATAATTTATATTACTTCTTTGCTATAAGAAATAATAAAGAGTAACATTTCTTTGTGCTCTAAGAAATAATATAAATATACAAACAACCTTTTAAAAGGCAATTCTCATGTATTTATGTGTAAATAAGTTGCCAGAAGTGTCAACTACCAAATAAAGAAAAGATAATGCCTAGAAAAGGAAAGACCTCATGTTTGAGTACTGCTCTGAAAATAGATTTTCCTAATTTAATCCAGATTTTAACCTGGATAAACACAGAAATTGGGCTGGGTTATTACACTGAAAGTATAAAAACCCATTGCAGCCTTTCCAGCCATCACACCGTCCTCTGACTCTTTTCTGCTAGAGTCAAAACGCAAGGTTGCAAACCTCCACTTCAGAGCACTGAACTTCACATGAAAGCTGATGAAGGTTGAAGATGTGCAAAAACGTGGCGTGTGAAAATGGTCCACGAGCAAGTTATTTCTGTTAACTTACAACCCTCACCTCCACCCCCTCCAACTACCACACCTGCATTCATGTATTCAGGCGTCGGAGTCATTTGCTTTTAATCCTGGTTATTGTCAGTGTAATGGAGGCTTCCTCCCTGCCAAGTCTCAAGTGACATTTTTTACAGTCAGTAACATAACTTACGGAAGACCATCAGAAGGCTGGGTTTCAACAGCAGCACCAAGGATTATTTTTCCATCACTAAAATGTAAAAGACTTAATGCACTTTCAGAGTAAAAGACATATATATTCTAAGTGAACGTAATTGTCAAAAACAAAAAGCAGTGTTTTGGGGAATCTATTTCTCTCTCTTTAAAAATATTCTACTATATTTTCTTTTATTTGATTATAAGTGTAAGGAATTGAGAACATGCTCCCTCAAAATTCTACTCGCCTATGGAGAAACCATGGTATCCCTGTCCTGAGTCCTTCCCAGCCATCTTGCAAGCAGCCTATGGCAACGCTTTTTGACGGCCATCTATGACCCAAGACATAAAACCCAAGTGCCCTAAAACCCCCTCTCACCTGACCACCACACCTCCCCAGACTCTTCTCCTGTGACTCCTTGGTTCACATCTTTTATTTCAATAATACAGAACTGATTTCAGGTCCCTTGGCCCATGCCTTCCTGTTTCCTGCCTCTGTAAAAACTATGTCTGTAAACGAATGCAACCCATCCTTGTCTTTGCTTGATCTCCTCTGTTGAACACTAATATTGCAATGTCAGGGCACAAATGACGTACTTCTCTTCAAACGAAGTCTCTGGCTTGGGAGGCAATTTTGCTTTTTCAGAAATTTCCAAGCCCTTAGATGCTGGCAATAACGAAGGGACCGAAACTTGCAAGATGCCGGTGTGGAACTGTAATGTAATTACAAAAAAAGCCAAAAATCAAACAAAACATAAGTCACACAGGAAAGAAAAATAAGTAAGACAATTACATGGTCTACTGATTTCATACACCTGGGTTCCGAATGCTATTCTTATATTTACACAACAGTCTCAGGATGTAAACATCAATAAGTGTTCATCAGAGAAAACCTTCTGGAGGAAGGATCATCGTTGAACTTGGTTCTGAATAAAGCATAATAAATATCATCAAGTACGTCAAATAGCCGATCCTGACAACTTGATGCTCCAATTAAAACACACTTGTCTAAGTAACCTTAGGTAAATCACTTAACTGGGTGTGAGTTTTCTCCCCTGTACCATGAGAATGGCCATGTCTACCATACAGGGTTGTCATGATTTAAGATGAGATTTGGATAAAGTGCTTTCTAAACACACCTCTGTTCTCTCTCTCTCTCTCTCTTTTTTTTTTTTTTTTTTTTTTTTTTTAATTTTAGAGAGGTGTGGGGAGAGGGGCAGAAGGAGAATTAGAGAATCCCAAGCGGGCTCCATGCTCAGCACAGAGCCCAATGTGGGGCTGGATCCCATGACCCTGGGATCATGACCTGAGCCAAAGTCAAGAGTCAGACGCTCAACCAACTGAGACCCTGTTTTTACTTCAATTTTACCACCAGTCTAACATAGAACGTTGTTCAAACCAGTTAATTTATGCATACAATTAAAACACTTTGCTTAATAACAACATTAGAGCAACAACAAAAGTGCATGGTACCTTTTCCCAAACAAATGCCTTATGTATCCTAGGGATGGAATCTATGAAAAGAAATTTTGTACTCTGGCTTTAAAGTTTCCAACAACTGTAGCACTTAGGCTGTGACCATGTCATAAACTAATAAACCAAACACTTAAAAAAATCCTGGTAAAGAAAAATAAACAAAATTTACCTCAGTGAATTCACTTTGCCAGTCAAACAATTAGTGACAGCTCTTCACTCGGAAGTCGGCCAGGCAGGTAGGGACTCACACCAGTGAACACACTTCTAGATGCCAATCAGTCAACAGTCTCGCCTTTGTAACCACACATTCACAGCTGAGGTCAACTCACACTACCCTCGGAAAGGCCACCAGTCCCTGAGCTCCAAGCATCCCCTGAAACCCCACAAACGAGCAGCTGAGGAGTTGGTCTTTGACCAACAAACTTTACTTAGACAAATAAGCAATAAATTTAGCTTTGTGGATTTTTGTTTCAGTTATTGAGCAGTGGTCTCCTCCCTGACACTGTAAACGGCAATAACATGTGAAGTCTGTTAAAATAATCTGATTGGGCCCAAGATGGAGTGGCTTGTATTAAGCTCCGCGTCAGTAAATCTACTCACCTAAATTTCTGTGCTCGGGGCTCCCAGAAAAGGTAGGCTTAGGTCAACCAATCAGCGCTCGCCTGCTCTCCACAAGTGACCTGACCCTGCTCCAAGACTCCCTTCGCTGCACATAAGGAGAGTAACCCTACTTGAACCAACCAGCAAATGCCTAGCATGACCCCACTCCTGCTTCCTTCTGCCCAAAAAAGCCTTTCGTTTTGTACAGATCCTTAGAGTTCCTTTCCATCTGCTAAGGTGGATGTTGCTCGACTCATAAATTGCTGAAGAAAGCCAGTAAGATCTCTAAAATTCATTCAGTTGAATTTCGTTAACAGCAAGTCATATTTACTGTAAAGGAGGAGATTATTTCACTTTTTTTTTTTTTTTGGTTTGAATCTTTATGATTAGTTCTGGGCAACTTACTGAGCCATCACCCCTGTGGTACAAAGTTCACCGTGGCCACTTGGGTTCCTAATCATGGCGGGGGGGGGGGGGATGGCACCACTAACCAAGTGACCCATTTTCTTGATTTCATTTCAAAGTTGAGGGCTTTAACTCCAACCTCAAAATCTCCCTCCCAGCTTTCCTTTTAACAGTGTGGCTGAACATGCTCAATCATCATCAAATCATTTTGGTTCCACACTGAAAGTCTCATTAAAGTAGAATTCACATAGCAAGACTTTGTGTTAAGGATACAAGATTATCTGGGCATATCTTCCACGGAACAGCTGTCTTTCTGCATACATGCAGCACCCTCAATGGTTGTCAAATATTATTTTTCCCTTCAGTATAAATATATATTTAGTAAGTAGGGAATTTTTTTCTAAAATATTTCTTATTCCTTAACTAACTCCTTATCTCTTCCAATTTTATGGAGATATCACTGACATGAGCACTATATACATTTAAGATATACAGCATAATGACTTACAGATTACTGTGAAATGATCACCACAGTAAGCCTAGTTAACATCCATCACCCTGTCTAGGTGTAAAGGGAAGGGACGGGAATGGGCAGGAAGGAAGGAAGAAAGGAAAGAAAGAAGGAAGAAAGAAAAAGAAGGAGGAAAAACTTTTTTTTCTATTCTCTTAGCAACTTTCAAATATACCAGATAGCAATGTTAACTGTAGGCATCACATTGGACATTACACTCCCAGTACTCATTTGTCGTATAACTGGAAGTTTATACCTTTTGACCACTTCCCTCTAATTTCCCTTACCCACTAACTCCTTATTAATGACATTCTTTAGCCTTGTCTTACATTTAAGAGAGAAATGTTGTTTCCTCCTCCAATTCTTTTGCATTCAATTAAATTTCATTTCCTCATTAAGTAATTATCAGGAACAGATAGGAAAAATAAAGATGACCTTAGGTTTCTTCTCACCACGTATAGTAAAATGTTAAAAGGAAAGAAAACCAAAAAAAGAAATGTTAAACATAGGGGATGCAAGATTGTTTTGTTAAAAACAAACAAACACCTTTCCCATTCCTAGTTTCTCTAGACAGCACATTACATTAAAAGTAAGAAATACTTTCAGGGTGCCTGCGTGGCACAGATGGTTGAACATCCAACTCTTGATTTCGGCTGAGATCATGATCTCACAGTTCATGAGTTTAACCCCTGCATCAGGCTTTACGTTGATAGCAGGGAGCCTGCTTGGGATTCTGTCTCTCTCTTTCTCTCGTCCTCTGCCCCTCCCTCCCTCTCAAAAATAAATAAATAAGAACATTTAAAAAAAAACTAAGAAATAGTTTCAGGGTAAAGATGGCGGTGCTGTCAGGAAAACAGTGTTAAGATGAAGCCATGGGTGTGCCTTTGTTAAGACCCCAGGAAGACGTAAGGAGGTGCTGGCTCAGTGAACCCCTCAAAAAGGGCAAAACCTCTAAAAGTAAAGGGATATTCCAAGCAGCGTTACAGAAAACTTAAGGTAGAAAAAGGCTTATTGTGAAGATATCTGTGGATATGCTTTACCTGATGGAGTGGATTACAAGCTGATTCATAAGAAAGTTCAATGGCAGAAGGCCCTGGATCTGTACGGACACTTTTATAGAAAACGACTCATCTGCCATTCCAGGTTCCTTCTTACGGAAATGGAAAGATGACTCCGAAGGAATAACCAAGAGCCGGCAACGTGGGCTGGCCGGATTTTGGAACTGCTATCGACTGAGGACACCTGTGTGTCTTCCTCTTTTCCTCATTTTTAAATCGGAATCCCTCGCAGTTGTTATGCCTCTCCCGCCATAGTAGGCAAGTGTGTAGGGGACAGACAGGTTGTCCTTTACATCCCTGGTTCTCTAAATGGAATCGGTGCTCCTCGAGAAGCTGTGCCCAAGAAGATGTCCCTGAGGAGCTTCACCTACATCTTGACCTGGTCTGGATGAGGAGATGCTGGGTGCTGGTGCCAAACTGGAATGAGAGCAAGAGGTCTCTGCATAGCAGGTGGGTGTATTCTGCATGGGAGAGTGGAGGAGCAGATTGTACTTTTCAGACATGGCTGCACCAGGATAGGCCGCCCCACGTGCTCCTCTTATAATGTGATGTCGTTACTCATCCATCAAGGGGCAGGGTCTATGCTTCCCTCTGTGAATGTGTGTGGACCCGTGACTACAGCAGAAGAGCTGCTACATGACTTCTGAGTTCTATCAGAAAAGGTGACAGAAATCTTCTTGGGATGCTCATTCTTAGGACCTAAACCCTATGCTACGAGAGAGCCAGGCTTTCTCACGTGTGGCTCCAGCCAGGGCCTCAGCTGAGGTCCAGCCAACAGGAGCTCCACCCGTGGGACATACAAATGAATAGCCTTCAAATGACTCAAGCCCTCAGCCTTCATGCCGCTCCAGGCAGTGCCCAGTGGAGCACAAAAGAAATGTTCCTGCTGAGCCCTGCCCAAATCACAGATCCGTCAGCAAAATAAGTGTTGTCATTCAAGCCACAACGTTTTGGGGTGGTTTGCAATAGATAATGGAAACAAGTTTTGGCACCAGCTGGATGCGAAAGAAAAGTAAATGAGTTCAAGACTGAGTATTCCTGTCCAGTTGCTTTTTCCAAGTCTAAAGAAGTCAGGGAAATTTTTAGTCCATCCTTTTTCAGAGGCACCATCAGAAGTGACTAAAATCAACTCTATATAATAACACTTTATCCCCACTTCTTTTATTCCTTACTTATTCTTTAATAAGTAGATTGTCCTCTCCTCTTTAGAATGACCTCTTTCTCCCATGTTTTTCCTGAATTATTTAAGCAATTTTTACATCACCCAAGGCATTTATTTATTAAAGAGAGAAGAAAAAAAAAACCCACACGTTTCAAATGAAGTCCTATGAGGAACAAAAATTGCCAAGACTCAGCCAGTAGTCGAACTGAGAAAAGATCCCATGTCTTTCATGCTGTCAACAGCATTTTAAGCTTCAATGACACAATCTCTTCAATATCAAGAAAAAACCGAGACTCTGTAAAATACCTCTTCTGGAACACTTGTGTTAAATGGATCATGACTGGGAGATCCCATTACTGGCGTAGGTGACAGACTTGTCTCCAGGTCACTAAAACCCTGCGCCTCCAGCAAAGTGGAGATGGAACTGGATGTGAGGAGATCTTCAAAGTCATCATCTTGGCCTAGGAAAAGACAAAACAAAAGGAGGACAACAGCAGCTTTTCATTTACATTTCGCTTTTGGAAGAAGAATACCAACTGAACATAAAATTTTTTTTTCTCATCCTCAAAAACCAAAGACTCAGCTTCTCTTCGAATCATTAGAAAAATAACAATGTGGCAACTAGGAAAGATCTCAAACTATGAGCATCTGGGAACAGGAGTGGTATTAATAAAGGTCTTAATTCACGGTAGTTTTAATAGACATAATCATGGACTCACAGCATTGAAATCAAAAGTTAATTTACTACAACAATCCTCCTATAATTTGGTTTCAGATTTTAGGGCTTTACAAATTTCAGTTCAGAAGTAACCAAGCTGGAGAATACCAGTGATACAACAAACTAATTCTGAACAGCAGTACAGTCATCTCTTAAACAACTCAATTCCCATCACTGGGTTCTTTAAAAATTTTTTTAACAATTTTTTTTTATTATTGAGAGACAGAGAGAGACAGTGCATGAGCATGGGAGTGGCAGAGAGAGGGGGAGACACAGAATCTGAAGGAAGCTCCAGACTCCATGCTGCCAGCCCAGAGCCCAACACAGGGCTTGAACCCACAAACTGCGAAATCATGACCTGAGCCAAAGTCAGACACTCAAACAACTGAGCCACCCAGGCGCCCTTATCACTACTGTGTTCTTGAAAAACAAGCAAACAAACATAGAAAGAAAAAAGGAAAAGAAAAAATAGATAGGCAATCTTCTGATTCCTTAAGAGGATCCCTGTATTTCATTTATTTTAAGGCAAAAAGAATAGCCTTATGGACAAATTCAATCACATATTCAGCAAGGTAGCAACTTTAAGAATTTCTTTTACATCTCCAGTAATGAAAAGGATTAAGTGCTGGACAATGGTTCCAAGATACCAATTTTTAAAACCAAAGAATGATGTTTAACACACTATTCTCTGAATAATACAAAATGGCAAATCATATACTAATTTAAAGCTATTAACTAGAATTAGCTTAAATTTTATTAAATATTTATTCTAATTTTAATAGAATTTAGGTATTATTAACATTCTCTAAGGATTGTATAAATAAATATAAATTCTAGTGAGAAACTACTGTTTATAAAATCTTCATTATAACAGAACATAAATTTTACCTTTTTAAAAAAATTTTTTGTTTGTTTATTTATTGAGACAGAGAGAAACAGAGCATGAGTAGTGGAGGGACAGAGAGAGAGGGAGACACAGAATCCAAAGCAGCCTCTAGACTCTGAGCTGTCAGCACAGAGCCTGACATGGGGCTTGAACCCACGAACCATGAGATCATGACCTGAGCCGAAGTCGAATGCTCAACCGACTGAGTCACCCAGGCGCTCCCAGAACATAAGTTTTAATGGTGGTTAAAAACTACCTCTTTTAGCTACATTTATATGCATTTAAAAAGATGGGGGAAAATATATGAAATTGACAGAAGTGATCATGCCAGTGCAATTATGAACAATTTTTACCCCTTTTCTCTATTTTCTACATGTTTTATGAAATAATCTGTTTAAAGAAATTAATGTTTTCCCTTGATTTTTATATATAAGAATTACAATTTCTTTATTTTCTCTATTTTCTCTATTTTCTACATGTTTTATGAAATAATCTGTTTAAAGAAATTAATGTTTTCCCTTGATTTTTATATATAAGAATTACAATGTTGAGATTCTATAAAATCAGATTTAAGTGCTATGACTATGTAAAAATTAGTCACTTGTGAATTTGCAATATTGTCTAAAAAGAGACACTTTCTTGAAGGCACAGAAAGTGCGGAGTGATGAGAATTGCCCATAAGAACACGGATGAAGGTTGATTTGAGATATTGCTCATTGGGAAATTTGCCAAGTCTTGACATATGCTAAGCCCTCTGAGCAAAAAGATGAAACCCCCCCACCCCTAGAAATTTTGGTCCGAAGTAGGATTTTCTTCCAAAATCTGAGTGTCTCACGAGTACCCTCCATAAGATTTATCACCAGTCCTTACTTTTAGAGCAAATAACCCCACTGATGCATTGCTAATGAACGAGGAAACTTTCAAAGTTCTTGATGTTTTTGTTTTAAATGACCCGCAGAGATTTTCCACATCAGAAGACGGCCAACTGGACCATGTGCAGATAAAATAATAATACATCAAAAGGGATGATGATTTTTTTCAGTTTCAGTTTTCAGTCTAGTTAACATACAGTGTTAACATTAGTGTCAGGTATACGATACAGTAATGCAACACTTCCGTACATGGCCTTGTGCTCCTCTCAGCAAGTGTACACCTTAATCCTCATCAAAGCATGACTAGTTTTTACTTAGATGTCTCTCAGATTTTTTTAACTTAACACATTCAAAGCTGAACACATTTCAATGTTCTTCCACTAGGCTTCTCTACCTTGGTAAATGGAATCCTCACCCAGCCGGTTGCTTTAGTCCTGGATTCTTTCCTCTTCTCACTCTCATCTAATGCATCACACCAGTGTTGATTCTAACACCAAAACAAATCCTGCAGCAGTCTTTTGACTGGCTTCTTTTCCTTCAAATACTGCTCCCTCCTCTACGATGGTCCATTTGTTATGCGGAAGCCACTGACTTGTCAAAACCCGTCAGTGGATCCCTCTGGGCTCAAAGAAGAGCTGAATACCTCACGCGGCCAGGCCAGCACCCATTCCTCTCAGCTCAGCTCAGCTTATTCTCCCCCTGCTCAGTACCTTCCGGGCACACTCATCTTCTTTTACTTCTTAAACACACCAAGCTCTCCTCAGCCCCAAGCTCTTGAACACACTGTTGTTCTTTCTCTCTCCCTGGAATGCTGTCTGAGGAACTCCTCACAGAGATGCTTCCTGACCAACCAACCAATCTACAGTATTCTCACCGGCCTACACACTGTCTCCCAGAGGACAGATGCCGAATGATACCGTTGAATGAAGGGACTAATATGGAATAATGGATATGCTCCATGAAAGAAAATGAGGCCAAGTGTCAAAGTTCAGAGCCACTTAAAATCAAGTAAAGTAGAAAAACCTAGAGAGCTACGCTACCTTTTTTACCTTGGGCCAGTACCACCGTATCTTGCATTTTCTTGTACCTGTTCAGGCACTGGCGAAGATCTTCTATTTTCCGATCCTATTAATAAAAGCAATTATCATCTTTAATGCTATTGATTTTGAACAGTAAAATTAATTGTGACACAAAGAATAAGTAGACATGAATTATTTACATTATTTAAAAAATACTTCTAAACTTTAGTAAAACTGGTAATATCTAGAATAGTTTTCCTACATATATCAGAGATAGAGAAGAAGTACCTCTAAATTTAGAGATCCTATCCTTCAGCTGCCATCTTTAAAAAACAAAAACAAAACAAGGTAATAAGATACAAAACAAAAACAAAAACAAAAACAAAAAAACAAGAAAAAAATCAGCTTTATTTATTCTCCTCTCTAACTTCTAGAGGGCAGGTCTTGAAAGAAAGGTCTACACCTGCTACCTTTATCGGCTGTCATCAGTCACCGGTTGGCTTTTCCCTTCACAAAATACTTAGCCAAAGTTGCTTCAATTAGTGATTAGAGACTTTCCACTTACTAAAATAATGAACACTTTTCATCCTTTTTCTAATTTGACCTCTGGTACTTGACTGACCCCCGCTCTTTCCTTCCTCGGTCCCTTTTCTTTCCATTCTTCCTTTTCTTCTATTTTGTTTTCTTAATCCCTTGACCAGATAAGATATCCTACTTTGACAACCCCTACTATCTGGCCAACCCAGACCATAAAATGTTAGCACTTCCAGGTTTTGTCCTTTACCCTCATCCTGGTGGATTATAAAAATGGGCTCCCTAGCTCCTCCCTCATTGACTTTGGGCTTGGCCATGTGACGTGGTTTGGCCAAAGAGATATAAACAAATGTGGTGCATGGAAAGGCTTGAAAGGTATTGATTTGCACAATAGGGCTTGCCCTCTTTTTCCTGCTCTAGGGAACCTTGTGAGCACTATGTGAAGAAGGATAGGCTAGTCTACTGGAGGAGGAGAGACCATCTGGAGAAGAGACACCCCAGATGGGACCAACCTATGCAAGTCTGTTAATCAACAGACATGTGAGTCACAGCATCTTAGACCACCCAGCCCCATCCCATTCACTGGCTAACTGGGGAGATCTGCAAAGCCAGCCCAGACCAGAAGAATCACCTAGCCAACCCTCAGAAGTATGAGAAATAATGTATGTGATTTGTCATGGAGCAAAATCTAACAACTACAGTTTAGTCCTCAACAATCTACAATTCTGTATTTCTCCTAAAATTGATGGGGTCCATTCCCTACCAATCTGTAATTCTACATTAATCATAAAATTTAGATTCACTTTCTATGAGAAAACTCCTTTTGGATGTCCCATGAGCACATCAAAGTGAATGTACCTAAAATTCAGCTCACTATTTGCCCTCAATATTTGAGCCTCTGCTTGGATTCCCATAACTCTTTGAGGACATTATCATTCACTTTGTTAACCAAACTAGAAACAATCTCAAACTCAAATTCAAAAAGAAAATCTTGTCAATCTGTATATATCTGCAAAATCTCTTTCCTCCTCATCACTTCACTGCTACTGCCTTATTTCGACCCCTATTCATTTCTCACCTAGACTATTTAGCAGCCTCCTAATTTTCCTGTCTTAACTCTCCTTCCCTTACTCTTGCCAGTAGAGTTCGGGTTCTAAAATGACAATTTAAGTCATGTCACTGCCCAAGTTCTACAGTTAAGACCCCGAATGATTAGCGTAGCGCTCCAAACTTGCCTAGCACCTGAATGCAGCACCTCATCAGACTCATCATCCCTCCACCTGTATCTCATTCTGAACCTTCCCAGGATAAACTGGTTGTCTCAAGCCTTGCTTCTGAGACATGTTTTGGGTCATAGATACTTTCCCTAGACGCTTTCATTTTTCTAATAAACAACTCTTGCTTTTCCTCAGATTTTGCTCAAATATGGCCTCTTTGAAGCTTTTTGGAACTACTAAAAACTTAGGTCACCCTTGGTGCTCCTAAAGCAGACGGAGCGTCTAATAAGCCCTCAGTCCACATTGGAAGTTTTGTTTGTTATTATTGCTCTGTGGGAAAGGGAAATCAAAACCAAATGAATTTCAATGATTAGTTTTAAAAAGTAAAAGTTATGTAGGCACCTTGCTAATGACTTTCCTTTTTATTGAATAATGGGAAAGGCTAGCAAAAAAGAAACCTGGTGTGTGGCAGGACAGTGAGTTTATTTCCATATAATAAAGAGCAAATAAAGAGAATGAGAGGCAAACATATAGAGAGAAGAGAAAGAAATGAGATGAGAGAAAAAGATCAAGACAAAGTTCTCTGGTGTTTGCTTGTTTTTTAACTTCCTTGAAATTACTCTTTCCTCAGGAAAATGCCTCCTTGTTCCATTCATTGAGTAACACGAGGTAAAAGTAGTTCTGATAACAGGAACGGAACCCAACTGTTGCTGCCAGTTGGATATACAGCTGATCAGGTGGGGCACAAACACCCTGTTTTAGGAGGGAACTGTATCCCTGCTCTCAGCAGGATGAAGTGAGAGAAGCAACTGGGAGAAAAGGACTCCTGGAGACCTTGGCATTTCACCAGAACAGCTAAAACAGAGCTTGGGGCCAGATTTGATTTCATAGTGCCTGTGCCTCTGTTTTCTCGTATCTCATCTCTCGGGACAACAGAGACAATCCCTGATATGAAAGAATCCAGGAGCAAGAAGGAAAGAATATGAATAAAATCAACACCATCACGAAGCTACAGCTGTCATGGGCCACCTCCTTCAGAGTTCACGTTGGCCTAGGATTTCCAGTGACCACAGAAAGGACACACCAAGGACCATATCCTTTCTCTAGTTTCCCTCCTGGATATAAAGAAATCATCTGAGAGCCCGAACATTTTCCAAATTCATGGAGGGGAGGGGAGGGAATTCTTAGTGGAGCCACCGCTGGGGGCTGCCATTCCTCTGTACACAGTCACAATTACAGCTGCCACCACTGAGCGTGGCCACACTGTAAAAAGGGGGAACGGTTGTCTCTCAACGTCAGCAGTAATTAGCATATGTTCTTTCAAGGTGACATATCTCAAGAAAGTGCAAGGAATGCCACTATGGTATTATATATCCATATAAATAATTCCATCCAGATACCTTTTCTTCATTTGCTGCCATCAAAGACTCCACAGCCTTTTTCATTTTTTGTACTTCAATATCTGAAAATATCACAACATCACATCAGAAGTCAGTTTAGTTAACAGGTGTAACAAGAACAAGAGGCTGACTTTTCAGATTGAAATGTTTTAACCATCCATATCCTCCTTTTAGGCAAAATCTGAAAAAGGAAAACCTTCTATGTCACCTGAGCAGTCATTGCTCCAGAAAGCAAACAAGTGAGAGCTAACTACCGTCGCTCAAAGCAGAACAAAATCTTCACGAGAACACTGAAGATGAAATTTCAGTGCTACAACAATGAAGACATGGAGTTTTCCAAAAAAGAAACCTAGAAAGCAGTGGGTGAAAGCAATGAACAGTGTACATGATGACAATAGCAGAGAAAATGATACTCTGTTTTAACCAAGATGGAGACATGAATAGTAAGAGCCTGATGGCATGTGGCATTTGTATGAGTAGTCATGCTAAGCAGCTGGCTGTAGGCTCCATACAAAAGGATAATGAGTACTTTGCTTCATCTATAAACATCATTTCCAATACTATTTTAAAATGTAAAAGCCAAAGTAAGGTACACATGATTTTCCTTAAAATTTGATGGCCTAACACAAAAGTTACTTTAATAACAAAAGAACAAATACTGGGGTGCCTGGGTAGCTCAGTCATTTAAGTGTCTGACTCCTGATTTCAGCTCAGGTCATGACCTCAGGGTTGTGAGAGGGAGCCTGTGTGGCCTCCCCACTGGGCTTGGAGCCTGGTTGGGATTCTCTCGCTCGCTCTTCCTCTGCCCCTCCCCTACTCATGCACATGCATATGGCTGTGTGCATGCTCTCTCTCTCAAAAATAAATATTTTAAGATGGAAAAGTCAACCTAAAATGAAATCACAAATTTAAAAAATTCAAATAGAAAAAATTCAACTAAAGTTACCTGCCTCTGAGGAAAAATACCCCCAAAAAATACTACTCAATTTTTAAAATAGTGGTGCATTGTCAACACTGATATAACATTCTTTTTAAATTTTTTGTTAGAGACAGAGTGTGAGTGGAAGAGGAGCTTTGAGAGAGAGGGAGACACAGAATCTGAAGCAGGCTCCAGCCTCTGAGCTGTCAGCACAGAACCTGCCATAGGCCTCGAACTCACAGACCACGAGATCATGACCCGGGGCCGAAGTCTGACACTTGACCGAGCCACCCAAGTGCCCCGAGCATATTCAATTAATGTATATTCTTTAGAAATTGCTTTTTTCTTTTCTTCTTTTTCTTCTTTTTATTTATTTTTTTTGAGACCAAATCTCTTAAGAATTCAATATCTGGGGGTGCCTGGGTGGCTCAGTCCATTAAGTGTCCGGCTTCAGCCCAGGACATGATCTCACAGTTCATGGGTTCGAGCCCCATGTTGGGCTCTATGCTGACAGCTAGCTTAGAGCCTAGAGCCTGTCTTCGGATTCTGTGTCTCCCTCTCTCTCTACCCACCCCCACTCACACTCTGTCTCTCTCTCTCTCGCTCTCTCTCTCAAAAATAAACATTAAAAAAAAGAATTCAATATCTGGAGCAAAGAGCCCATTAAGGATTTATCTTTATGCCACATTGTATGATCTGGGTTCTGTTCATCTGCTGGGGTACGATCTTATTTCGAACACCATGAGAGTATGTTTAATTCTTAATGCAGATCTCAGTGAAAAAACAAGCTACAAAACATTGACAAGTCATTTTAATTTTTCCTCTAACCCTCTATCTCCTGGACTACAAAGAAAATGCCTCCTAACCTCCACCAGTCTGGATGCTCCATTGTATCCTGTGGAGCAAAAGGGCTGAATCAGAAAAAAATCTGCAAGATGACTTTTTTTACTCCTTGTTTTTATTGTTTGTTTATCGACCCTCTATTTTGTGCACTCTGAAGAAATGGAGAGCTTATCGATGAAGCAACTTTACATCTTTGGTGAGAGAAATGTTTTAAAACACATGCAAGGAACAGTTTAAGTAGTACTTTTGGTGAATGTAAAGGCTGATGGAAATACACCAAAAACCTTACTTTTCTCTTTGAGCTTCTTTTTAAAATTTTCATCTGTGCAGGAAAACCCATCGAATTTGAAGTTAGTATACATTACAACAATGAATATTTTAAAAGCACTATTATATAGTCTCCTTTTACCTAAAATAAAGAAATGCTATATAGTAAGCACTATTTTGTGACTTTACAAATGGTACTATAATATATGATGTCCTGTGTAAGGTTAGAAAGAGAATCAAATACAATTAATCAAAACAACTACATCTGAGTTCTTACCTCTGTCAATTTTCTTGTATTAAAATTAGCCCTATGGAGCACATGCACTCCTTACACTATATGTAAAAACCATTAGTGATGCTTGGTTGTTTTTACATTTCTGTTACAGTTCAATATATGCACTCCTGAATGTGAAGAGTACATTGCTCATGTCACATGAAACTCACCACTCAAATGCAACAATACTGAAATGGTCTATGTCCTCAATGAAGAGGAGTCCACTGACCATGCAGTTAGATGTTACGCCAACATCTGACTGCCATGGAGTTTTAAACACTGCTCTCGACCCTCGGGTTCACTTGGCTGCACAGGTAACGAGCAGTTCACAGCCCAGTACCGGTCTCTGGATCAGACTTTGGGCACTACTCTAACATATCCTCTAGCCCACAAGTCCAATGATCCCATTTTCTTCTTCTTTTTTTTTTTTAAGACTATTTTTTTTAAGTTTTCTCTACATCCAATGTACATCTTGAGCTCACAACCCCAACATCAAGAGTCACAGGCTCCGCTGACTGAGCCAGCCAGGCGCCCCTCCATTTTATTCTTAAAACCATAGAAGTGTGACCTGCCTGTGAATGTCCTTTAAGGACACACAATTCTGGGGCCTCCTGGCTGGTTCAGTTGGTATAGCAGGTGACTTTTGATCTCAGGGTCATGAGTGCAAGCCCCATGTTGGGCGTAGAGCTTAATTAACACACAAACACACCCACAAATTCGATATATGCCAAAATACACAAGGGAAAATCCATTTTCCTCAATATTTGATTGAGTTCTATGATCCATAGAGGAATGCAATAACTACAGGTATATAAAGCCAGGGTATTCTAGAGTTGAGAAAGACATTAAAGGTAACCTATTGTAAGACCTTCGTTGTGCACACAATGAAGTTACCAATTTTCACATAATGTACATAAATGTACTAAAGCTACATTAAATGCAATGTTTTTGTTTCAAAAGAATCAGAAGTTGCTTTGGTTTTCTGCAGGGCCACAATAATCTGTAATAGCAAAGAAAGGTTAAATTGAACCTAATGTTGTCAGGTGTTATGTGCATTTATATTTCCAAATATAATATAAAAACCCCATTTCATTCAAGTTATTTTCTAACAAGTATAATGTACATTAAAATTTACAATCCATACCATTTTCAAAACAAACCTCCTCAATTATGAGAAAAAGTTTTGATAAATTCATTCACTTTTTCAAAACCAGAATTCCCCTATTTTTGCTTCTAGCAGGTTGAGGGTTCAACTCATGGTAAGTTTTCACTGATTTTCCAAAGATGCAGAGTCTTTTCCTTTCTTCTCTCAAAATGGCAGGTAAGGGTTCTAAATCTCTTACTTTGTGCTGTTTCAAGTTCAGTTCAGAGGAAAATAATCTTGGGACATAATGATGGTCTTTTTAATGATCTCAGCTCAGACACTCCCTTACACTGAAATTTGAACAAGAACCCTTCCATGAGAATTTACGGCATGGTAATCTAAAACAAATACCCAATGAAGTTCAGAGCTGCCCCCTGCAGCTGCTGAAGAGGAAGTTAACAGATCTCCGGGGCCCAGGCAAGTCTCAGGGTTCCCTGCTGACCTGGGCTTATATTGCTTCTGCTACTCTGCCCTTTCTCTGAAATTACACATCCTCTAAAACTGGGTTCCTGTACAGAGAGAGGGAGCACAGGGAGGGTTGATTCGGGAGGATTTCAACAAAGACAACGAATGTCACATGCATATAACTACCTCGATCAAGAATTTCCACCCCCTCTCCTTTCATCTTGCACACCAGTTTTTCTTGGAGCCTTTTTACTTCAGATTCCTTCTCTGCCAGTTGTTCTTTTAAAGACGCCAGTTCGTCCTACAAATGAGAGATTCATTTTAAAATGGATTATGGCCAAAAGAGAATATTCAGGCATCATGTTAACGCTTAAATCAAGAATTCATTTTTGTGAATGAAACAAAACGAAACAACAAAAAAACCCCCGACAGGGATCTATCTAGACGCACACTTCAGAAATCAGACAGTGGCAATGGGAGGCAGGAAGCAAGACAAGTAATGAAAGTCAAAGTACAGTAACTCTGGCAGAAGCATTTCAAGTTTCTGTGGGACCGAATTAGAACAAAATCTTTTAAAGTCTAATTAGGACCAAGGTGGCCCTAATGTTTAAATTTTATGTTAAATAAATAAATAAATAAATAAAATGTCCCCAAGTTAATCAAGGATGATAATCAAATTTGACAGTGTCATAAAGGCAAAATAAAATGCAAATTAGAAAATATATATTAAGACTTGATTAAGATTTATTTAGTATTTCAAGATGGCACTTATGTTCCCTGGATAAGGTAGAGCTTAATTAATGGGTATGGTAGGAGGTGATGAACAATGTTAGCCAAATCATGGGACTAAATAATTCATCCTCAACACCAAAATAATGAACAGAATCTCCAACAACATTGGAAAATAGATTGAGTAAACGGATTTTAAACCCCCTCTTCTTTTTAAAGATTCCAAGTCCAATGTTCTATCTATTTACTAGTGATTTAATTTTCAGCTTAATTTTGGTGAAGAATTAGCATTAGCAAATTTAAATTTCACTGGTTCTATTGAACACAGAAAATAAAGCTATGCAGTGCTAATAAAAGTTCTTTTATATTTGATAAACATTGTATTTTCAGTCTCTAAGTATATTTATTATGTTTAGTATTATGAGAAGATCTCCAATGAAGCCAGAAAGTTGGCTCTATACTTTTCACTTGTGATAAGACTGGAGACTGAGTACAAGGAATTTTCATTAGCGTTGGCAAGAGGCTTCCTTTAAGCAGTAATCTCAATCCTTTAAGCATTTACCTTCAAGAAAGCCCCAAAGGAAAAAGCAATCTTTACTAGTGACACAAAACAGAACTTTTTCACAGATGCATTTTTGCTTTTATTTTACCATGTTTGGATCTCAGACATTTTAAGAGGGTTAGGATTTAATTTATAAATTAATAGTTTATTATTTTCCACTAATTATGTCATATCTTTCTGAAAACAGTATTAGGGATCTCATCATCCCTTTCATCAGCTTTAGATGGATTTTTTAAATGTAAATGACACACACAAAATGAATGCACATGCTACTAAAAACACTATCACAGCAAAACAGCACAAGCCAGAGAGCAACAGGCCCACGACCCCATGACCCAAAGTCTACTACACCTTAAGTGACTCCCATTTTTGCTCCATCCGCTGCTTTTCATACTGCATCTGACCCACCTTGATTTTCATGCTAGAAAGTTTGGCCATTAAAGACTGGTAGAGAGACAGAGGTGTGAAAGAAAACAATAGGTAGAAAAAGACAAGCCTAAATAACCAAGAAAATAGTGTCAATTTATAAAGGAGGTTAGGTAATTAAGAGAAATAACAGGTTATGTTTTACTAGATTAGTTAAGCCTCGATTTTTATTCAGAAAAGTAGTGCTTAAATTCAAGAAGGGAAGCCTGGTGAAAACTTTCATTCACTTGTAAAATATCTCCTTTATCATACACTAGGTTGAAAACTTATTTATATTACTGATCACAGGTAAGTAGTGAGTCAAGTGTTTAAACATTTTTGCCATTGAGAAAACTTACTTTGGTTGATTTCAGCTTTTTTTCATACTGAAGTCTTTCATTGTCCATTTCACTGACTCTTAGCCTCAAATCATTGATCTCTTGCATTAGCCCCTGTCAAAAAGGGAAATAACGAAATATATTAGCAAAGGTGCAACACACCTATACCAAGACAGACAGGGCCCTGTCATTTATAAATATATTGTCATAATATAATATAATGTCATATTTGGAATAGAAAAAAGAAAATAATCCTAAAGTTTTCATAATACAGATACTTTTTCTACTCCCACATTTTAAAAAACCTAATTGGCTTGTAAACTTAGTCTAAGTGTTCTGAGAAACAGTGACATATTTTTGTCTAGAGCCCAGAAAAGGAAATTAGAATGCTAAATAGTACCAACTTCAAATATTGGAATGAGATGGGTTTTTTTTACTATAAGCAATGAAGACCCCACCAATGGTTAGATATGTTTTTGTTCCTCATCTTACAAGTCCTTATTCCTGAGCCACAAACTAATATGACAGAAGAGAATCACACCAAAATGTCATACAAAAATAGAATAATGCTATAAGAAATAAAACTTTCTTAATGAGGGGTTATTCTAAACTTCTATGTGTAATGATTCACACATAGGGAAAGGGATGCCGCAAGAAAATACACTTTCCAGAAAACCCACGGGCTTTTAAATTGGGCGTGGTTTCTTTTTCTTTTTTTAATTTTTTATGTTTACTTATTATTGAGACAGAGAGAAACAGAGCATGAGTGGGGGAGGGGCAGAGAGAGAGGGAGACCAGAATCGGGAACAGACTCCTGGCTCTGAGCTGTCAGCACAGAGCCCGACGCGGGGCTCGAACCCACGAACCGTGAGATAATGACCTGAGCCGAAGTCGGACACCCAACTGACTGAGCCACCCAGGCGCCCCGAACGTGGTTTCTTTTAAAATGGGGGAGAGTATTACTTAGCATTATTACATACTAATTGCTCATTAGTTACTACTGTAATTATTATAAATACAATGTTTCAATAAGAGGAGATCTATTTTCTCCTTTCATCAATGAGGTCATGAACTGTGTGACATCATTTAATAACATTTTGCTTGTGATTCTTTTACACACTGAGGAGTCATGTTTAAGGAAAATGTCAGTTTCTCCCATTTATTTATCTCCCATTTATTAATCATCCTTGCACAATATGAATTCTTAGTGGTCTTCATCTTTTTCATATACATCTTTCTACTTTCTCAGTTAAAAAGCTTTGAATTCCTATTTGGATTTTTTTTTTTTTTACCTTTAGTAATAGTGACAATTTGCAAAGAAAAAGAGATAATTAAAGAAAGCAGAATTATAAATTGAGGTCATTTTCTATTTTTTTAAAAAACCCTACCCAAGTATCCTTTGTGGCAACACTGTTAGTATGAATGTAAATCTCCAACCTGAACCGTAAAAATCCAAGCTGGAAAATCTGGAAATAGTTCCTTAATATACAACTTTAAAATGTGGAATACAAATTATTTCCAACTAGTTTCTTATCAGAATTTCAGTTCTTTTTAAAATGAACATCTCCTTTTTCCCTTTCAGAGAAACTTCAGGCTCCACAGAAGCACAATTCCTGACATCTGCACTCTTACCAGAAGGGGGCACTGTTGAACAACGCTAAGATTCCCGTATCAGCCATTCCTGGGACAGGCAGGTCCTCTTTACTCCAAGGTTTCAAGACTTTTGCCCCTAATCTTTTGGAAGTGCCTGTACTTCTTCCCCACTCCAATGTTTTCTTAGAAATTAATCTTCAAATAATCTAAAATTCTACAACCAATTTAAAGAATTTTGGATTCATGAAACAGGGAAATTTGTTTTTATTTTAAGGAGGCTCCTCCCCACCCAATGTGGGGCTTGAACACATGACCCTGAGATCAAGAGAGGCACTCTCTACCAACTGAGCCGCCCCAAAACATTTTGCTTTTATTAAGGGAACAATAATAGGAAAATAAACATATTCAATTCAGCTTTAATCTTGAGGGCTATTTTAATTAATATGTAACAAAGTTTATCACACTTTTTAATAATCTCTGAGTATATATGTGCTATATTTTGCCAACAGTGTTGAATACTTATAAAGTTATCAGGGATTGAGTTTACTGAAAGTGTGATGACAAAATCACTTTGCTTGTGACTGAAAGTGCATGATGGGCTCCTGGGTGGCTCAGGCGGTTGGAGGTCTGACTTCAGCTCAGATCATGATCTTGCAGTTCGTGGATTTGTGTCCCACGTGAAACTCTGTGCTGACAGCTCAGCAGAGCCTGCCCCAGATTCTGTGTCCCCTTCTCTCTCTGCCCCTTCCCTGCTTGTACTCTCTCTCAAAAATAAACAAACATTAAAAAAAGAAAAAGAAAGTACATGAGTGAAGCAGGGACGTACCAGAGGAAAAAAAGGTTTATTAAAAAAAATGCAGACAAACTCAGAGGTAAATAATGCTCTAGAATCTTACAAAAAAGTTGTGACATGTCCATTTCAATTTAAGTCCCGATGGGTGGCTAACATCTCACATCCAAATTAACCAGTCGTACAAAACTCCCCCTGAACTTTACGTATCCGACGGAAAAGACCAACTCCTGATCCCTGAATACTGTAACTTCTTTCCCTGCACCAGTTAGCTCTTCTGCTCCAGTCCGCCTGCTGACTGGGTTCTACCATGTTCTGTAGCAACTGTGGGAGCAGGGAATCACAGAAAGGAAAAAGAGGGAATATCCAAACAGACTTTTTAAAAATGTTTATTTATATATTTTTGGGGACCGAGAGAGAGAGAGAGAGACAGACAGACAGACAGACAGAGAATGAGCAGGGGAGGGGCAGTGAGAGAGGGGGACAAAGGACCTGAAGCAGGCTCTGCACTAACAGCAGAAGGCCCAAAGCAGGACTCAAACTCATGAACCGTGAGATCATGACCTGAGCCGAGGTTGAACTGCTCAACTGACTGAGCCACCCAGGAGCCCCTCATGCACTTTCAATCATAAGCAAAGTGATTTTGTCAGCACACTTCAGGTGCCCTGCAAATAGATTTTTAAAGAAAGCACAAAAGTGACAACTTTGGAGAAATCTGGTTTAAGAGCCCCAGTCTCAATCAAGTGAGAAAACATGCTCATACAGGTGACCGACAAGGAGCTTAGAGGATTAAAACATGAACCAGGTTAGGGATTTCCCTTTGCTGCTGAGGAAGTAATACGTATGCCAAGGCTTTTCATTATCGCTCCACCTTCCACAGGAAATTCAATTTTGAAAATTGCAATGGCGTAAATATCATGACATCAAATCTATACAGGACTTGCACACAGCGGCTAATACACATAATATAAGTCATATTATGATGGTATGTAGTTGGCTTGAAATAAATGTTTGAAATGAAAACAGAGGGGAAAAGCACTTAAATGATTTCTTCTCCTCTCTTCTTCTTGGTACCCACTTTCTAATCCAGTAGGACAATTCTCCATACTCCAGTCGAGGAAAAAAAAATAGAGAAAAAAGAGATGGCCCTAGGAGATGGGAAGTCCTGTAGCTCTTCCTATTTCTCTTCTTTCTTTCTTTCTTTTTTTTTAAATGTTTGTTTACTTTTGAGAGAGACGGAGCCTGGGCAGGGGAGGGGCAGATAGAGGGAGACACAGAATCCGGGGTAGACTTCAGGCTCCATGCTGTCAGCAGAGAGTCTGAGGCAAGGTTGGAACCCGCCAACTGTGAGATCACGACTTGAGCCAAAGTTGGACATTTAACCGAGTCACCCAGGCACACCCTCTTTTCAAATAAATAAATTTCAAATGGATATGCTCTGTTCCCAACAACAAATAAGCAAATAAAAGACCCAGATTAACAGTAAAATAAAATAGTACAAAGAACAAAGCTGGTTTAACCACAAATATGAGTACTTCAAGTTGGAGAATCCAGCCCAAGTTTCACAAAAGTTTAGTGAGCTTATTTAACTGGAATCATTTATGTGTGGAATAGACCCAAAGTAGAAGGCCAAACTAAACTCTAAAAATCTGGTTTTTTTATGGTTATATAATGAAAGCATGTTTTCTATACATATTTAAAAACTTATTATATAGAAAACAATCAGTATAACTTAATAATAGCTTTTAGGGGAACCTGGGTGGCTCAGTCAGTTAACATCTAACTTTGGCTCAGGTCATGATCTCATAGGTTAGTGAGTTCGAACCCTGCATCGAGCTCTGTGCTGACAGCTCAGAGACTGGAGCCTGCTTCAGATTGTGTGTCCCTCTCTCTGCCCTTCCCCCGCTTGTGTTCTCTCTTTCTCTCTCTCTCTCAGAAATAAAAAATGAATAAACTTAAAAAAAAATAGCTTCTAGTAAAATAATACACTTAAACCCATTATTTCCAGAACAAAGAAAATCACTATGGATCGACAGAGGATGGACAGACTAATAGAAGCTCCGAATGTCATAAAGTCAAAAGTATTTCTAAAGACTAATAAAAGGATTATTATTTAATATCCAAACTCTCACAATAAACATTGCCATGGAGCATTTAGTGATAAAAAGTCAATGTACTTAAGGTTTATTCTTAAGAAGAAGCACGAAAGAGTGAGAGCATATAATGATTAACTGCCGCCCCTCCCACCTACAAAGAACTCCCACTTGCTCTGGAGGTATGTACATGAGATTCACACACACGTGTACGTATCTGTATACGGAGAGGGAGTGTCACTTACTTCTGTGTCTCTGAACCTATCTTCATAGTCCAACCTGTCCTTCTCTACAGCCGTCAGCTTTAGCTTCAAGTTAGATATTTCAGCCATCAGATCCAACTTCTGAGTCTCTAAGGATGTCCTGCTCAGAAGCTCCTATTAGAATTTAAGAGATACAGTCACAAGTTGCTTTTATATCGATAGCCACATATGGATGTGTCTCACAACTGCAAAGCAGTTAACTATCAAGTTGGGAAAGATTAATTACTAAATAGATAAAATTTGAAAAAATTATTTGCTTTAATTAACGTTCATTGAGTAGAACTGAACACATGCCTGCTTAAAGGGGAGACATACATTATACAAATATATATATATATATCTCAAATGCTGCTAAGCCTGATGATAACACGGATGACGACATGTTTACTAAGTGCCAGGCACTGTTTTGACACGTTTTAGGAGGTTCGATCCTCAAAACAACCTTATGAAGTAAAAGCTCCTAAAGATAACTCTTTTTTTTTTTTTTTTTTAAAGATACCTCTTGAAGTGTCCTCATTCAACAAACAAGGAAGCTGAGGAACGGAGAGATTAAGAACTCTCTGCAAGGAAATGGCAGAGCGAGGACTCAAACCAGTCTCCTTCCGGGGTGTCAAAGTGTGCCCTATACAAAAGTTATAGGTCCTCTCGAATATGAACACGTGTGTGTGTGTGTGTGTGTGTGTCTGTGTGAGTAAGTACATTATTAGTTGGTTTTGGGGGTTTGTTTTGTTTTGTTTTTTCTGTGAAAGGTACTTACATTTTCTCTTAATCACACACTATATGCGCATGTGTGTTAGGAAACCATGTGAAACCATAAAGAAGAACATTAAAATTATCTACAATCCTATCCGTATTTTATTCCAGATTCTAATTACTTGGAGTTTTAAGACCCTGCTACTCTAGGTTTTTGCTTAAAATGTGTCAGTCTAAGTGAGTCATGAGAGTTACTGCTGTATTGGAGGGAACACAACATGTAAATGCAGCATTTCTGAGAGCTGAACAAGAAAATTGCACCTTGGCGGCGGCTTCCGCACATTACCTGCTGCAGCATTTCCTCGGTGGCGTTCAGCTTCTCCCTGTGCTCTTCAAGACAAAACTCCAAGTCTCGGATCTTCTCTCCCTGAGCCTCTACCTGGTCTGTTAACACACTTACCTGTATTTAGAGCAAAATACTGCAATGGATTAGGAAGAATTTGGGTGCCACTGCAAACTTAATTTCTCTAAATAGAACAAAACTGGAATGACGTCACTACTCCTTTGCTTGTAAAGGAAAAACCTGCGCATTTGTAAGACACCAGTCCATTACACTCCTATTTAGGATGCTTATTGATCCAAAGGCTACAATTTTTTT
>NC_043709.1:78771942-78775858 GCF_006229205.1 Suricata suricatta
GTTAAGTAACAACTAGTTAATCACCTAATTTCACAGCTATCTGAAGTGGCAATCGTTATATAGCAGCTTATCTATGATACATTCAAGATAAATGATACAATATATTACTTGTTCATAGGCTACAACACAGCCTGCTTAATACCTTTCCTTAAATTCCACCTCTATACTACAATATGCTTGAGGTCCATGCAAAAAAGTACAAAGGCTACAATTTTTAAGGAGATTAGGAGTGATTGGAAATGTGCAATACCTTATATTTATAGGTTAAAATCATTTCAACCATTTTATGCGAGGAGGCATGTTAATAAATCATCTTTTTCGGGGGAATGGGGTCAGAGAGAGATAGTATTAGAGATTAAGAGAGACACCAGAGTTAATGTCTGAAAGAAAACTATTCAGGTTTGGTACTTCTTGAACAATAAAGAAAAGGATCCAGGGAACTCAAATTCCAAGAGATCTTTCTTGGTCACTTTGTCTACACATGTGTTCAACTCCAGGCTGTAGCTCAAAGACCCACAAGGAGATACTGGATTAGTCTTTATCTTCAGTGGTTATTGAAACTCTGAGTCTTTCCCCAACCATCACCAGCCTAGTAAATACACTGCAGATCATTTAGCTCAAATACCAAAATGAAAATATTTGTCAAGCATTTAAAACATTACAAAGAAGAGAACTCAAATTTGGCTAATAAACCAGAGTCTACTACTCACTTTATGTTTTGTTTGGCTCATGGTATCATTTTTAAAACTGAAAAATTATATATTCCAATTGAGAACTATTCAGATTTATGAATATATAGATAGCATATATAAAGTTATAATTTCAGATCAACTAAGATGACAGATCAGATCAGAAAGTCAGCTTGGATGACACCATGTCTGTGGTCAGAGGAGCCAACGTGGATTCTAGCTCACTCTAGACGAGGTAGCCAAACCCCATTCTCCCACAGTGCCCCCTCTCCCTGCTGCATTCCGATGGCCTACGCACTTATTTCTCACAGCAGCCTGGCTCCTGTCAGCAACTGAATATGTCATCCCATATGTCATCGCAATTTAAAATGGTCTTTGTAAACACATCGTGAAGAAGAAGAGTATTTAAAATCACTTGCCTGAAGAACGAGAGATTCTTTATCATTTTCTAAACGGGCCAGCCTTTCTTGATACACCTCTCCATTCCCGGGCAGGTGTCCGTTGGTCTGAAAACATGGAGTTAACATCTGTAAGGCATGAGTCTCTTTCAAACTGAACTGCTGTGGGCCGATAAAACTGCACGTGTTTTTAATCCAAGGAGCCTGAGTGGAATTGGGCACAGCTGTTGCTGTCATTAATAGAAAATATGAGACTGCGACTTGGTTCATTTAGCTTAAAATAGGTAAAACAGGCATGTCAGGCATTGGGGCATGTTATCACCAAACTAGACAGCTTCTCATCAAGCAGGAAATCATGACCTAAGAGGGGCGGTGACACGTGGATACACACCCAAGTAATGCAAAGCTTCACGTGTGTGTGATCAGGCACGAAATCCCCATTTCCCCCCAAATGCTCAGTGCCACTAATTCTGGGTGGGGACAGTGGGAATGTCCTGGGACGCCCTTCTGTTCCTCCCCTTTTCCCCCCAAAGTCCCCAATCCAGGACTGCAAAGGCCCGCTTTACATGGGAGGCGGCGAGGGCAGCTCACACCGGCTCCTTCCCTGCTACTCAGGTCCAAATCCATAGGACTAGTCTTCCCTCTGTCTTTGAAGCCTTTCTTTCTTCCCCTGAAAACTTTGTAGTCAGTCCACGGGGACTTTCCCTGGCAGCACTGACTAGCCAACCTCATTAGCAACTTATCAGTTTCCATCCTGACTTCATTAACTTCTTGTGAGACTGATTGACCCTATAATGATGCCAAGCTCCTGGACAGAGTCTGCAAGCGGGTGTCATCCTGCAACCACAGCACTTGGCCCAGGGCTCTGCTGGTGCCCACTTTCTTCCCCTCCCTCTGGCACCCATGCTGTTTGTTTTTTTGTTTTCTTAAATCAGATTCAGATGGTTATGCATGGTATAAATGCCAAAGGAAGTATAGATAGGGAAAGTAAGTTACATTTTTTTCTTCTCAGCCGTCTCATATATGAAAGTCATTAAGGAGACACATGAAAAGGCTCACCGAGAACAGACAAAATAAAACATCATTTAAAAAAAGACATGTCATTTTGAAATATAGGATATGAGTATGTCCCTTGTTATCTCATTTAAATAGTTCATAACCATATAATATGTAATCCCAGTAGAATTTCTTGATTCCTCATTCAAATACAACAGAAAGTCAAGTCACTGGAGCTTCAGATGGGGCCATCCAGAGTTCAATCAGAAAAGCAAATAACTTCAGATTGAGAATCAAGAACATACAAACTACATCCTAACCACTCAGGACACAGCTGATGTGACATCTGTTACTTTCCAGAATTAATTGGTACTATTATTCTACCTTTCCAAATAGTGCAGTTTCCAGTATAAACTGTGGGAATAACAAAAGCCATGTGTTGAGAAGACACACACACACACACACACACACACACACACACACACACACACAGGAGCTTTGATAAAAAAAAAAGGAAGTTTCAGGATGTTGCTTCTAAAACCTTGGAAGCACTGGATATATTTCCCATGGGGCAACTAAAGAATGAGAAGCTAATTGAATAAGCCTGCAATGTGTATTTAGAATGGATAAAAACGTTAACATCAGCTGCTGGACCACATACCTGCACAACTACCGCAGCATAATTCTGTTCATGTTGTTAACTGAAGCATCCAGAAGTAAATTACAAGGACTATGAGGAGTCAGATGGAGTAGCCTGGAAGACCTCCAACCTTGGGAGGTTTATGTAGCTTTTTTTTAGTGTTTATTTACCTTTTAATATTTTTTAATGTTTATTTACTTTTGAGAGAGAGACACCGAGTGTGAGCAAGGGAGGGGCAGAGAGAGGAGACACAGACTCTGAAGCAGGCTCCAGGCTCTGAGCTGTCAGCACCCAGCCCAACACGGGGTACAAATGCACGGACCACAAGATCGTGATCTGAGCTGAAGTCGGATGCTTAACCAACTGAGCCACCCAGGTGTCCTTAGGGTTTATTTATTTTGAGAGCAAGAGAGAGCATGTGCGTGTGTGCATGCGTGTGAGCAGGAGAGGGGCAGAGAGATGAGGGGGAGAGAGAGAGAATCTCCAGCAGGCTCCACACTGTCCGTGCAGAGCCCAACACAGGGCTCCATCTCACAAACCGTAAGATCATGACTTAGGATGAAATCAAGAGCCATATGCTTAACTGACTGAGCCACCCAGGTGCCCCAAAATTTATGTAACTTCTTGAGGACAGTTTTTTGGAAAAGAGCCAGGATGCATATAATACATACTCTCAATCTAAGGAAGGGCGAGACTGGCCCTGTAGAGCTTTAAATTCCTCATTCGGATTATGAACACTAGCAGGCATCTGCTTTTAAAGCCCCACACCAGCAAAGTTTTATAAACTGATATATTTCATTAGATAGAGAAAAAAAAGGTTTCTGTTCAATGAGGATAAAAAGTAAAAGTGATTATTTCTTCTGACTGAAGGAAATTATAGAAAGGATAGAAGTGTTTTTTTTTTCTCATTAAACTTTTGTTTTAATGGGTCTCAAAATTCTGTGACAGATTTTTGGTCAAGTTGTTTCCATTAAAAAGTACTGATTTTAAAAACTAATAACTTAAAACTGCCACACACAAAAACAAATGGCCCACAAAACACTCTCCTTCTGAAGGTTTTACGATGCATTGTTATCATTAGCCAGTCTTGTACTATTAAACTTAAATGGCCAATTGACACAAACAGTTCTGAGACCGCTCCTCCACCTCTAATTAAGACTGGGGTGGCAAGCATTGGGGATAATATTCAGTTA
>NC_043709.1:78775958-78791150 GCF_006229205.1 Suricata suricatta
TCAGCAGCCTCCTTCTCAAATTTTTCGATAGTTCTTTTGTCGATCCCACCACATTTGTAGATGAGATGTCCGGTAGTGGTAGACTTGCCAGAATCTACGTGTCCAATGACGACGATGTTGATGTGAGTCTTTTCCTTTCCCATTTTGGTTGAAGTTTAGCGGTGGTTTTCACGACACCTGTGCTCTGGCGGCAAACCCGTTGCAAAAAAAAGCTAGAAGTGTTTCTATGGCAAGTCCTACAAATGTTTTGTGAAGCTACTGCATGATATGGAAAGGAGATGTTGCAAAATCAGTATCAAAATTACCTTAAAATCACAATACTACGGGCACCGGGGTGGCTCAGTTGGTTAAGCGACTCTGCATTTTGGCTCAGGTCATGATCTCTCAGTTTGGGAGATAGAGTCCCGTGTCAGGCTCTGCACTGGCAGCGTGGGGCCTGCTTGGGATTCTCTTTCCCTCTCTGCCCCTCCCTGACTCCTCCCTCCCTCTCTCAAAATAAATAAACTTAAAAAATTAAATTACTAAAAATTGACTCACAATGAACACACACTTCTTTAGACTACTGATATTTATGAGTGCTCATAATGCTTGAGTAGTATTTTTCTAAAAAACACTAAAAGCCATTATAGCAAAATAAAGCAAAAGAGCCACAATGGAGTAGTTGCATACTTTTAAAGTCATGTGTTGACCTATTCAAGTAAGTAAAGGTCTATTCTATTCACACATTTATTTATATTTCTGCTGATTTTGTTACCTTTGCCTTAAAAATGTTAGAGGGGTAAATTCCATTGAGCAAATACCCCACCACCTTTATTTTTCCTCCCATTCCCATGCTCTGCCTACCAGACAACTCAAAACCAACCACAGCATGCTCTCTCACACACTAATTCTATTCCTTCTGCATGGACAGCATTTCCCACCCTGTCCTCATCTTTCCTCATTCTTTAAAGTCCAGTTCAATTAGAGTGTGGTCTGTCAAGTCTTCCTTGAATGACCTGTTCACTCACATGCCAGTTACAGCTTCTGCATGAACCCTCATCACAGCAGGCATCACACTGAATGGACAAGGCTAGACTTGGTTACACATATGTCCCTCTCTTCCAACAAACTGCATTCTCAGGGAGTACGTTTGTCTTTGCATCTGACACACAGTGAGGATGAACCAAATGACTGCTGAACAGACAATGAGGGGTATTTGATAAACATCGATGAATGAAAGATGAATGACGCTTGGTTTTAACTTGGCCTTCTTACATCTCAGCAAGACTTTCATTCATGTTTCCCCTACGACCTGGTATGGCCTCCAAGGTCAACCTCAAGTCTGCACTGTCTCTTCCTACCACGTTTAGGAGGTGTTTCCAGAGCCTTTTTACTGGACTGTAACTGAGACTCTCTTGCGTGAACTCCCTTGTGTAACGTCTTCTCCAAAGCCTAATACATACTATCTCCAACATCTTTCCTTCTGCCAATCTTGGGAAACTGAGTCTTAACTCCTAAAAGCTCATTATTCCACGTATACTTTGGAACCTTAATTTCCTGCTTCCCCGAGACTTGCAATGATCACCTCTATCCTTACCATTCTCAATTCCTTCCCCTTAATGAACTTCCTTCCGTTCTCCTTCCAAATCTACCCCAAGGCTTTGTGTCCACCATTCTACTCACCCCCCATTTCTCTCTGCCTCTACAAATCCATCTTTCAAAGCCAGTTCCTGTCCCTCCTCATGTTGTGCCATGTTCTTTTCTCCCTCTCTGTCTTTTCCTGTCCTTCACAATTTAGCTTCATCATATTCTGCCATGGATAGTTTATTAGTGATTTTATGATAGCTAGTCACATACTTCCTAACAATCCCTTAGTGCAAAACTGTTTTACATTTCTTTTGATTCTCCCAAGATTGTTATAAAGTTGTGAACACATGGGGCACCTGGGTGGCTCAGTCAGTTAAGCATCCAACTTTGGCTCAGGTCATGATCTCACAGTTTATGGGTTTGAGCCCTGCATCAGGCTCTACACTGACAGCTCAGAGCCTGGAGCCTACTTTGGATTCTGTGTCTCCCTCTCTCTCTGCCCCTCCCCTGCTCATGCTCTGTCTCTCTCTCTCTCTCTCTCAAAACGTAAATAATAAAACATTAAAAAAAATTTTAAATAAAATTCTGAGCATATAATTAAAAACATATTTAGTATAAACTCGTGTTGAGTCAATTTGACCTCCAGAGCACTGAGCCCAAATTACCTTACTCAAAATCCCAGAGATGCCTTCAAAATAACTCTTTCTACTTTAACTCATGATGCAACCCTTTACTGACCACATTCAGTCCACCAGAAGTTTAAGTCAAAATTGGCATCAGCTTGGGGGTTTCAATACCATAGCCACGTAGCAGTGTGCGTGGAGGCAGGCGTGGGACACTGGGGAGGGATGGGCAGGGGATCCAGCCTGACTGTAACAATGATACTTTGATTAAGGAGCTCAGATTTTCCTGGCATGATGAGAGGGAAATGTCTAAAAAGTTCTACTCCTTAAAGAATTACAGAATCCTAGAGTTAGCCAGGAACCCATACCTGGGAGTATGAATTGCCTGAATTCACATTAGAGTCATAATATACCTCACCCATCACCCCCTAAATAGAAGCTCCTCTTTTTAATATTAATTTCCTTTTTAAAAAACATTTATTCTGAGTGAGTGAGAAAGAGAAAGAGAGAGAGCAATTGCAGGGGAGGGGCAGAAAGAATCCCAAGCAGACCCTGTGCTGTAGGCTCAGAGCCCAATATGAGGCTCAAACTCACGAACCAGGAGATCATGACCTGAGCTAAAATCAAGAGTCTGACACTTAACTGACTGAGCCACCCAGGCACCCCTAATTTCCTTTTAATTATGAAATATATAATCAAGTACAAAGATATAATAAACACTAGCATCTTGCCCCATGTGCCTCCCTTTCAAAAAATGTTTTATCATACAAAATTTTGAATATATATACACGTAGAGACTAACATGATGAAACCTTATATTACCCTCCACACAATACCAACAGATATTATTTCCAAGTAGGCAGGAACATTTTGCCCATTATTTTTCTGAAAGCATCATGCTGTGTTTTCCTTTTTCTTAGTTGTGTTGGTTTGTAATTGTGTACAGTTGTCTCCCCTTTCTCCCCAACCTTCATTTTGCTTTCTTCTTTCCCGAGCTCTGTTGTCATATCTAAATCCAAAATCGACACACAAGCAGATATTTGCCACAATTATAGTTACTTACGTTGTAGCACAGAATTCATTTTGAATATAACAATCCCAAAACACAATGGTGAGTGGCTACATTAAAATGAGTCAAAGAAAATCGGCTCAATTTTATAAGCACAAGAAATGTTAAGAAAGAGTCAGACTAGTACTATAACATACACACACTATCCACCAAAGTCAATATACTTACTTTTAAAATTAATTTTAAAAACTGCCATCCAGGTTTTGATTTCATGATTACATTTTTAAAAATCCAGTATCAAAGAGAGCCTGGGTGGCTCAGTTGGTTGAGCATCAACTTCAGCTCAGGTCATGGTCGCATAGTTAGTGGGTTCGAGCCCTGCATCAGGCTCTCTGCTGTCAGTACAGAGCCCGGAGCCTGCTTCGGATCCTGGTCCCCCTCTCTCTGACCCTCCTTATCTCTCACTGAGAAATAAGCATTTTCTAAAAATTCAGTATCAAGAAAGAAAACACAAGGCACAACCCACTAAAGCTCTTTTAATGAAATGTTATCTCCAGCTACCAAAGGAAATATCTCACACGAGGGCCTCTTGCATCCTGTCCGGTATTACATCTCTATCACTGCATGTAGACATTCGTTACCCGCTCTCTATAGACACTGTGGTAGGAGGAGAGATTGAGAAAGACCTGAAAGCCATGAACATCACAGTCACATTTTACAGGGGTGCAACAGCACAAGAAGGCATCTCACATGCTACTGTCCACAGAATCAAAGCATATGGTATCAATAACATTGGAACTCATGCCACCAGGCTGCAGGACTCTGCTCCCCTTTATTCTCACCAAGTATGATGGTATTAGGGAGGGTGAGGCTTTCTCCTTGCACTATAAATAATTATCTTGGGGGAACACCACTGCCACTCGGGCCACTGGTGAACTCCTTCTGGTTGGCTGGTGCCTCTATTACTATCTATTGTAGCTCTGACTCAGTGGATCTTGAAACACTCCATCTATTTTTCCCTCTGAAATTTCTGCAGCTTTAAAAAGGAAATACGATGCCAACGCAACAGGGACAACACTTTAGGAAGCCCCTGTTCCAGACTCTCCTCTCTGCTCAAAAAGAAAACCAAAGGGAGAAATCAATCTCATAAACAGTTCGTTGCACCCAAAAAGCAATGTGACCCTTTCCCAGAAAAAGACATCAGTATATTCAATGTCGTCAGAAAGTTCATTAAAGACAGAAGCTCAGAATAGGCCTGAATATCCTCTGTACTTTCCAAGACTGCAGATGTGGTCAAAAATCAGGCCATGGCTTTTATGTTTGAGTTTTAATTTTCTCAGTGCTTGTCTTCCAGAGACAGAAAACATCTTCTTAACTAAACAGCCAATTGGAGCAAAAACAAGTGCTCTGGGGTGAGAAGAATCACAGCGGTAGGCCAGCTTCTAAGACTCACTACTCCAAACACGGAGCTACATCTCAAATACTTGCAAGAACAGCAGATGCCAAGTGCCCGATCTTCTGGTCTCATTAGAAATATCTTGAGGGAGCCTTCCTTGAAGTATCTGGGTATCTCTGTTGCCAAACTATCAAGTGCCAAGACACAATGGCTAGGCCATTATACAGCGAATGCATGCACAGCTCCTTATTTGTGCATCCACAGACAGCACAGGGTGAGTGAGACACGTTTCTTTAGTGTCTCCTGACAGTCTTTTAGACACCTTACCTGAGTACGGAGGACGGGCACTGGCCCTTGCTCACTGTATTTTCCTGTACACCACTATGTTCTCAGAGTTCTACAGTAGGGAGAGGGGTCTATGTTGAGACTACATTATCCCGGTCCCAAGAATACGCAAAAGCCTTCTGAGTTAAAGAAGGATGAAGAACAGAAGATGAAGCCCTAGCAGGTAAGGCCCAGCTCCTATTCTAGTAGCTCACAATATTCATATACTCCCATTATTCATTCATTTAATCAATATTTGCTGAAAGCTAACTATGTGACAGCGTGCAGATACAGCAAGAGAATCTTCTACTTTGAGAAGGCTAACACAAGATCAAGGAAAAATACTGTCCCTATTTTTCTTGCCATTTACTCTTTCTTAACTCACTTTCATTAAAGAACAGATAAATCGCTTCCCATGCAATCCTAACAAACATCGGTAGCCAGGGATTTCATCCAAAGTGCAGCTTGAGTTTATCACACTGCACTGGCTTCTTTCAAGAATCCTGCTGACTCGGTCCACGTGTCCTCCTGCGCCTGTGGACACTGTTCATGCAGTCTACCAGGAGCCCGGTACCAGAGGGGGAAGGAAGGCAGCTTGAACTTAAGCTAGGATGTCTCCGTGAGATACTGCATAACTCAGAGAATTGTGACCACCTACGGAACACAATCTGAAGATGTACCTTGTTTGCTAAGGCTTGAAGAAACATTCCCTGGAGGCACACATGAAAAGAGAAGCTGGGCGGAGAGCAGTGGGGGTTCCAAGGATGGCAGCACTGCAGGGGGTCAGGGGGCTGAGCGTCAGGACCTGGGGAGAACAGCCAGCAGCCCTGGGCAGAGCATGCCCCACATCTGACCTCTTTAAATAAAGAGTGCTTTAATTTACTTATATATTTTTAAAGTTTATTTATTTTGAGACAGACAGAACAGTGCGAGTGGGGGAAGGGCAGAGACAGAGAGAGAGAGAGGGAGAGGGATGGTCCCAAGCAAGCTCCGCACCACCGCCAGCACAAAGCCCAATGTGGGGCTTGAAACTCAGGAACCTATGAGATCATGACCTGAGCCAAAATCAAGAGTTCAAGCCTTAAAAGGACTGAGCCACCCAGGTACTCCCATGAGTGTTTTTATTTTTAAGAAACCGGTTATAAAAATGTTTTTAAAGATACACTCAGAATCAATATTACCTATTTTTTAAATGTAGGACTAAGACAGAAACGTGTTGTGATTTCTCAGGCCAGAAGCCAGTGCAACACTTTCCACCTTATCTTGTGCGCCACGAAGCTGGACTTGGAGCGAGACCAGCCTCACTTCCACTGCCTTGTCGAAAACTGTATGCTTGTAATTTCTGATTCTGAGAATGCATCATATTAAAACTGCCAAATAACCGGATACTTTCGGGATTGCGTGACCTGATCAAGGTCACAATCCTCAACTTTGTCTACTGGAGAAAGCACAGTAAGAATCTTCTCGGCAACTCACTGAGTTAGACCTAAAGTAAACAAAACTAATTGCTTGGCTCAAACAGTTTGACATATTTTTTCTTCCAATTTATTTTTTTTGACATATTTTTTCTATTTGCCCTCTTAAACTTGGAGCTTGATAAAGCATGTAATTCTCCATCGATATTTGTATTAACATGATAATATTTCACAATCAAAACAGAGAATTCCACCTCAGTAACTGAACAAACAAGGCACATTCAATAGGTCTGTTTTTTACCACAGAAGAGGAACTTCTGAGTCTTAAAAGAAACTTGTCCATGTTTAGCAGGCTACAGCTACCTCATTGAAACAAATTCATTCTTTTTCTTTTTTAATGTTTATTTATTTTTGAGAGACAGAATGCGAGTTGGGGAGAAGCAGAAAGAGAGAGTGATACAGATCTGGAGCACGCTCCAGGCTCTGAGCTAGCTGTCAGCATAGAGCCCGACGCAGGGCTCGAACCCATGAACCGTGAGATCATAACCTGAGCCGAAGCCAGATGCTTAACCAACTGCGCCACCCAGGAGCCCCGGAAATAAATTCATTCTTACGGATTTAATATCTCCTCATCAGTAACAAACTACTAGTGTTCCTATTTTCTTTTCTCTTACCCAACTTCTGATCATATGAAACAATTAAACAGTCCGCAGAAATTAGCCGAGAAGGAATAACCAGTATCCTATAGGAAATCAGGGGACCGCCTGGCCCAGGCAAAGTAATAATTAGAACTGCCAGTCCCCAGTTGCCCTAATGAGAAGATTAGTATTAATCTTAAGTACATGGACTCCCAAGTTGGCTATCATTAAACCTAAATGAAATCTTAATTATGTGACCAGTAATAAGTTCTTCTAAAATACTGTGGAAGCTTCTCCACAGTCTGAGAGATGTCTGTACTCCTGTCAAAAAAGTGAATTACAGTGGGGTGTCTAAGTGGCTCAGTCGGTTAAGTGTCTGACTTTGGTTCAGATCATGATCTCATGGTTCATGAGTTCAAGTCCCACACCAGGGTCTGTGCTGACAGCTCAGAGCCTGGAGCCGGCTTCAGATTCTGCCTCCCTCTCGCTGTCCATCCCTCTCTCACACTGTCTTTCTCTCTCTCTCTCTCCCCCAAAGGAAAAAAAAAGTGAATTACATATGAGTAATGTGTAACCTAATTCCACTAGTAATTGGAGCCAACCTTCTCTTGCCCTCTTTGCAAAGGGACCCCATTGTCTTCCCTCTACTCCCTACAATCTATTCGGTGGTATTACCTTTTTTGACTAATCATCCGCCAGGTTCACAAACAAGCACTCATCATACATTAGTTCATGGGACTCACAATCCTATTTGCCAAAAACTATCATACTCATTTTACAAATGAGGAAATTGAAACAAACAGCTTAAAAACTTTTCCCCAAATCATACAAGCTTCTAAGGATCAAAGCCAAAATCAAAATTCAGGTCTGTGGTCTCCAGCATCTGCATCTGTAAATACCAAGACATAATCCAACCCTCAATGTTATCACGCCATTAATGTTTTTATTTTTGGTTGTAGCGCAACACACATAAAATTTATCATTTTTACCATTTTTAAAAGTGTATTCCCTTCACTGAAGGTGGTATTACCTACAAAATGAACACCTTTTCTGTCTTCTCCTTTAAGTATTTTTAGCGTCATTCTTTAGATTATATTTGTTCAACACCTATTAACACCATGGTATTTACCCCTGTGTTCAGGGAAAAAGCACATCAGCCACACCACCCACTTTTGAGACGGATGCTTAGAAAGAGGTGGAGAAGGACAGATACCATATGTTGTCACTCATAGGTCTAACAGGAGAAACCTAATAGGAGACCATGGGAAAGGGCGGGGAAAGAGTTGGGGAGAGGGAGTGAGGCAAATCATGAGAGACTTTTGAATGCTGAGAACCAACTGAGGGCTGAAGAGGGAGGGGGGCAAGGGGAAGGGGGGTGATGGTCATGGAGAGGGGCACTTGTGGGGAAGAGCATTGGGTGTTATATGGAAACCAACTTGGTAATAAACCATTAATAAAAAATAATAAAAAATTAAAAAATAAAATTATGGTAAAAAAGTAAAAAGAAAGAGGCCTCATTGTTCAAATGAATGAGAACACCTAAAGCCCCACAGAACTGAGCGCTGGAACTGACATGATCACCACTCACCACTAGAGGGCACTTCACACCAAACACTGCGACGACCTCTGCTGCTTTTGGAGGCGTCTATGCACCTACTTCTTATTTAGAACTGCTACTGGGTCCTTTACAGTGAACTTCCCAACATTACTGAGAAAGCATCTATTATGTGCAAGGTTCTTTCCCTTAGAGGACTATCTGTTTTAAGCCATAGCACATCATCCAAGCAAAATGTGAAAGCTAGCCCACGTTTATGGGCAAAATCAGGAGGTGACCTGCTGGAACCCGTGAAATGTATACTAACAGCACTCTCTAAAAAATTATCCTTAAAGAGAATTGAGATCCACTAGGGGATAAAAATCACAGCAAACCTCCTGCCTTATACTTTTTTTTTCTTGTTCTAATCGCTATTCTTTGTTCTAAATTGTGAAATAAACAACAAAAGATTCACAGAATGGGATTTGTAATGGCCAGACACCCACCATTTGATTCTGAAGCCATTCGACAAGCGTTTCTGCTGTTGAATCCGGGATCTGGCATCTCAAGCCTTCCTTCTCATCTGCGTCCATCATCTCTAACAACCCACGCAGGTCCTCTACAAGGTGCAGAGCTCGCAGGCTTCCCATGAACGGGGAGGTGGGGGACTGGCAATCAAAAATTCCATTGGAATATTCCAAGGCCTTAGAACCTAGGTTAAAAAAGAATCACAGAGAGCAACAGGATTTATATTAGATAATATACCAAAGCTAAGGGTGGCAAGCTAGTCCAGTCACAGTAAGGAGTAATCAAAACAAGCAACAAGAAAAAGAAAATAATTCAGTCATGCAACTCTTTCCAAGTCATAGACACTTAGTACAAAAATAAAAACCACATAATTGGTGGTAAATATCAACCATCAAATACCTGATAGGGAGGCCAATCATGTAGTGTGGTAAGAACGTGATGGGCTTTGGTGAAGGATGTGCTGACCTTGTGGAAATAAGGTACCTTCCGCTAAGAAGGTAGTAGATCAGTTTGGATACAGCTGAAATTATAAATTTTAAGTACCATAAAGTCTTGAAATTCCCTGCAAAGAAGTTGCACATTGAGGTGGAAACTGCATAATGTCAACAGTAACAGGGCCAACTCCCAGGTAATTTACCAGAATTTAAACTCTGGAGAAGTTCAATGCATTACATATATATGTACATATATACATATATGTATATATATGTATATATGTATATATGCATAAGCACATATATAAACATTTTTTCCCATGATTTTGTTTGCAGCCTACTATCAAATGTTCTTGCTAATGTCAGCTTTAAAAAAGTTTTACCGCCATTTTTGTTTCCTGTTACTTATAAGAAAAAGCATTCTACTACTTAAAAACCACATAACTAACCCACAGCCCATTCTGAAAGCATGCATATATATATTCGTCTTCATTCTTTGACTTTTATTTCCTGGTCTATCAAATATACATATTATCAACCAATGTACTAGCTTTATGTTTAAGTATCAATAATTATTATATTTAGACTACCACCATATTAACCTGAATGTCCACTAACTGGAAGAAAACTGTGAACCAATGTGTAAATTCTCTCTCCAGTTGGCTATACAGCTTGATCAGTTCCAATGGTATGGAGAGGAATTCTCTTTCAGTTAGTCCATTCTACCAACATTGCTTAATACCGGACCAAATGATTTGGACCAAAATCTCCTGACCCACAATAATGGTAATGATTGATATGCTAGGCCCAATGCTAAATGCTTCACATCACCCTCTGAATCAATCCCCTCAGGAACCATGTAAGGCTGAGAGGAGAATCCAGAAAAATGTAAATTGAGGAGAGTCTGTCTGGGAAGGGTGGAACAGAAGAGTATTAAAAACAAAATAGGCTATAATGTCCTGTTCCAGCAGTTTTAAGCATTAGGATCACCTGAAATATTATTAAAAACAGATGTGCCCACACTACCCTCCCATTCTGTTAAGTCCCCATCACAAAACAGGTGGGGATGGGAGAGAGATGCACATTTAGAAATACTCCTCAAATATTTGTAGTCATATCTCCCCCCTCCCTCCTACCTGAGGAGGAGAACTACTGATGTTAATTTGAGAACATACAGCCAGGTCCTACCCACAAAGCTACTTGACGGACTCAGTGTTAGGTAGGACCTGGGAAATGTCATTTTCTTAAGAACTCCAATGTTAGTCCTCAAGCCCTGCCAGGGCTAAGGTACAAATACATTCATCTAATGAAGTAGATGAAATATAAAGCCTCAACTACTGTCCCAGAAATACCACTTCTCTTGACTCAAGTTCTACTAAGAGTATAAGATTATAACCACTGGGAACAGCCTAAAATTGGTTCTGATTATATTTTTTGACACTGTGACAGAGAAGGACATCTAACAGTCCTTCAACTGTTTCACAGTATATATCATGCCCTGAGCAAGAATATACTTTTCTAGGTTAAACTTAACCAGTTCCTTCCTTACCAGATGTGATTGTTAAATTCTTTACCTTCACGGTCACCTCTTCTCTCTAGGTAAGTTTTACCATTAACCTTTTTGAAACTGATATTCCAAGAACTGAATACAGTACTCAAGATGTGGTCTAATCTACAAAGGAGGTCGCTATGAAATCTGGTCTCCGGGATATACAAACGAGGCCAAACAGTGACATGCCACTTCCCTCAAGAGAAGACCCTCTGACAGGAAAACACCTTTGGTTTCTCTGAACCACTAAAACAGAGCGGGATCAAATTTATGACCAGAAAAGTAAGCAATGGGGGCCAAGACAGCTCAAGTTGGGGAGCAGAAGCCAAACGCCATCTTAACCCTGACCATCAGGTGAATGACCTGCCCACTTCCCCATTCAACCCTCTCTTCATTATACTAGATTCCCAAATGTATAAAAGTAGTTCTCCTGTGACAAGATACAATGTGCGACATAAGACCTTAGCTAGCCACTACCCCTGGGAGACCACAAGAGCCTGAAAGGGTTCATCTGCAAGTCAGTCCCCTTGGTCATGATGAGAAAACAAGGAGGTGACAGTCTACACTATTTTTGCTCCATCTCCATATTAGAGAACTGCTGAATGTTCTTAACAAGGGAGTAATGCAACCAGATTTGTCTTTCAGAAGGGAAATTCTGGTGGTCCAGAGAATGACAGACTAGAGCAGAAAAGCAAGAGCCCCAAGAACATCAAGTGCAAGGGTTACTTGGACAAAGTAAACAGAGGAAGCACAGACAGGGCAGGTTTTAGAGAGGACGAAAGGGAATGGCAGAAAGGAGGCAGAATGGATAGAACTTGACTAAATAGGGACAATGAGGGACAAACGCCTAGAATGACTTAAATTTCTACTTAGGAAGCAGTGTGGATGGAAGATTATGAAATTAGACAAGATAAAGGCTACTAGAGGGGTTTCTGAGGAAAGACAATGAGCTCAAAGCTGTACATGATGACACAGGTGTGCATATAGGCTATTTCAAAGGAGAACCTGATTGGCAGAGACAGAGATCTAGAGCTTAGCAGAGAACTGAGAAAGTAAATAGAAAGTGAGAGTCCTTGGTGGGTAAGTAATCAGGGAACAGATCAGAACTTCCGCGGATACAGGGTAGAGCAGTATCCCCCCAAAGGGTGGTCCACAGACTACCGGCACCGAAATCTCATGAGATGCTGTTTCTTTATCCTCGAGTCAGAAACCTAGAATGGAAATGGAATTTGACATTTTAAAATAAAATTTGAGAATAATACTGGTATAAAATGGAGAAGAGGGACCAAGATGCAACTACGGGAAATCCAAAGGCAGCCAATACATGAAAATAAAAGATCAGAAAGGTAATAAAAGCGTTGTAATGAAAAAGCCAGGAGCGCAGAGTCAATGTGGTGATGCCACCTTTCAGGACACAGATTACCTGCTATAATCCCGTCCATCTGCTCCAGCGCCGCAGCCAGCATGTCACTTGCGTCACTCATCATGTTGTTATCGACCAAGAGCTGAAAAAGCAATGATGTCGCCATTACATCCTTTAGATGACACGTGCTTCCTGGCGGGTTTGGTAACTCAACTTCAAATGGCAACCCCACCTAGACGTCATGTATAGAGGCATCTATGGAGACAGAGTTTCTAAAGTGGCACAGCTTAACTACCTGGCTCACCTAACACGCTGTGGCCCACTGTCTACCGTACTGCAAGAGTGCATGCTTGATCAGTTAATACAATAAGTTTCGGTTCTTGCACTCAAGGTGTTTAATATCCAGTAGAAAGGTTTCCATGCTGTACTCTACTGTACAGAGCTCAAATCTCTGTGAAGAGCATCAAAGATACTGATGGAAAACTTCCTGGGGGGCCATTAGCAATGCACCGGAGACAGATTTTTTTTCACTACACCAGCACCACCCAATTTCTGCTTTTAGAAGGTTGGCTTTTTTCCCCCGTATAAGGATTTACCATAAGACTTCCTATGAAAAGAGTTTACTAGCATATACACTAAACACACTTAGACACACCTACCAGGATTCTGTAACATAACAACAGCTACCATGTACTGAGTGCCTACAGTGCTCCCTATACATTTACATAAATTATTCATAATCCTTTATCATGACAACAACCCTTTAAAATGGATAAATCTGTCTCCATTAGGTAGATGATATCAAAAATGTTTGTTGATTTTTGCAATGGAAACACAGCCAATAGATAGTAAAGACCAGGTTTTAATCTAGGTCTGACTTGTATAATACATACCAAATTTCTTTTTTTTTTTTTAATTTTTTTAATGTTTCCTTATTATTGAGACAGAGAAAAACAGATCATGAGTGGGGGAGGGGCAGAGAGAGAGGGAAACACAGAATCCGAAGCAGGCTCCAGACTCCAGGCTCTGAGCTGTCAGCACAGAGCCTGAAGTGGGGCTCAAACCCACAAACTGTGTGATCATGATCTGAGCCAAAGTTGGATGCTTAACCGACTGAGCCACCCAGGTGCTCCAATACATACTAAATTTCTGTTTATCTGATCCTACTTGAAAAATAAGTTTCTGCTGAAATTATGCCATAATCTACTCATTCTTTTCCCTGTGAAAAAATATAATTGAAATTATCTCGGCAAATAAATTGGTTATTAACAAGAAAAACTCAAGACTATGTGATTTCCAATATTAATTAATACACTTCAGATACTAGACTAAGCATCCATGTAAACTCTCCCAAAAGGCCTAAGTAAGGCCCTGGCTACTTTGTAGATACTGTGGTGTTGCAAATATATTGGAAGTAAAGGGTATACTGTTTAAAAGAAAACTTTGCCCACTATTTCCAAGATCTCACCACTTCACCTTCCCAAACATATTTACGTTTTCTCAGATCAGCTCTCCACTACGCATCATTTTGATAAGATGCCATATAATCATTGTGAAACACTACTTTGATTTCCTGGTTTCTAGAGATTTCATCTAAGAATTTCACAGGACTTGACTGACCTTCAGTAGTTGTAAAATATCACTATCATTTTGTGTGGGAAAACCACAGCACAAAAATATTCAAGACATGTGTTTACAGTCACCCAGAAGTCAGGGGGTTAACGAGCTAGGTTATGAACTTAGGTAGTTCTCAAATTCTCCCCCACACAGTCCAGAGAAGTGAGAAGCAAATTTAATAATCACACTCCAGGATGAAAACTCAAACCTCAGGAACAACTTAGAACATAAAAGTTTAAGCCCAAGACCATGCAGTCCCTGAATGACACATAATTAAGTGGCTTGCATTTCCTTTCATTTTAAAACAGCACTTCAAAGGCTCAAGATACCATGATACATATAAAAATAACACAAAGACACGTCAGGCTCAGCTCTAAAGACGGCTAATCAAACAAAGTAATGCGCATATTAGAAAAACTCTCACCACCTCACTAAATTAGAAAAATATTCACCTTTGTAGCAACTGCATTTGTACAGAGCATGAACGCTTTTTCTAAGTATGACAGGTAGTTATGAATTGCTTCTCTGTTCTGTTCGATGAGCCTTTCAAATGCAATGGCATGGAGGAATGAGAACCTAGACTGTAGTTTTCAAAGTGGTGAAGAACTAGTTGTTTTTTTAAATTTCCAATCTTTTGTTTAATAAATGACAATATAAAGTTGCAATAAATATTTATAAATGCCTAATCTCACCCTTTATACTTAACACCTTAGCATCCTGCATGTAATAAGAAGGGTAAGACAGTAAAACAGCTAATAAAAATATGTAACATTGCAAAGGTAGTAGGTGCTAAAGGGGAAAAATGGAAAGGTCTGTAAATTAAATAGGGTAGACTGAAAGAATGATGGATGGAAAGGCCAACCATGTCTTTAACAAATTAAAAGTAGTCATAGTAGTCATATATATACATATAGTCAAAAGTAATTCGTGGGTTTCAAGCCCCAGATCAGGCTCTGTGCTGACAGCTCAGAGCCTGGAGCCTGCTTCGGATTCTGTGTCTCCCTCTCTCTCTGCCCCTCCCCTGTTTGCACTCTGTCTCTGTTTCTCAAAAATATATAAATATTTTTAAAAATTAAAAAGAAAAGTAGTCATATATAGACGGTCTAGTTCAATGGTATTTAAAGTATAGAATTCCTACACGTCGATTAAAAAAAGGAAGTGGGGGGGGGGGACCTGGGTGGCTCAGTCGGTTAAGC
>NC_043709.1:78791250-78801040 GCF_006229205.1 Suricata suricatta
TCCGGCTTCAGCTCAGGTCATGATCTCATGGTTCATGGATTCAAGCCCCGCATCAGGCTCTGTGCTGACAGCTCAGAGCCTGCTTCTGATTCTGTGTCTCCCTCTCTCTCTGACCCTCCCCTGCTCACGCTGTCTCTCTCTTTCTCTCAAAAGTAAATAAAACATTAAAAAATGTTTTTTAAAAATTAAAAAAAAAAAGGAAGTGGGGATGACATGAACAGATGCATAATAGAAAACATCTTCAGTCAATAAACAGGGAGAGGCTTAATATCATTAATCCAAGGAATTTCAGACAAACAACATGATACCATTTTATACCCAGTCAACTGGTAAAAAAAAAATTGACACTGCCACGTATTACAGACAACGTGGACTCACAGAGTCTCTTACGGAATGGCAGTGGGAATGTGAAATGGCTTAACCACTTTGAATTAACAGTTTGGCATTATCATCTACAATTAAACACATTCATTTTCAATCTAACAATATTTTCTCCAAAGTACATAATTGTGAACATACACAAACATTCATAGGACTCTTCACAAGGACAAAATGTGGACACAAATCAAATGCCTAACACAAGAAGAGATGAATAAACTGGTATATTTACACAATGGAATTATATACAGCTGTCAAACCAAAGTAATATATGTATATATGATTAAATCTATATTGTATAATAGCAAACTATAAGTCTCCAATAAATTCAGAAATTTTTTTATAAGTTAGAATATAAACATAAATAGATTTTAGGAGTACATATAGATTCAACATAACTATACAAAAAGAAAAGAGGAAATGGCAACATGAAACTCAGGATGGTGGATAACTCAAGTCAGGGATGTTGGGTGAGAGAGGGGATAGACTGAGTAGAGTTACATAGATAAATAAAGGTCACTGTCAAGTTTTTGAGTTAGGTAATGGATTCAGCAGAGTGCTTAGTACAATATTAAAAATGACAAAATGGCAATTTCACTTCTCATAATGTGGAGATTTCATTGGACAAACTTTCCCACAAATTACAATACAAAACTGAATAAAACATAAAAATAGTTTTGAAGGAATTGGAGAGTGAACAAAAGCTGGTAGAAACTGAAGGGAACTCAACTCTTGAGTAAAGGGAACCATAATGAATGAAATACATGTTTATACATCTTTCTACCTGTGGGAACTTACCAGTCCATGGGATGCAGAGTAGATCCTAGCTATCAAAATCTTATTGGCTTAAAAAAAAAGGGGTGTAAACTTAATATGAATTCATGGTAGATTATGCTAAGTTAAGAATATATGAAATAATCCATTAAAATTACAAAATACAGAGATGTAAGTAAAAAGCCAGTGGGGTTAATGAAATAGAATACTAAGAAAATCCTCAATCCAAAAGTAGGCACTAAATGGTGGGACAATAAACAGATGGAAGAAATAGAAATCAAATGGCAAGATGGTAGATTTAAATTCAATTATATAAATAATGACATTAAATATAAACAGAATGAACACTATTAAAAGCCAGAGATGATCAGAAAAAAAGACAAATGACATACCTAATTATGCAGTTAATAGAGACGTACTTCAAATATAAAGAAATATAAAAGATACAAAATGAAATACCATATACACAGTAAGCCTAAGAAAGCAGGAGCAACTATGTTAATATAAGAAAAATGGCTTTCAACAGAGAAATACTGCTAGAAAGAGAGATATTTTATGATGAGTCAATTCATCAGAAAGTCATAACAATCACAAATATTTTTGCAACTAATAACAGAACTTCCAAATACTTCAGGCAGAACCCAACACAATTAAAGAAGAGTTACATTAATTAAGTCACTTATATTTGATGTAATTGTTGTGTGGTTAGACTTAAGTGTACCGTACTGTCCTTTTTGTTTGTTTGTCCCACCTGCCATTTGTTCTTCCTTTTCAACCATCTTTTGGAATGGCAAAGGTTGGGGGGAAAAATCCAGTAATAACATAAAAAACTTGAACAATATCGTCAACCACCCTGGCCCAAATCAACTATAAAAAAAAAATCTAAATGCAGAATATATATTATTTTCAAATCCACATTACATTCATAACGGTGGGCCATATATGCAAGGGCACAAATTAAGTCTCAAAAATTCCAAATGGTCTTCAAAGGACTACATAGAAGAGTTTAGAACAGCAAACTGAAGTGGCCAAGTAGTAATATTAAAATAGAATTTCCATATTTATTAAAATTCTGACTTGCCCATGGTTTGAGATATTTTAGAGGCAGCCTAATTTAATGAGCATCTGTGTTGATAAAACTATGTCAACTTTCATGGCTGGGTAAAAGTATTTTTAAAAATAGTAAGGCTAAATAAAAAGGCTTCAGAAGATCCCATGCTCTAAAAAGATTTTCCTGTATTTCCAAAAACATTTCTGATAGACTCCCCAGGCATCCTTACATCCTTAATACAATATTACTCCGAATACAACAGAATATTTCTCCACGATTAAAGACTGTACTACTGACACATGCAATACTAGGCTAAGCAAAAGAAACCAGACATAAACAACTGTGCACTACATGATTCCTTTTATACGAATCAAGAAGAAGCAATCTATAGTAATAGAAAGTAGGACAACAGTTACTTACAGGAAGTGGCAAATCATCCTGGTGGGGGGTGGAAAGGGAGTTCCTGTTCAATATACTAATTGAGTAGTTGGTTACACAAGCTTATACATTGGTCAAAACTCATCAAACTATACACTTAAGATGTGTGCATTTCACTGTATGTAAATTTCATCTCAAATTTTAAAAATTGGTAAAGGAGACTTATCAATTAAAAATGAAATTGTAGAGGGGTATCTGGGTGGCTCAGGTGGTTAAGCGCCTGGCTCTTGCTTTCAGCTCACGTCATAATCTCACCATTACTGAGATTAAGCCCTGCATCCAGCTCTGTGCTGACAGCGTGGAGGCTGCTTGGGATTCTCTCTTTCCCTCTCTGCCCCTCCTGCACTCTCTCTCTCAAAATAAATAAACATTAAAAACAACCTTAATTTTAATAATGAAACTGTAGGTTTTTTTTAAAAATTTATAGTTTATTGTCAAGTTGGTTTCCATATAACACCCAGTGATCTTCCCCAGTGTCCCCCTCCATGACCATTACCTTCTTACCCTTTCCCTCACCCCCTTCAGCCCTCAGTTTGTTTTCAATATTCAGGAATCTCTCATGACCACCTCCCTCCCTCTCCCTCTTTCCCTCCTTCCCCTTCCCATGGTCCCCTGTTAGGTTTCTCCTGTTAGGCCTGAAACTGTAGTTTTAAAATGAACTAAGTAAATGGGTTAATGTAAGAAGGAAATGCATGGACTTATAATGATGTCATAAATCAAAGATAATGAATAATCCAATTATTTTGAGGTCCAAAATAAAACACTCAGAATATCCAAGTCCCTTTGTTCTAATTCATTGCTTACCCAGAAACCTGCTGATTATTATTTGGTTTTCTGGGTGCACAAGTTTTAGATTAAAATGTCAACATGCAACAATTCTCATATGATAGCAAATTCATTTCTGAATTCTAAAAAGCTAATAATATACTACTTTGAATGACTTGCTGAAGGGGAAAAAAAATACCAGAAAATACAACTACCACAACAAAGGAGTGGGGTTTGGGTTCAAGGTCATGGTTCAAACTTGGGAAAGCTCTATTTGTTGGGTGATTTAAACAGCGATCTTGGGGTGCCTGGTGCCTCAGTTGGTTAAGGATCCAACTCTTGATTTTGGCTCAGGCCATGATCTCATTGTATAGAGCCCTAAGTCAGGCTCTGCATTGACAGAACAGATTCTCTCTCCCTCTCTCTCTGCCTCTCCCCTCCACCTCTCTCTCAAAATAAACATTAAAAAAAATAATAAACAGATCATCTCTATTTGCAGAAGTCCTCAGTCTAGTGGTTTCCTATTCTAATGGCTCAATAAAAATAAATTTAGAGAAGTCTTAGAAAAGCAAACTCCTATGGATAACATTCATATATTAAAGGACAAAAAGAAAACCACAATAGAAAAGTCTGTTCTGGGTATATTTCAAGCTTGGTCAAGACTCATTTACAGTAGATTTAAATGGGGTAAAATATTAAGGAAAGTTTCAGCAATGGGCGTGGTGGCTAAAGAGCTGGCAGAAAACCACAATTTTTTTTTGCTGGGTGCTGACTGACTGATGTTTTAGGTCAGGCTCACTTCCCAGTCTCTCTGTGAAGAAGGAAAACAAAGTCTAAACTTTGGGTAAGAATGCCATTTATCCTAGCTATCTTAGCTTTCCTTAGCTCAAATATCTAGGTTTGAAGAAAATTTCTAATTCGTACCCAGAAACAGATACGATTCACAGAGATCAAAGACACTTAAAATAAGTCCTTTTATTGAGAGAATGTTTACAGACATCCCACTAGGCTGGTAGAGTACCATATTATTATGTGGTCATTATGAAAACAATGCATATTTTCATATAAATTGCCCACAGATTTCTCATCAATTTCCTCTCCTAAGATGCTCACTAGGGACAGTAATCAATTATACAATGATTCCCAGTGTATGCAGCAATACAGTCTCGGCAAAGATAAATGTCTTAAAAATGAAAAGACTGAAAAATAGTTTGGGCTATCAGTGATTCCCCAGGTGTGGTTCCTGGACCAGCAGCAGCCTCACCTGGGACCTAGTTAGAATGCAAATCCTTGAGTCCCACCCAAAACTTACTGAATGAGAAACTCGGGGTGGGGGTGGGGGGTAGTATATGTTGTACAGGTGATTCTGATGAACCCGTCTTTCCTTTGGGGACAACAAGCTCCACCCAAGATGAGGTTGGAACTGGTGACCAAGGTACACAAGGGTAGAGCTCCTCTCTCCAGTCACTGCTTCTCTTGATCCAAAAATAACAGCACTGAATAAACAATTCAGGTTTCAACCTGAAAACTCTCTCCCTTTAAACTACTAAGCCTTTATGCCTGTAACATTTTATGATTCTTATGCAATCCTCCTTGTTTTCTGGTTCTCTGCTATGTATCTGTCATCACATACTTTCTCCTCCCCACTCTATTAGCCCAAATCCTTTTCATCTTCAATCTGCTCAAACATCCCTAGAAAATTAATTCAGAATCACTTGAAAAGGCAGCAATGATAAGAAGTGGGGGCCAAGGTGCCCGGGAAGTGCCAGAAACAGAAAAGACTGGGAATGCTAGCAGTAGGGGTGGTATCTAATGTTCAACATAATTTTAAAAATTTGTCAGTGCCCCTGGGTGGCTCGGTTGGTTTTGCATCCGACTTCAGCTCAGGTCATGATCTCACAGTTCGTGGGATGGAGCCCCACGTCAGGCACTGTGCTGACAGCCCAGAGCCTGGAGCCTGCTTCTGATTCTGTGTCTCCCTCTCTCTCTCTCTGCCCCTCCCTCCACTCGTGCTCATGTGAGCGTCCATTCGTTCTCTATTTCTCTCAGTAACAAATAAACACTAAAAAAATTCTAATTTGTCAGACTATAATATTGATGATATCACTGAAAATGTGAACACTGTATATTTGATGATATGAGGGAATTATTTTAATTTTTAAGTTATAATAATTATGTTTAAGAGTTCTTACTTTTTTAGTGATTAGTAGCAAAATATTCACTTTTAAAATATGACCTCTGGAATTTGCTTTAAAATAATAAATGGGAAGGGAAGAAGGGCAAAGATATAGATGAAACAAGATTATCCATGATTGTTGAAAGTGTAATAACATTACACTAGTCTCTCTACACTTTCATATACTTGAGATTTTCCATAGTAAAATATTTACAATTTTTTCATCCATATCTTTAGACAATAAAATTTTCAAACACCCTTGACCATGATATGTTGTCTAAAATATTTTATTTTTTTATCATGACCTCAAGCACTCCAACGGCTCACCAAATATTTACAAGCCAAATAAGAAAATACTTATTTTAACCACCTGCATAAACAAAAACATGCAGTCCGAAAATGGGACAGGCTCTCACGGAGAGTTTGTGAGGCAGAGCATAAAAGTAGAAATATTCATGACTTTGCCTTAGTGGAAGTTACTTCTCTTGCTCACTAATATGAAGAGCCACAAAAGATGATGAGGCCACACTGGTAAGTATTCAAATAAATGAAACACCAAGGGAAAACAGGACAAGATAAAAGGAAATGAGCTTCTCAGCTCTAAGATATTAATATTTAGGAATGATAACTACAAGGGCATTGATAAAAAGGTGCACACAATAAGCCAAGGTCCTTTACCTCTTGATTAAAAGCAATTTGCTGCTATTTGAAAAACTGTATTAAATATCAGTAAATCTGAAGCTCTTGTGAGAAAGTGAAAGAATGTCCCATTTCTCTTTACTATTTTTTTTAATGTTTTATTTTTGAGAGAGAGAGAGAGAGACAGTGTGAGCAAGGGAGGGTCAGAGAGAGAGGGAGACACAGAATGTGAAGACAGGCTTCAGGTTCTGAGCTAGCTGTCAGCACAGAGCCCGATGTGGGGCTTGAACCCACGGACTGTGAGATCGTGACTTGAGCTGAAGTCGGACGCTTAACTGACTGAGCCACCCAGGTGCCCCCTCCTTATCTACTATTATTAGCTAGAATGACTGCGAGAAGAAGTTGTGAATTTGTCTAAGGCCACTCAAGAAGTAAAGTTTGAGCCCAAAGCCCAAATTCCATACTACCTCCAGTGTGTGCATCCCTGCCTGCCCAGCGCGCTGCACAACATACCCTTCCCTGAATGGACACCGGCTCACCTCTGTGCAGTCCCGAGAGCTACGGCTCCCCTGCGTGGACCACCCTGTGCGCCCTGGGACACTTCCTCTCAAGGTTCAGCTCAGGTATCCTTGCTGCCAAGGAAGGCCTTGTTGCCCCTCTCAGAGCACCCCGGGCCTGAGTCCACGGTGCCTCATTTTATATTTGCCTCCTTGACTAAGCTGTGTATCTGCAGTCTCTCAGGTGGCAGAGAGCAGGCTGGCAGTGCGGTGCCATGTTCCAGTGCCTCCTCCAACAGGCACACTTCTGTCAAAACAACTCTAGCTCCTACATCCTGTTTGCAGAAAACAGTGTGACCCTCCTCTCAGATGCATAGGTCAAAAACCTATTTCCTTGCCCTGACTTTTAAGAGAAATTTGGATATATCTGATGCTTGCTATTGCCTACAATCTTACAAAATAAATTTTGACACTTTTCAAAATGTAGGTGAACCAAAGCCATTGTGCAACTTTGGAATGATGATATTTACAAGAGTTTGCAAACTGAGTCCCCAGTAGGATGGAGGAGTATTAGAGAGCCTGAGCAGGTTTTAACTTCTGATTTTTCTACCTAGTCTAGCCCTACCCCCTACCCACCTCTTCTTTTCAGCTTTTACAAACCTGGAGACTCATCTGTCTCCTAGTTTTCTACGAGGTCTAGAAACCTAGCCTTATCTGGTAAGAGGTAAGCAGTTCTGGGATATGCAGACTGACACCCTGCAGTGGGCAGGGGAGGCTTAAGAGTTAGTTAGAGCTCTAAAAGGGAGGAAAAAGGGGCGCCTGGGTGGCTCAGTCGGTTAAGCCTCTGACTTCAGCTCAGGTCATGATCTCATGTTCGTGGGTTCAAGCCCCACATCAGGTTCTGTGCTGACAATATGGAGCCTGCTTGGGATTCTCTCTCTTCCTCTGTCTCTCAAAAATAAACAAACAAAAATAAAAATAATTAAAAGATATTCTTATAATGCATCACAGCAGCAAAACACATATAATTTATGATCCACTTGGTTTTAATTATAGCAATAACAGCTATATAGTTCATGCTAAAACTTCATAGTCTGTCACTCATATGACACAGCCAAAAATGTATTGTATTTAAAACTGGAGGAATCCAGGGTGCCTGGGTGGCTCAGCTGGTTGAGCAGCTGACTTCAGCTCACGTCATGATCTCACAGCTCAAAGGCTCATGTGCTGACAATTCAGAACCTGAAGCCCACTTTGGATTCTGTGTCTCCCTCTCTCTCTGTCCCTCCCCTGCACGTGTGCGCGTGCTCTCGCTCTCTCTCTCTCTCTCTCTCTCTCAAAAACAAATAAACATTTACAAGGAAGGAAGGAAGGAAGGAAGGATCCTGACAGCATACCAAATGGATTGGTAACTGTAGTATAAATTGTGGGCCAGGGAACAGTTTTGTGGAGGAGTAAGACTCTAATCATTTTAAAAGCTAAACTGTCTAGTGGATAATTTCTGTTGGTTTTATTTCAAAGAGGAGTTAGTTACACTGTTGGCTGTATGGTAAGCGGAAGGTCAACTCTTCTTTAACAGCATATATGCTTCTGGCCATAACAGATATTTCTTCAGCTCTGGGAGGAAACACATCCAAACCAGAGTCATCTCTGAAACTAACTAAAAAAAAAAAAATTGTAAAAAAAAGAGCCTTGAAATGATATAGCTGAAAATACAAAATATATTCTTAACATTGTTGTTCACTATTAAAATATTAAAAAGACATGAAAATTTTGTACAATTAATGAGTACCCAATCAAGTATTAATGAATGGACAATACAATGTTTTGCAAGCTATTTCTACTTCAGATGTGAATGACTAGCACTAATTGCTGCAGTGGAAAATGTATTAGGGGAGGGGTAAAAAGAATCAGGAAAGCGAGACCAAAAGTTATTTCCCAGCCCAAGAGCTGGCAAACTATAGCCCATAAGCCAACTCTGGCCCACACCCATTTCTGTAAAGTTTTATTAAAACACAGTCACATTGCTTCATTTACGTATCATCTATGGCTACTTGCACATTCAGCAGCAGACTGAGTAGTTGTAACTGACAAAGCCTCAAGTATTTACTATCTGGTCCTTTGCAGCAACAGTTTACTGACCCCTGCCCTAACCCATCTCATAGTCTCCTGAAAATTCACAGAGCCCTCTCCTATATGCTCATTCACCCACTGACTGAACAATATGTACTTATTTTTTTTCCTTTGAGAGAGAGAGTAGGGGAAGGGGAGAAGGAGAGAAAGAATCTTAGGAAGGTCCCACATTCAGCGTGGAGGTGGACACGGGGCTTGTTCCCATGACCCTGAGACCATGACCTGAGCCAAAATCAAGTTAGATGGTCAAGTGACTGAGCCACCCAAGTGTCCTGAACAATATTTACTGAGTACTTATTATATATCAGGCACTATCATAACAGTAGAGAAAAAGAAAATGGAGAAGAAAAGAGAGTAAAAGTTGTTCTTCTAATGGCAAGAAACCATAAGCAAATAGTTTAAATATAGAGCAGATGATATGGTGATAAGAGAAAAATCAAAGAAGGAGAATTAAGTTAACATTAACTTACTATGTACCAGGCACTGTTTTACATGCTCCTCATGTATTAATTCATTGAATCTTCTCAATAATCCTATTCACAAAATATTTAGCCCTACTTTGCAGGTGATAACATTGAGCCACAGCACTCAAGTCATACAGCTAGAAGAAGGATTTGAAGCCATACAGCCTCGACCCCAGAGCCTATGCTCTTAATTATACACTGTGATGGCTCTGAGTGCAGAACGGGAATGGCAGGGAGTCATAATTTTAATATGCTAATCAGAGAAGACCCCAGTGATAAACTGATGCTGGGCAAAGCCTGGTAAGAGGGGAGGGGGTAGGGAGCCTGGGTGGCTCAGTCTGTTGAGCATCGGAGTCTGGATTTCGGCTTAGGTCATGACCTCAAGTTCACAGGATGGAGCCCCACATTTGGCTGCTGTGCAACCTGCTTGGGATTCTCTGCCCCTCCCCCACTTGTTCATTCTCTCTCCCTCCCT
>NC_043709.1:78801140-78806156 GCF_006229205.1 Suricata suricatta
TGACAAATAAATGAATAATCATTTATATCCACCAACACAAAATTATTCATTAGTCACAGCAAAGCATGCTATAGAGTACTGCAAAGGAAAGAATGGTACATGAATGGACTTATTCTGCAATTTTGTGTCTTTGATCATCAACCCAGATCCTGTTTTCATTTTAATAAAAGTTCTGGCAACCCATACCTTTCAAGAGAGAATGAGCTACATGTTGAATGACTAGGGCAGGGCTACCAAATGGCAAATATTCATTAGGATTTTTCACATTTTCTTATATGAAGAACTGGTGCTTCAAAATGACATAAATAAATGTACACATTCATTCATACATATATATGTTCATTCAAAGACTATTTATCACCTCCCCACCATGTGCCAAGAATTCCTGCTCCAGGCACTGAGGAAATCTTCATTCACATGAACACCTCCAATTTCTGCATTCACTATCCAATAAAGTCCATCTCAAAGACCAGTTAAGTGAACCCACCCCCCAGAGACATACCTTTTTCCCCAGCCAACTACAGCATCTGTCTTATTTTCAACTGGCAAGCCCAAACTTGGACATTCTAGATGTCTAGGGAAACATGGTGCTTGCCTGAGCTTTAAAAACAATGCCAAGAAACAAGATACATGCTTTTTGCATTTTTGCTACTTTATGCTATGTGTATTGAATGTCTTTAAATTATCTTAATCTCAGGATGCCTCAAATTTTGCCTTCTGTTAAAAAGTAATGCAGTATTTGGGCACTTGGCTGGCTCAGTCGGTTAAGCGGCTGTCTTCTGCTGAGGTCATGATCTCACTGTGGTTCATGGGTTCCAGTCCTGCATCAGGCTCTGTGCTGACAATTCAGGGCCTGAAGGCTGCTTCAGATTCTGTCTCCCTCTCTCTCTGCTCCTCTCCCACTTGTACTGTCTCAAAAATAAATAATATGTTAAAAAAATTTTAATGTATTTTTGATAATATAGTGTCAAAAATGTATTTTTCCCCATGAAACTACTGGCTGTGTCTGGATTCAGCTGTAACAGTATTGCTAGAGAAAGCCCGGCTGATTCCACTTCCCATGCCTACTATCTAATTGTGACTAGTACTTGGTGTTACTCATCAATTCCTGTATTCATCGTTAGTTCCCTCCCTACCACATTCTTCATGATAACTGTCTCCAAGAATCCCTGCAAAATTCTCCCCTAATCTACTCCTATTTCTGCCCATGCTTAAACTCAGTAGATTACTTCATACCCTACTGGACAGAGAGTCCTGGGGAGCTCTCCTCTAAGTGCATACTTACTTGTCTGCCCCTACCTTCTGTCCTAAGAAAACTTGCTACCCTTATTCTTGATCTCATCCCAGCCTTTTTGAACAATGACTCCCTCTTTCTTTTCTATCTTCAAATATTTTCCACTCATATTCCCTTCTGCTCAACCAATAAAATGTCGAAAATCTTCTGGACCTGAAAATCTGGACCTAGCCAAATCTTCTGCACCTAGCCAAAATAAACCAACAGAAAGCTCCCAAATCCTTCCCTTTACCCTTCATAAGTTACAGACCTAGCTCTGACTCTTCACATTTACACCCTTGAAATGAGCGGGCCCTACATACTGTTTAACCCTCTCCCTACTCCAGTCTTGCTGCCATCTACTGGTCTCATAATTTTAAAAAATCCCCCAGACAACAAAAGCAGAATTAAATTGGTGGGACTACATCAAGATAAAAAACTTTTGCAAAGCAAAGGAAATCATCAACAAAATTAAAAGGTAACCTACAGAACGGGAGAAAAAATTTGCAAATCCTCTATCTGATAAGAGGTTAATACCCAAAACATATAAAGTTGAATAGAAAAAAAATCGGATTTTAAAAATGGGGCAGTTATTTTTCCAAAAAAGATACACAAATGGTCAACAGGTGCATGAAAAGAAGCTCAACATCACTAATTATCAGGGAAATGCAAATCAAAACCACAATGAGCTATCACTTCACACTTGTCAGAATAACTAGAGTCAAAAAAGTCAAGAAATCACAAATGCTGGAGAGGATGTGGAGAAAAAAACCCTTATGTACCTCTGGTGTGAATGTAAATTAGTGTGCCCACTATGGAAAACAGTGTGGAGGTTCCTCAAAAAATGAAAAATTGGAGCCACTATGTGATCCAGCAATCCCACACCTGTGTATTTATCCAAAGAAACGGAAAACATTAACTTAAAAAGACACGTGCACCCTCATGGTCACTGCAGCATTATCTGCAAATGCCAAGATAGGGAAAGAACCTGAGTGTCCACTCATGGACGAATAGATGAAGCACAGCGAGCATTTGGGTGGCTCAGTCAGCTAAGCATCTGACTCTTAATTTCAGCTCAAGCCAGGATCGCATGGTCATGAGATCTCTCATGGTGAGATTGAGCGCTCTCCTTCTCCCTCTGCCCCACCCTACTCACACGTGCCCCCTACTTTGTCAAAAAAAAAAAAAAAAAGGCATGGTGTATACATACCTTGAGGACATCATGCTAAGTGAAGTAAGTCAGACAAAGACAAATATCATATGATCTTACTTCTATGTGAAATCCTAAAAAAACACCAAAACAACAAAAACCAAAATAAAACTAAAAACGAAAACAAAAACAAAACCAAGCTCATAGATACACAGAACAGACTGGTGATTGTCAGAGGTGAAAGGCTGAGGAGTGGGCAAAATAGGTCCAAAGATACAAACTTCCAGTTACAAAATAGAGAAGTCATGGAAATGTAATGGACAGCATGGTGACTACAGTTAATACTACTGTACAGCATATTGGAGAGTTGCTAAGAGGTGATCAGTTCACAATATATACAAATATTGAATTCTGCTGCACACCTGAAACGAATATACTATTATATAATATATATTATACCTCAATTTTTTAAAAGGCTGAAAAAGAAACAAATAGTCCTAAAAACAAAGATGGGAAAACAACCTTTGATCAGAATAGAAGAGAAATTCCAGAGAATATTGGTGGAAAGCAACTAAACTGGGGGAGGGGGGTGTGTGAAAACCCAACCCTGGTGGTCTAATAATACAGTACTTCATGAAAGAAAAGAATCCGGGGCATCTGAGTGGCTCAGTCAGTTAAGTGTGCAACTCTGGATTTCAGCCCAGGTCATGATCTCACGGTTCCTGAGTTCGAACCCTATCAGGCTCTGCATTGACAGCACAGAGCCTGCTTGGGATTTTCTCCCACTCTCTCTCTGCCCCTCCCTTGCTCATGCTCACTCATGCTCGTTCATGCCCGCTCATGTTCTTTCTCTCTCTCTAAAAATAAATAAATACATCTAAAAAAAAAAAAGAATCCTAGGGGTGCCTGGGTGACTCAGTTGGTTAAGTGTCTGACTTCAGCTCAGGTCAGGCTCTGTGCTGACAACTCAGAGCCTGGAGTCTGCTACAAATTCTGTGTTTCCCTTCCTCTCTGCCCTTCCTCCACTCACATGCTGTCTCTTTCCCTCTCAAAAATATATGTATTTAAAAAATAAAAATAAAATACATTTTTAAAAATGCTATTCCTACCAAAGGTAACAAGAAGTCCCATGTCCTCCCTCAATTTCTACCTCACAGGTCAGCAGATAGGACTACAATCTCTTCAGGGTAAAAGCAGTTTTTCAAGTTGCACAGTTTGGAAAATGATTTGAGAAGATGTGTGTGATGTGCCCTGTCTTCATGGGCCTGGTCTATTTTAAGGATTCAGTAAATAGGGCACACGTAACTACAATTTCTGCCCTCGCCAGACATCAACTGAGAACACCCTGTGTATGCCCCTCATGCTGACCTTACAAAGCCCAGAGTTTATCACCTTTCTTCACTGGTTCCATAAATACGTTCTCATGACAGACCCCCCATCCATGCCCCAAGAAAAATCTCCTAAGGTACACATTATGCTTAAAACAATGGATATAGGGGTATATAAAGTAAAGGAAGAACAAAAAGGAGGGAGAAAGGAGGCAAACAGGGTAGAAAAAGGAGAATGGAAAGCAGAAAGTAACTTTCAATAGACGCTTGTCCAACTGTGACCACGAAGCATTAGCGGCCTAGGACTCTGACAGTAAGGAGAGACAGAAGCTCACTAAAAGCTAAGCGGAACCATTAATGTGCCCCAGGATTCTCATTTGTACCTGGCTGTCATTGCTGAGGAGCATACCGAATTTCTCCTAACTTGCTGGAGGCTCCAGTGTGTAGGCAAAAAAGCCAAAAGAGGTTAGGAAGTCTTCCTACAGTGACGAGGGAAGAGCTCCCAGAGACAAAGCTCTGTGAAAACATCATGCCAGAGAATGGGAAGAGAAATTAAACCTCACGTAGCCACTTGAAATGTTTTACACTTGTGGAGTGAGGTCTGAGTAACAGAGCTATATAACCAAGCTTGCAGAGATGGTGTAGTTATTTACCTAAAGGAGGGAATTGGGAGTTGGTACCCTGAGAAGAGAGGTCAGAGAAAGGTCTAACTACTCAAGGTCATTCCGTAAGCCAAAGTTGAAAACTAGTCCAGAAGACTGATGTCAAGGGCCAAAGAACCACTGCCCAATACTTCAGATCTCTAGGTGAAATATTTAAAACAGCCTCACAACTAAGCTCTCAAAGAAGCTGGAGAGAGGATTTTAGTCAATCGGGAAACTGGAATTCATGTGGGATCCTTTAGGCTTGTCTTCTTCGGAGATCAAATGCCAGACCATCAGGTTACCAGGTGGATGCTGGAAAATCTGGGCTCCTCTCTGGAATTTCTTGTAGGGGGAGGCATCTGTTGTCCTCTGGGATTTCCTCCAACAGGAGGCCAGTCATGACAGTCAAGAAGCCTCCAGCCATAGCCTTGAAGAGGTTCTGGTTCTTGGCACTGGAATGATCCAAATCTATGACTGCCTCTCATGCTACATGATTGCCTCAGGAGAGATGGGGCCCCAGGCCTCTGCTTGGGTATGATACCAGCTCCAGGCTCCATGAAAGAAAACAAACCAGTGAGAGACAAGACTTCTAGAACAAAAATCAATGTTTTTAAGACTAGC
>NC_043709.1:78806256-78892010 GCF_006229205.1 Suricata suricatta
TTTTTTAAACACCAGAGGTCAGGGCAAAAGATGCACATGGTTGTTCCAATTCTATATGAGAATTCCCCAAGAGGTGCCTTTCCTCAAGAGACTTAGCAAAATCAGAAGGACAACCCCTAAGTTGACCAAGGACCTTCACTTGTGAGAAACTCCTAATTTAGAAGTTATTCACTCAGTAGGGGTGGGGGGGTGAGGCACAGGAAGGAGAAAGGGAGCGCTGAATGTGTAAACAAGGAACAGAGAAGTGACCTTTTATCTTAGAGAAATATTTTATAATTTTTCACTTCCTCTTAATGGTAAAGATTACTAGGGCCTTTTGCATAGAGTCCGAATGGACCTTTTGACCTTGGTCACTTCCACATTGCTCCAGGCTTACAGAGCAATGGATAACGATGATGCGATACAGTATCTAACCAGCCCTGAATTCGATGTGTAGTTTTACTGACAGATTGCTGTTATTTTAGAAATATACTTTCAGGAGGCAATATTTATCTCATTTGGTAGAAATGAAAGCTCCCATTCGTCCTGGTCTTTTAGGCTTGGAGAAATGAAATATGGGTTATGACTCAATGTTCAGAAGCCTAAGAAAGTACATTAACAGCCACATTAACAGGACACGCTTGGGAACAGGGAATGGGGAACGCTTAGAAATATAAGCATGACAAGTGCTAGATATCTGCAGAGAGAGATCTCCCAGATCTTCCAGAAACTGGGAAAGGCCCAGAGGAGAAAAGACATCCTTCGGCTCCTATATTTCTGAAGGAATCACTGGAAAGTATCACAACGACTTGACAGAAAATTCAGCTGCAAGCTCTTGGAATAAACAGTCAGTGCAAAGCACTGGAGAGCTGTGAGTGTCAAAACCACTCAGCCAAATCAGGCTTATGTGCAAAATAAAGGATATGCGAGGATGGTGTAATTAAAATAGATGTCAGGTAAAAACATACTAGACATCAACATGTTCTATCTTAGATCCTCAGAACTTGGAAAGGGCTGGACATTTTATAGGTTGTAGACTTGGGTAGAAGGGTGTGGCCAAAGCCCCCTTTCTTAAAGGTACCACTCTCATATTTGTTTTCCTTTACCTAACACTTTCTGCTCTAATGACTCATGAAATGAACACAGGGGACAGTACTGGGAACCGCGGAATCGACACCATCAACACTAAGGCACTCTGCTGGGCTGAAAAAGAGAAGTTAAAACTCAGCTTATTTAGATTCTTTTTAGTGATTTGTAAAAGATTCCACAAGAAGTATAGCTAGATTTCTGAGGCTAATTTATTATCAAGGCTCAAATATGGGTGGTGTGATGGGCTGAACTGTGTCTCCCCCCAAAATTTGTATGTTCAAGTCCTAACCCCCAGGATCACAGGATGTAACCTTATTTGGGGATAGGGTCTTTACCAAAGTAATCAAGTTAAAATGCAATCATTAGGATGGGCCCTCTTCCAATTGGAGCAGAATCTCAATAAAAAAGGGAAATTTCGACACACAGGCATGCATGGACAGACATGAAAGCATAAGATGGTGGCCATCTATCAGCCAAAGAGAGAAGCTTGGAAGAGCTCCTTCCCTTCACAGCCCATAGGAGGCTCTGGCCCAATGGACACTTTTTGGTTTTTAGCCTCTGGAACTGTGAGAGATAGATTTATGTTGTTTAAGCCGGGGGTGAGAGGACCCAGGATCACAAAGGCATAGGACATCCTAGGAGGCAGAGTTCAGAGTGCAAGCTGGCCTGAAAAATCCAGCTGTCGCTCTATAGAGAAGAATGAGTCTTCTAGGCAACAACGTGTTGGTCTTTTCCGTGACCACAATCAGCAACTGCCTTTATGACCTGGTAATGAACATGATAAACCAATTCGATTAGATATAGTGTATTTGCCATTTCAATATCATAAGCATTTACAGAGCAATTATTTGCTCCCAGATTCAAATTCGATTCCTACTGAGAGACCTGGCAATGACCTGTCAGAAAATGTCGTTCAGTGTTTGAAATGACAAGATACTGCATATGTGTGGTTGTTTTCCATACGTTCCTTTACTGCCCCTCCTGCCCCAATAATACTTAGGTACTTCCATAAACCTGAAAAAAAAGACCAAAATAAATATCCAACACAAAACTTAAAAAAAAAAGAAACAAAAGTGCCCTCAAATCAAAGGCAAAATTATCATAACCAACCATATTTTTTCAATGCTTATTCAGAGAGAGATTTATGCTAGAATCCTGGCAGAGGCCATGTGGAGATATAACAGGTACATCAAAGCAATTTAGGATTGATGAATAGTTTTTGTACCAACAAGGAAAGTGCTTCATAAAATTTTCAATAAATTTTTATCAGATGACTCACCCCTAGCAAGAATCAGGTCCCCTCCCATTTCTCCTCCTGCCAGGTCCCAAATACTTCCAGTCATTTTCACAAGCGCAAACATGTCATACAAAAGAATGCTGTGCCTCGTCGGCTAACAAAGACATTCTAGATTGTAAATCACTCCTAATCTTCAACATTGAGACACAGCTAGGAGCAAGCAGCACAGATGTAACCATGTTGACTTGGGAAAACACATACGTGTTATCCTCATCATGCAAAGAACAAGTTCTATAGCTTCACGGTAAAAGTCTTTTCATATTTACAATCATTACTAAATCACTAGGCTTTCAGGAGTTTCCAGAAGTTGCCTGGTATTCTGCTTCTAAATAGGACAAACAGACCTATTTTAATTTGGAGACAAACCAACTGACATCTTGAGTCAGGGTCACCATTCTGGCTATGCAGGTTGGGTCCTGCACAGGATGCCCTGCCCTAGCGAGTGGAGGCTAAAATCCGGTCTGTTCCAGCCCAGGGACTGTACCTGCCTTCAGGGCCACCATTTTCTAATTGCACAAAAGCTCTGTCACGACTAGGGCCACATTCACCTTCTTCTCCATGGATACCCTTCAGATAGAAGTCCAGAATCACCTCAGCACAGGGCAATCCTTTTAAACATGCTTAGTTCAGGAAATGAAAAAGTCAGTAGGGCTGGAATTTAAAGAACAAAGAGGGCATGACTCAAAATAAGCTGGAGATGTTGACAGGGACCATTTTGAAAATTTAAAGATTATCCTAGGAGTATCTGAGTGGCTCAGTAGGTTGAGCAGTTGAGCGTCCAACTCTTGATTTTGGTTCAGGTCATGATCTCAAAGCTTGTGGGATCAAGTCCTGCATCAGGCTGTGTGCTGATGGTACAGAGCCTCCTTGGGATTCTCTCTTCCTCTCTCTGCCCCTCCCCTACTCATGCTCTCTCTCTCAAAATAAACATTAAAAAATAAGAAAGATTATACTAAATACAGAGCGGTGTCATTGAAGGATCTTAAGGGACCTAATGTGGTTTGTGTTTCTAAAGAGTTCTCTCTGGCCCATGCAGAAGGGAGGAGAGAAGGTGTGGAATGTGGGTGAGAGTCAGCGGACAAAGTGACGGCAATAAAGTGGACAAGATGCAAAGGGAAACAGAATCACAAGGACTTTGTGAATTAGATGCAGGGCTAAAAGTGTGAGAGAGAAGAACGATGGCCAGGAGGATTCCCAGACTGCCACAAAAAAACTGGGCAGACAATGCTGCTGTTAATAAAGAACACTGGAGGAGGAGCAAGTTTGAGTGATCAAGCTCATGAGTTCAGTGTTAGACCCAAGACTTCCAGGGGCGCCTGGGTGGCTCAGTCGGTTAAGCATCTGACTTCGGCTCAGGTCATGATCTCATGGTCTGTGAGTTGGAGCCCCGCATTGGGCTCTGCACTGACAGCTCAGAGCCTGGAGCCTGCTTCAGATTCTATGTCTCCCTCTCTCTCTGCCCCTCACCCACTAATTGTCTCTCTCTGTCTCTCAAAAAATGAATAAATACTTTTTAAAAATTAAAAAAGAAGACTTCCATAAAACAGTAGGTTACTATGCCTTCTAGTAATCAGTGATACTAAAATATGATATGCCATACCTACTATTTTTTTAATGTTTTTTATTTATTTTTGAGAGACAGAGAGAGCACGAACAGGGGAGGGTCAGAGAGACAGGGAGACACAGAATCCGAAGCAGGCTCCAGGCTCTGAGCAAGCTGTCGGCACAGAGCCTGACATGGGGCTCGAACTCACGAACCATGAGATCATGAGCTAAGCCGAAGCCGGACACTCAACTGACTGAGCCAGCCAGGTGGCCCATTATTTTTTTTAATAAAATCTAAGAAACACAATTTTAATCAGAGTTTTAGAAGTACTCTGGCCAAACTTGGACTATGATTATAGTTCTCCAATTATTCTCCATGATCACATTCCTGTCCCCACCTCTAGAGTATTTCTGGTTGGACCAGTTGCTCTGAGAGTAAATAAATCTCAGAAGAAAAGGGAGAAAAGACAGCTCATCTAGGAGTTGTTCTAGGTCACAAAACACTCTGACCATCATCCCATCCTCCATCTTGTCCCCAAAATGTGTTCCAAGCCTCGTCTAGGAGTTTTTGATTGATTGTTACCAAATTCATTAAGAGCAGGGAGTCTCAGAGCATGGTCCCCAGAGGAAGCATCATGAGCAGAACTTGGGAGCTTGTTTGAAATTCTCAGACCCCACCCCAGACCTACTGATTCAGAAATTCTGAGGGTGGGACTCAGCACTCAGTGCTTTGACACATCCTTGGGGTGAGTTTAATGCATACCCAAGTTTCAGAACCAGTCACAACAATCACTTACATTTCCTTCACCACTGCTTCCTAATGTCCATAATCCTTTTTTCCTGTTAAAATTTCCTTAGAACTCCAAAAGTGTAGTCCACGTCTAAGTAAAGCTCCTTCCCCAGGAGACGTCATCCTTCATTTAACTCCCATGCTATCTCCTTCAAGGGACTTAGACACCCAGTTTCATCTCCACTAATCTAAATCTTGGCCTTATCACTGAGTCAATGGTGGGTGGCACTGCCCTCCTGCTCAGAGCTCCTTCTCTTCACACCGGCTGCACCACCTGGAGTTCTGCTCCTACTGCAAACTGCAGCACACTCCCACCAGGGGTCTGCCTTTCATTTGGAGTCATCAGTGTCTAATACACGAAGGAAACCTAGTAAAAGTCTAAGTGGTTATTCTAGATCAGTGTTTCTCAGGGTAGAGTCTACTAGAAATACAAGTACAGATATTTCTCATCCTCATCTCTAGTCTCTTAAACTAGAAATTTCTGGGGACAGGACTATGCCTTTTCAATACACATTGAAGTTCGATCCCTCCTGTTGTAGATGAACTGCTATCCTGATAACCACAGATTTAAATTAACTGCTTCTTGAGCACAGGACACTGAACCAAGATGAAACATAATGAGAAGAGCCTAATCAGTTGCTGACCTGTGGTCCGCTTCGTAACTGTATTCTGCAGATTATAAAGTTTTAAAGTGACAACATCACACTTGTGCTCTACCTATGCTGCGGAATACTTTCCTATCACTATGTCCTCCCTAGCCTGCACTTATGGAATTTGCTTCCCACACCTAGTGAATTTTCTCTTTTTCTTTTTGGCCCAGATAACTGAGCTTTACTGCCATTTAGAAGATAACTTTTCATCTCTTTCTCATAGTTTTATTCATTTGTAACTTGTGAATGTCTACATTAGCTCCAACAAAATTTAAACAGTGAATTTTAGGTGCAAAAAGAAAACAGCAAAATAGCTGCCAAGCAGCAAATGAAACTATTTATAACTACTGAAACACTGTCACACAGCCAAAAATATTTCCTGGCTTTAGTTATGAAAGTTAAACTTACTCCCCCACAACTCACTGCCCCAAAACCTCCTCCTATCAACTGGGTACATGAGCTCCACCCCAACCCCCACACACACCCTAAAAAGGACTGCACACAGATCCACAGTCAAAAAATAGTTACTACAAGCATGTCATATAATGGAAGCAGAGGGAGTCCAGAGACCAGTAGTTTTTAATACCACCAAGTAGCTATGAAACAGAAGGGAAACTGACAAGCTCTTTTCCTAGAATTAGCATCGAGTCTTTCTCAAAACACTTTGTGCTCATCTTTATTTTGTCAAACACATGCAAATCTGTTTTTAAAAATTGCAGCACTGTCTAATTAAATTTTCACCACTCTTTCTAAACTAAACTTTGTAATGGAAAAACAGACACACACACACATACATACACACACATCTGAAATCTATGAGAAGAGTACTTGTGCCTTGGGGTGGTTCTCGTGCACGCGCCTGACTTTTATTTTTCCGTTTTTTAAATTTTTAAAAAATATTTATTTAATCTTGAGAGAGAGAGAGAGAGAGAGAGAGAGAGAGAGAGAGAGAAAGCAGGAGTGGGGGAGGGGCAGAGAGAGAAGGAGATACAGAATCAGAAGCAGGCTCCAGGCTGCCAGCACAGAGCCCAACACGGGGTTCGGACCCACAAACTGTGAGATCATGACCTGAGCCGAAGTCAGATGCTCACCCAACAGAGTCACCCAGGCACCCCTGATTTTTATTTTTTAAAAATTGCCAATGTCTAGGGGCACCCAGGTGGCTCCGTTGGTTAAGCCTCCAACTCTTGATTTCAGCTCTGGTCATGATCTCATGGTTCGTGAATTCAAGCCCCGTGTCAGGCTCCACAGTGTGTGGAACCTGTTTGGGATTCTCCTTCTCTCCCTCCCTCTCTGCCCCCACTCGCCCTTTGTCTCAAAATAAATAAACTTTAAAAAAATGCCAAATTCTATTTCTGAGATTCATTTTAAGAATGATTTTAATAGATGTTCATGAAGGAACCTGTATTGGCTTGTTCTGGCTGGCAGAAAAATGTTTTGTTTTTTTTAATCGATGTATAACTTATACATAGTAAGAGTCACCGTTTTTAAACATACAATTTGATTTTTGATAAATGTACACACTTGCATAACCCCCATGAAAAAAATGTGGAGTGTGTTGCTCATTAGAGCTGCCACATGTGGCTTCTGAGCCCTTGAAATGTGGCTAATCCAACATCAGAGGTAGCGTAAGCATAAAATACACACCAGACTTCAAAGATTTGGGGGAAAAATGCAAAAGATCTTGTTAATATATGATGAAATTATATTTTGCATATAGTGAGTTAAATATTAATATAGTAAAATCAATTTACCTGTTTCTTTTTGCCTTAAACATGCCTATTAGAAAATTAAGAGTTACTGGCTTGCCTTTGTAGCTCAAAGTACATTTTTATTGGACAGAGCTTTAGAGATTTTTTTCTATCCCCAAAGAGCTCCCTCTCATCCCTTTGCAGCAAATATCATTTCTCCACCCCACCCCGGTCCTGGCAACCGCTGATCTAACCTTTAACAATAAAATTTTTCTTCTGATAGTCTTTAAAAAATATTTCCTCTTTTTTGTTTTCTGATTTTCCATTATCCTCTTGTGTTGTTTTAAAAACAGCTGTTTTTAACTTTAAAAGATCTGGAAATGCCTTGCCTGATCATTTCCTATAGTTTTCATTAACCAATGTCATTTTCATTAACCAGTTCCAATACTGGTAGGCCACGACAACAAGTGCATTCTGGGTAACTGTCTTCCACGGGAGCCGTGCACGAGTGGTTCATAATTGAATGGAGACCACTGTGCAAACACACAACAGCTCTATTCAGAGATGCTGTAAGAGAGCTGAGCAGAGGTGTGGGACTTCCTATAGCTTAATTTTATTTAGCTTTAGGGAAGTGGAGAGAAAGCTTTATCTGTGCTAAGAAAAGGTTGGACAAAAATGTAAAAAGCATTTACAGGTGGAAGGGGGAGCAAGGAGAGGAAGTTTGGCCCACTGGCAGCATCTGCGGTGGGAACTCTGTGATGGCTGATGAAGACTGCCAGAGAGATGCCGAGAGACAGCCAACCTGCACCTCGTGCCAGCCCCCACCCTGGGCTCACCTAGTCCCATTCTGCTTTTTTTTCCAATTCCCTTCCAATTAAAATGAAGTTAATTATTATTTATAATAGGTATTCACCTTTTCTGCTTCTTTTCACATTCATTCTTTATTCATTCCTGAGATACTGCATACCATCTTTCTGATTTTCCATAATCTAAGAACAGTATTGGCCACCTCCCGTCCATATTTTCTCCTACTGGGTTAGTTTGGGACCTGCATGCTAGTCTTTCCATCTCTGAACTCTTGGGCTCCCTATGGATAACCAACCTTGAGCACATCTCCTTAGATTTCTATACCTCATTCGTACCTCAGCTCCCTTCCCTTCCAATGCTCTAGAGAACTAGAACAAAAACTTTGCATGTTGAGCATTTTACTGCTAGTCTTTTAAGGGAACGTAGTAAAATGCCAATGAGGCTCTGTGCTTCCTTTTTTCCTCTGCAATAACTAAAAGTACCTCGGGAGTCAACATGCCCCCTCCCCATCCTCCACTCGAAAGATTTCTTGTGGAAAACTCTAAGAGGACCATTACCCAAGTGAGAATCATGGCAAAAGAAGAACCATTGGCCTCAACAGTTTGTATCCAGGCCATCTAAATATCCAGAGTGGACTGCATTCATTTCACCTGACCTCTGCTTCGCCCGGAAAAGAGCTCTTCCAGGCATTTCCACCCCAACTGGAGAGTGCAATAGAAACAGAAACGTCTCCAGGATGGTTCCCAAGTGAGACATGAGAAAGGATGATAACTCTGGTGGCTCCTATGACTGCCAGAATCCTGCGGGGCTCAAAGACCAGGCACCAAGCTGGTGCTCGTAGACACCGCCTGAGAACCACAAGGTACCGCTTTCTCTTGCAAAGCCCCCAGCCCAGGGGCAGGAGCTGGTCAGATAACCACACAAACACAAGGAAAATTATTAAATGCACACACAGTTTTGATACACAAATAGGGCTGGACACAAGTCAATGTTTGAAACGTTGGGATAAAATAAAAACATCTTCTCCAGAGGGGCAGTACTAATGAAAGTAGAACTAGTTTCAGTTTCCTTGAATGATGGAATGAAAATAAACCATTTACCATACACATTCCACATACATAATCTCTAATAAATACCAAAACTCTGCAAGAAAAGCATTATTATCTTTATTTTGTAGAGGAAGCAGAGCCAAGTTAAACGTGGATTTGCTGTTGCTAGAAGTGGCCTGGAATTTGATAGGCAATCAATTGGTAGACACACAATTGTTAAATTAATTTTTTTTAATTGAAAAGTACAGGCAGTATTTTAACAGCTAGGACAGGACTCTAGTTTCCCCATATTTGGTGTTGTGTGAGGCCTTATCAAACTTGGCCGTAAGTGGATATAAGCCTGGACATTAGGAAATAAAACAAGAAAAGTTATATGCCTATATGTTTGGCATCTAGATAACTTGCATTTAGTTCTCACTTGAGAGATAAAGAAGCAACCATCTCCATTATGCAACAGTCTAGCCATAGGCCCTTGGGGAATTAAATCCAGTCCAAAATAAGCTTAATATCAGCAATGCCTACGGGAAGGGCTGTTGTGAGGACTGAATGAGACAGTCCCTACACAGGCTGTTTCAGGGCCCACCATTTTTCGAAATAATTCAACAAAGACAGTTGTGATACAAAGGGGATTATTTGTTTTTACCTATACCCTGGGGCATTTAGCACTCAAATGACTAATCAAAAGTTCATGTAAACAGAAAATCAAGTCAATTATCTGCTGAACACCAGAGGGTTGTTGTTTAGTATAATGGTTGCCACAAATGGTTTATCCGAGACAAAGCAGTACTCATGATGTACAGATATATTCTGCGTATGCTTAAGTGGGAATAAGAATCGGTCCAACCCAGTTGTCTAAACCTTTCAAAGTGAGGCCCTTAGCAGAAGACTGCCACCAGTCTTGTTTCTAGATGCTTTGGAGGAAATATTGTCAGCTGATCCTGATAAGAAAGCCAAATCCTGATGCCACAATACGGTCCCATCTGCCTCTAATGAAACTTTTTGTTCAGAGTGCTACCCAAATGCACAAAAGGACACAGCACAGGGACATTCTAGAGCAGCTCTGTCCAAAAGAACTTTTCTGTGATGAGGGGAATGTTTTGTTTGCCCGGTGATAAGCTAGCCACTAGTTACGGGCAGTCACTGGGTACTTGAAATTTGGCTCATAGGACTGAAGAACCAAAGTATTAATTTAATTTCAATTGCCACAGGTGGCTAGTAGCTACTCTGTTGGATGGCACAGTTGTGGAGCTTACAAAAGATGACTGTGTGATGTTTTTGTGCCTGTGTATTAAAAATGCTTGTATGGGGGCACCTGGGTGGCTCAGTTGGTTAAGCTCCAACTTCAGCTCAGGTCATGATCTTGCAGTTTGGGAGTTCGAGCCCCATGTCGGGCTCAGTGCTGACAGTGTGAAGCCTGGAGCCTGCTTCAAATTCTGTGTGTGTGTGTGTGTATGTGTGTGTGCGTGTGTGTGTGTGTGTGTGTGTGTGTGTCAAAAATAAACACTAAATTTTTTTTAAATGCTTGTATGTGGGAGATCTATAGCTCTCATCTACTGCCACTGTCCACTAGGCCACTATCAGCCCACCACATATAATCAGCTGAGGCTAGGTCTCAGTGGCCTAGCTCCAGAGGGCCTCTGGACTCTGAAGGCAGATCTGGGTGGTCTGAACTGCACACAAAGCTAAGATGGGGACAAAAATACATAACTGAGACAATTGTCATGAAAATTAAATGACTGAGCATGTGAAAGCACCCAGCAGAGTGTGCGGCACCAACAGAGGCTTAAGACCGTTTAACTTTGCTTTAAACCAAAACACCATTCTCCTTTAATTAGGTGCATGAGCTCTGGCAAGGTTTTGTCTGTTTGGGAATAAACATACAAGTAGAGTGCAGGAAATGGTACCCACCCTCTCCCCACCCCCAAAAATAAACACTAGATATTTTGGCAAAGAATTTGATTTGGAAGAAGGGTGCCCCTGTCACAATAATTCCTATAAAACAAAACAAGCTACAGGACTAAGGCGATTTCTTGTTTTCTAAAGAACACCTCTTGTAATCATATTTACACTGGGTTTTTTTTTCCCCTTCCTCATAACTTTTTTTTTGTGGTAAAGTACACATAACATAAAATTTACTATCTCAACTATTTCTTAGTGTACAGGTCTGTGGTATTAAGTAAATTCATATTAACACTGGTTTTTGTCTCCAAAAAAAAAACATATTAATATGTAAAAAGACAGTATTAAAACATGTATAAGGTAAATAAAAATCAAATTCAAGAGAGTGATCATGGGAGAAGTGGGGTAGAAGGGAAAAGGGAGAAATATAAAGGGGTTTAAGTTTTATCTAGAATGTTTTATTTCTCTTCAAAAAAAAATCAAATATGGCAAAATGTTAAGACTTGACCGAATTGATAAGTATATAGGTGTTTCTTACATTATTTACTATACTTTTATGTATTCTTTCAAAACTTTTTATTTTGACCATATTTTAGACTTACAGAGAAGTTGCAAACACAGTATCCATCCATCCTCCCAACTCACTCCCTCTAATAGCAACATCTTGTGCAACCAGTACAATGATCAGTCCAGGAGATTAACTGTGATATAATCCTATTAGCTAAAATAAAGAAAATAATGAAATCACTCTGCATTTTCCATTAATGTTCTTCTCCTATTCTACAATAGCACGTGCACTAGTAGTTATTTCTCCTTAGTGTCCTGTAGTCTTTGACGGGTTTTCAGTCTTTCCTGGTCTTTTATGACCTTGACACCTGTCAGCTCCTTTGATGAATGACTCACAATTGGGGTTTATCTGATACTGTCTCACTCTCAAGCTGAGATTATGCATTATGGGCAAGACTACCACAGAAGTGGTGCTGTGTCCTTAATATATTGTATCAGTCTGGGATAACATTCATATGTTTAAAATATTTCATAATTATAAAATAGAAAAAATATGCAACCAAATTAGTTTCTCCCGACAAACAGGACCACGAGTAAATGTGTGTGTGTGTGTGTGTGTGTGTGTGTGTGTGTGTGTACATTTATTATAAGGAGGTTTATTATCAGGAACTGGTTCATGCATTTATGGAGACTGAGCAGTCCCAAGATGGGCCAGCTGAAAGCCAGAGAGCCAGTGGTTTAGTTCCAGTCCAAGGTCAGAGGCCTGAGAACCAGGGAAGCTGACAGTATAAACTTTAGTCTGAGAGCAAAGGCAGGGGAAGACCAAAGTCCCAGCTCAATGACAGGCAGAGAGAGCAAATTCTACCTTACTTAGTTTTTTGTTCTCTTCAGACCTTTAAAAGACTCAGGGGGTGGTGGGGGGCGGCGCGCGCCTAGATGGCTCGGTTAAGCATTCAGACTCCTGATTTCAGCTCAGGTCATGATCTTATGGTACATGGGTTCGAGCCCCATGTCAGGCTCTATGCTGACAGCACAGAGTCTGCTTGGGATTCTCTTTCTCTCTCTGGCCCTCCCCTGTGTGTGTGTGTGTGTGCACGCATACCCCTGCATGCACTCTCTCTCAAAATAAATAAACTTTACATAGATAGATAGGTAGGCAGATAGGTAGACAGATAAATGTCTACTTGATGACTACCCAAACTGGCAGGGCAATTTGCCAAATATTAATCTCCTCTAGAATCACCTTCGCACACACACCCAGAAAAATACAAAGTTAAATATCTGCATACTTAGTGTAGTTCAGTCAAGACAACACACAAAATTAACCCTAAAAGTAGCTTAACTTCTAAATTAGAAAGTTCCTACTCTACCTGTATATCTAGTTTTCAAATCCTATCAAGCCAAATGGATTTTAGGAAGTGTTCCCATTTTTAAGGTTATACCGCTATCACTAGCTTCAGGCCTAAAGCACTGTAAATTCATGACATACTACTATCATTTTAAAAAAATCTCCAGGGGTTTTATCATGGATGATTTTACTTCAAGAGAAAAGGCAATGATTAGCCAGCTTACACTATTTAGACTCGCTGTGATCCAACAGAAGACCAGCAAGTCAAATGAAGGCCTTAAAGAAATTAAGACAAGTTAAGGAGAACCAATAATCACCTGATCTCTTATCTAGGTTATATTTTGGAATAGACTACACTGCTCATCACAACATCCTAAAGATGTTCTGATATGCCATTGCTTATTCTACGTATGTTGCTTTAGAAAAAAAAATCTGAAGGAATTATATATATCAAACTATTAACAGTGACAGTCGTTTTTTCTGGCACAAGAGAGAAGGTGAGTTTCAGAGACTTTGACTAGCTGAGTTGTATATTAAAATGAAGTGTGTGTGTGTGTGTGTGTGTGTGTGTGTGTGTGTATGCATGCACAGTTGACCCTTGAACAACATGGGTTTAAACTGCACAGGTCCATTTATATGTGGATTTTTTTTTCAATCCAGTACAATATCTATAAGGCTATTAGTATTTGAGCTTTGGGGAATCAAAAGTTATACTGAGATTTGCAATTATGCTGGGGAGTGGTCAGCATCCTAAACCCTGTGTTGTTCAAGTGTCAACTGTATGTGTGTGTGTGGGGGGGGGTGTGTCAAGAGAGAAAAATGGTATAAATAAATATTCAAGTTTTCTCTGAGGCTTTTCCAATTGAAACTCTTTTACATTCAGGATCCCTCTAAATGGTGGTTTAGGTTGGGAAATCATATTTTCCACCTAAATGTTCATACTAAGTTCAAAGTGTTCCATTTCCATGGTAACCGTAGCATGTAGAGCTTTTGCCTTACCTTCACTCCAGCTTCAAAGAAAGAAAGCTCCTCACAAATTCTTTTCCCAGTGCTCTGGGAGGCAATCACAAGGTTTTACAAAAGGCCAGAGCCCAGAGATGCAGGTCTCATTATGCCAAAGAGGAAGCTGAATACTTACTTTAAATCTTTTAGCCTTTCCCAAACGTGGCTGCCACTGTTTGGGGCCAGTCCCATGTACCACGCACACCTCTTGCATGTCTCTTACAACACACTGCCCCACTCAGAGTAGTTTCTTTCAAAGAAACAGGACATGGATTTGCTTTGGGGCTGGATCAACTCTCCCAAGAATCTTCCAGGGAGGAAAGATGAGAGACAAGAGTGTGTACAGGGTAAGAGAATGGGGTTTAGAGCCAGGCTGTGTACACTTAATCCAGGTTCTAGGGTTTATGATCTTGGAACGTGTAGCATGCTATATAATTGCTGATGCTTTGGTTCCTTCATCTGTAAAATGGAGCAAATAATAGCACTCAACTGATTGGGTTGCTGTGAGAGTTAAATACATGTAAAATGCTTAGAACAGGACCTACCGTGTAGTAAAAACTCATGGTCTGCACATGCTGACTCCACCCCCTGGGATTAATCTAGGTCCCCAAACACTCATCAGAGTTGTGGCCACTTGCCAGCTGTTGGATAAGAATATACACTTTCTCCTCAACTCCAACTCCTGAAACAAGAGTTGCCTAAGACAACCCTTTTTAACAGACCTAAAGTTTAAACCAATACGACAGTGAAAAACTTGAGTCACAGCAAGCTTTAAATGTAATCTTGTTAAATGGAAATAAAGACAGAATAATATTTGGGAAAGATCCTAAGCAGATTCCAATGAGTTGAGGTTTTTTAAGTTGGACCTGTGTTTCTCGGCTTTTTTCGTGTGTGTGCGCGCGCGTGCACGTTTAAATCAATGCCTCTTTCTTGACAGATGTAAAAACTTTATGTTTCTTTTAATGCTACCCACACCATGAATTCCATCCTTACTCTCTCCAAAAGTAACAGCCAATCCCTTTTATTTTGACAGTCTCCCCTTGTAATGATTCCTTATCCCTTTTTTTTTAGGAAGAAGTGGGTGCAGAAACATTCCTGACTCTGCTTCCTCCTCTTTACTTTCTCATTCAGACTTTAATTTTTTAAATGTTTATTTTTCAGAGACAGAGAGAAAGAGAGATAGAGAGAGCACAAACATAAACGGGGGGAGGGAGGGAGAGAGGGAGACACAGAATCTGAAGCAGGCTCCAGGCTCTGAGCTGTCACCACAAAGCCCAACTTGGGGCACGAACCCACAGACAGTGAGATCATGACCTGAGCCGAAGCTGGATGCTTAACCAACTGAGCCACCCAGGCTCCCCAAAATTCCCAGTTCTCTTAACAAGGGTAGAAAGATTTCCTCTGGATCTCACTGACTCTCCTTTACCGCATCATATTTGATCTCCCCACCCAGTCAGCTGTTTGTCACCCAGGTGTCATTGCTCAAGCTGTTCTCTCTGGACGGCTCTCTCCCTGGACCCCTACCCCTTTTTACCCCACTAACTTGTACTTCCCCATAAATGCTCAGATCAGAAGTAATCTCCTCCAGTCCTTTCCTGATACCCCTCACCCCAATCTCACCCTGGCTGCACGAGGTCCCTCCTTTTATTCTCATGACATTAAAGTCCTTTGCTACACTTCCATTCTGTCCTGTAACAGGCTGTTTATGTCTGTTTCACCAAACAGGTTCTAAACTCCCTTAAGACAAGAACTATGTCACACACCCACAGGACAGGAGGGAAGGAACCTCCATCACTTTGGTCCTTCTGCCCTCACGAGGGATCGTCTTCAGCTTCACCATTAATATAGGATGATATGGGCACATTTAGTTTGGAAGCAAGGGGACAGCTCTTGTGGCTTTCTATCCCTTTTATCCCATCTTTCCACATTTCTGACTATACCTTGGGTCCCTGGGTTGCCATAGTAACCAACAGTCTCAGAACACAGACTTCTGGCAGTTGGACGTGTAGCCTCTGAGAGTTGGGATCTGAAGGATTTTTAACATCCCCAGTTTATGGCTCAGGAGCTGGCAGCGCCTTTTCCATGTGGGTAGCCATCACAGGAGGGCGTGACAGTATGCCTGTGTGTGCGCACGTGTGTGTGCCTGTGTGCGTGCTGTTTTTCACCCCCACTTACCTACTGGGGGCATCACAGACAAAGGTAGACTAAAAAGTACAAACAGACACACTGTCTCAGGTCACTTGGAATAAGATTTCCAATTGTTCAGCAGCTCCTACCCAGACAGAGAATGGGCATCGAAATGCTATAATCTTTCTGGAAAGCAATTTTATATCAACTATCAAGAACCTTTAATATGTCTGCAATCTTTGATCCATTAAAGCCACACAGATATAGGGAGACACAAAGATTTATTGACAAGGGGGTTTACTAATGATCTACTTATTCAAACAATAACCACCACCTAATGACCATCAATAAGAAAGTGGTTAAAAATGACAAAATAGCCATATATATGTTTACTCCAGCAAAAGCTATAAAATATAATCTCTCAACAGCTGATGTGGCATCCGCTTAGATATCTATGTGTATGGATACATACAAATACACATGTACACATACATGCACAGATAAAGGGAAGTCCACCAAAATGTTTTCAGTGACTGTAATCAATATCTCTAAACAGTAGGATAAGCATATTTAATTTCACCTTTATACTTTTCTGTATATTTCAAACTTTATACAATGATCATTGTTTCTTTTATAATTCAAGTCTTTCAAGACAGATGATAAGTGGTATCAGGTGGAGAGGATTAGTAGAAAGGGTTGTTATACAAAGAAATTTTTTAAGGGGGGGGTGGCCTTTTTTGCCCTTCATTAAAGAATACAAACACAGAATGAACTTCTACCAGAATGGGATAGTTACAAGTAGAACAAGGAATGAATAACGTTATTGCTCAGGTACCAGAACTTCCCTCTTCTTCTCCCCTAATCCCACCTATTTTTTTTTCTTCCTTTAAAGGATTCCTGAGATGAGAGTGACCTGAGATTTGAGCCCTTGAACTCAATGGCACACTCATCCTCCAGCAGCAATGGAAGTGACACCACAGACTTGAGCTCTGAATCAAACCCAAGCTTCTCTGTGGGCTATTTCCCTTGTGAAGACACCTTCTCCTACCAGAACACCTTCTCCCACGAAGACACGTCTTCCAAGAGCCCTTCAATCCTTGTCCCTCCTATTCAAGGGTCATGGAGGACCGAAAGTACAGGCACACTCCTGAGGAGACGAGACCAAATTCAGGATGACCCAAAGCAGTTTTGCAAACTAAGCATCGCCCTGGCCTGGGACGTTGATGCGGGCTCTAACAATTCAGACTCCATAGCTAATTGGGACATAAATGGAGTCAATTGGTGGATAGACAAGTGCCCCGAAGAGAATGCACAACTGACTCTCAGCAAAATGGACAGTCTTGTGCAAAAGCTTGAGACACTTCTGGGAAATCAGAAAGCTGATGAAGATGATGACTCTGAAGATGACTCTGCATTCCCTGAATCTGCTCAGGAAGAAGATTTCCAATTGTTCAGCAGCTCCCACCCAGACAGAGCTCAGGTCAGTCATCAAGAACATGATACTTGTCGAGACTTGTCTAACCCCTGCCAGCACAGAGGGACCATTCAGTTTCCACAGACTCCTTCAAGACTTCAGGAACACAAACTTACAGAGGTGAGCACAAAGGTGCCCCATAGGCAACATGGGAACAGACCTGGTTGGGGTGAGGGGGGGAACAGTTTGGAACATGGAGTATTACTACCTGCTCTGAAGCAGGCCCACATCCCCTCGGTGTTTGATGGCCAGGAGAGGGAGGGAGAAGGCTAACAGCAAGGAAAAGGCTCAGGGTGGAGCGGAAGGGGAAATACCGAGGAGCACTGAAGGAGAAAAGAGGGTAGGAAAGTTAAGAAAAAACTAATACTGATGACGCCCCCACAAAATATGTATGTGTTTAAGTATTAACATGGGGAGTATGGGTGGCTCAGTCAGTTAAGCATCCAACTTCAGGTCATGATCTCACAGTTCCAGGGTTCAAGCCCCGTGTTGGGTTCCTGCTGACAGCTCAGAGTCTGGAGCCTGTATCTCCCTCTCTCTCTGCCCCTCCCCTGCTAGTGCCCTGCCTCTCAAAAATGAATACATATTAAAAAAAAAAAACCTTTGCATTTATAGTTGGATTATTTTTGATAAAAGGATTTCAGTTCCATAAGTGGGTAGATAAGCAGTCCCACTGTTGTCCAGATTATAGCTCTTTAACTCATTCATGGTCTTGGCAGATGATAAACCAGGCAACTCACAGCCAAAGGACAAGAAGCACTCTAGAGACCTCCTCAGGCTCATCGGGTCAGCCAGGGACGGAGGAGACTCATGCCAGCACACCTGCCGTCTCCTGTGTGAACTTGAGGTGGGTCTTCCGCTGGCTGAGGGAGCAAGTCCTCGCCTCACTTCTCAGAAGACAACACCTGGAGAAGGCCACTGAGCACCCCCATCAGCTGCCACGAAAGAGAAGACTCTCTCACAGAAGCAAGAGAATCCAACCCCAAGATTCCCTCGAATTAGGACTCTCTCTATCGCCAGATTCTTTAACTTTCAGATAGCCTCTATTCTACAATCCCCACGAGTTCATTGTTTTCCAATAAACACAACACATGTTCTTATTAGTCATGTCTTTCTCTATCCAGCTCACCATCTTGACTCAGGCTGAATGTACAGATGTTGTCTAGAAGACTAAGATATATTCTCTGCGAATTTTAAGTAGTATTACCCTCCCTAACTTGAAGGCAAGGTTCTTCTTTTTCTCTCCTCCACCCTCCATTCTTACCGTATTTTTACCCTCTTTTATTTTTATATATTTTAACCTATTTTAGTATTAACCCAAATGCCCATTTTCAGGAGGCAGCAATATAACCCATCAGATTCCCAAGATGACAGTGTGGTTTGGGTTGAACTTCAAGGGCTTGAACAAGTGGCAACGGATACTGAGTCACTCAGGAAGTGGATTTCAATTGGCAGTGTTTCAGGAGTTCCGACAGCGGATCTGATGTCCCCGGGGATCTGACTGGTTCTGGACTGTGCCGTGTTGGCCAGAGTAAGCGGCCCACTCAGGAGGAATGTGAGGACTGGGTGCTACTTGACCACTCTAGGTCCAATCCTCCTCATTCACAAGATGGGAAAGGTTGTTTTGAGAACTGATAAGATAAGGCAAGCACTGACACACAATTTTGCTGTAGCTGTGGCTATTCATTCTCCAGAGGATCTCCTCAGAAACCTCGAGCCAAGGGACATCCAAGAGTGAGAGCTTAAGAGTCATTCTCACTGAAATATTTCCCACACAGAAGCAATATTTACCAAAAGGTAGGGGCTTCAGCAGATCTTGATTCAACTAAGTGCTCTCGCAGCCCCTTCCCCACCGCACCTTGTACAATGGCTTTGCAATTGTCACTAAACTTTCCTCTAAACTTCAACTTCTTTAAGGCAGGCTGTGCTCACCTCTCACCCTTTTGCCCTGATCTCTCCTTGTTACTGTTACCAATTCACCTCCCCAGGACCACTACCTCCTCCTTATTCACCCACAGATGTACCCAAGAACTCTGCTTCTTCAGCTTTTGCTACCAGCCTACACGACCCTCCAGAGTTCCTGTGCTTAAAGCACGTGAGTCTTTGGCTTCAAATTCTTCCCTTCCCTCAACTGAAATTCCCTTTTCTCCTTTTTCTCCTTCTCCCTTCCTTCCACAAATATTTAGCACATAGAAGTTCCAAGCACTTTTCTAACTTACAGAAACAATCCTTGGGCTCAGGAGGCTTATTACTTAAGAAATAAAGCCATGCGAACATGACTACGAAAAGATTATGGGTGATAACTAGTGTCTATATAAAGTACTCATTGAATACTAAAAAATAATTCAACATGAGGAGGCTGATTTTAAAAGGTTTCATATATAAGGTTGCTTGAGTTACAAATGTGTTTAGTTTAAGGTGGAAGACATTTTTTTAATGTTCATTTATTTCTTTTGAGAGATAGAGAGCAAGCAGGGGAGGGGCAAGGGGGGAGGAGAAAGAGAGAGAGAGAGAGAGAGAGAGAGAGAGAATCCCAAGCAGGCTCTGCAGCTAGCAGCACAGAGCCCAATGCAGGGATTGAACCCATGAACTGATCTTGACCTGAGCTGAAACCAAGAGTCGGACACTTAATAAGGTGGAAGGCTTTACACTGCTAAATAAATTGGTGTGGCTTTAAAGTGTGCAGTTCAGGCTGGTTATGTGTGAGAGACATTGGGGATGATACTTCCCAAGGTTGACAGCACAATGGGAGGAAGGAATCAAACAATAGGGCCTTCTCAGCAATATATGCTCACAGTCACATCTTGAGTTTCTTCACAGGCAGCCTCCTCACTTTATCCACTGCTCTGAGAACATCTTCCTGTCTGACTAGCTCACTCGAACACGCTGCTCCACCTCCACTTGCTCTTTGATTTCACCATGACTTTGAGTACCATCACCACACCTGTTCATGATTTTCATTCCCTTCCTTCCAGATTCCCCTATGCACCTGCTTCCCAAACCGCAGCATATCCACCACACCTGGTAGCATTCCCAATGTATCACCCTTTCTAGATCTTCTTTTCATCTATACTCACCACATTCCCCAAAAGGGCACCTGTAATTCTCACAGGAGCCAACACACAAAACACTGAGGTCACCTTCTCCGTCCCCTGGAGAACGCTCCCCCACTGCCTTTTCAAGTTCCCCCACTGCCTAGGGAATTTGCCCTTAGAGATGTCACTCTCAGGCTACTATAAAGCCAAGAACAACCCTTCTGGGTACAGTTGACCATGCCCTTCCGTAAGCTGTCCCCCAGTCCCCATCCTGCCACCCTCACACCATGATCGGTACTTTTCAGCTCTCTTTATCCAACTATTTTACCTACAAACCAACTTCTTCGTTCCTTTTTACTCTACAGTGTCTGGTACAGAGTGGTCTGTCTGTACATTATTTTTTAAATGATTTGAATATATTCTATTTCTTTAAACTTTTTCCTATACAATGTTTTTTGAAACGTGAAATCCAACAGCTTAGAGTTGCTCTTAGGACAAGCAGGGTTAAGAGCAAGAATGGGAGTAGAAAGTGGGGAGATAGGAAGAAAATGGCAATCCATGAAAGACCAAGCAGAGAGGTGGTGACCTACAGACTGACAAACCTAAGGCCAGAGGAAGTAAACAACTAATTTGAAATGTTAATTCAACAAATAAACATGGAGCTTTAGACCACATGTATGAACACCTAGAAGATGACCTATCCTATCACCTTGGCACTCATAACCAGAGCTCGGTTATTTTCACTCTTTCTCTAGTATTAAGTCAAGCTCTAAGAAAAACTCAAACACAATGAGCTACTTCAAAAGATTGCCCACAGTGAATAAGAAGCCCTGTTCATCAGCAAGACATCTTACATATTTGTGCTTAATTCTTTGGTGTTCTAATAAACTTGCTTGACAGGTATGAACCTATCTCTAAAATTCAAACAATGTATTTTATAAGCCTTTACAACAAATATTCTTTGTAAAGAATTCGAATTCTAAATATTCTTTGAGGTTATCATGCTACATCTCAGAGACCAACTCCAAGTGTTTAAAAATAGGAATATTTGAACACTTCCTCATTCATTATTGTGTCAAATATGCTGTGAAGCTAATAGCTACATGCTAAACTATGACCAGGTGCTCTGCTTTATGGCACATTTGTGGGGCTGGAAGAGGCCCACTTATATATCAAAGGGACCGAGAGCAAAATGGAAGTGGTCCCTGAAAGATCCAATCTTTGCTATAACCTTAATCTAGAGAGACTGCACTTATCACACACATGCTAAACGACTTAACCAATACGTTCTGGGATCCCATTATCTTAAAACAAAAACCATTCCTTCAAGTGAACTACTCAACCTTGAACCCCATAAAGCTCAGCTACTTGAACTAGTAAAGTGTTAAATTTAAATATTCATATTCTAGAATCGACAACATCATAATGAGTCAGAAGAATACACCGGAAGCTTATCAAGCAAATGTAGAGAGTATTCAGCTCCCTCTACACACAGAATCAGATAGACTAATGTACATTATATAGGCCATCCCATGTCAATTACTTACTCAGCAGGATCCCCATGAGAGAAAAGTATGTGTACCATACCAGCAAATCAAGGGCCAAATGATTTTCTGCAGACTTAAAGAACAGAATGTTAACGTTCATGGCTCTGGAGGACACACAGGGCTACATCTACCTGGTCACAAAAACAGCACCCCAAATCCTCTTAACAAAGAAAGGAAAACTGAAACAAATTCTACATGAATTCATAAGACTGCTGGCAAGGTCTGTACACCAATAGTGAAGAACGATTTTATTCAGGGTAGCTAACTGCTTCAAAAATAAGTCTTCATTACAAGTGACAAGTGGAAGAAATTCTGTTCCATGCAGTGGACTCTCTAATTTCAAGATGGATGGGAGGGTTTGTGTTGCACGGCCTGGAGTCTGCTGCTACCCTTTCAGACCCCAGCAAAGAGAACAACACTCTGCTTTCAAAAGTGAAATAAGATCCTCATCAGATAACACCGAATCACTGAGAGAGCCAGTCATGAGTCGTGTGGGTACAAAAGCCTCAGGATAAATTCCCAAAAGTATTATAAACCTAGATCAAGAAACCCCCTACTAAACATTTGTTTACTCTTCCACCTTTCCAAGGAATTCCATGGTTTTGATGCCCTTTGGATTACAATCTAATATACTTCATAAAGAAATACTTGTGAGGCATTTTCAAATGGGAGGGCAAACATCAAGTATCTATTCAGGTTGTGACTGTTGAATGAAAATTCACCTCATTTTTACTGAATTCTCTTAGTCTAGAAGGACATCAAAATGGCAATTTAACTTCACTTTTCCTTGCCTGCATCAATAAAGATTATTTTACGCATAGTTCTCCATAATAAAGAGATCCCTCCCTCCTCATGCACCCACCCACAAAGGAAAACATGACATATTCACTGTTAATACAGGTTTGGAGAGTCATTTTTAAGTTTTCCTCTCATCAACTCCACTACCATGTGTCATTGGGGCCTAGATTTTCCCCAAACAGGGATGGGGATGAAAAGGAGGCTTTTACTCCAGGAAAGTAATCAACAATTCAGTTAGTACTCTAGCGATACCATGATAATAAAGGATTCACATAGGAATCAAAAATGAATGCTAGCACTGGTTGGGAATAGCACGGGGTGTTGTATGCAGGTGCCATATTCCTAAACTGTACACATGAAACTAATGTTACACTGTACATTAACCGGAATTTAAATAAAAACTTTTAAAAAATGCTACAGCCATTCGGTGAATGACCACTGGGGAACAGGATGCGCACACGGTCTCCAAGAACAACACAGCAGAGTAGTAGTTAATAGTGGATTAGGTACCCTTCCAATGAGAGAACCTGTGAACACCAGCTTCACCGAGTGATTAAATTTAGCTTACCCAACAACATCACTGCCTTCAGAAGAGAAGCACTGACGGCTGCTAGCAATGTGTGTTTATCCTGAATCTAATCATGAGGAAACCAACAAACAGATGAACCCAGGATATAAGGTGTTCTATAAAGCCATCCTAGAACTATTAAAACATGTTAACACCAGAAAATACAAAATAAGAAAAAACAAAACAAAGAGACAAGACAGTTCATAAAGGAGACCAAAGAGACATGACGACCAACTGCTATTCATAACCCTTCACTAAATCTTTGACCAAATTCTCAAATCTATGATAAAACACATTTTTTAATAGTTGGAAAATCTGAATAAACACTGTAAGTCAGATCATTTTGTCAGGTGTAATAAGAATATTAAGGCTATGTAGAAGAATGTCCTTGATTCCTAGGAAATTAAGGGTGAAGTACCTGCAGCTTACTTTCAAATGCACCAGGAAAAGAAAAAACCCAGAAATACAAGCTGAGGAAGCAAAGATGGGAAAAACATTACGAAAAACTCCAGTATATAGGGAATCCAGATCTCTGCTATGAAAATAAAGTTCTACATGTGTTATACTTGTGTGATAAAAGCATCTTAAACAAAAGGTATTGATTTGATTTCTCCAATGATATAAGCTAGGCAATTCTTTAATCTGGTTCATTCATTCCTACTGGCACCTGCTTTTGGATTCACCATGGGCTGCCAGGAATTTTGAGTCTCATGGATGAATAAATATTCATCCCACAAGTCTTCTAACTGTAAAAAGTTGATCTAGTTGAAAAACAGACTAGCATATAGGCATTTTTCAAAAACATTTCAGATTTCCAGAGTTTATTTAGCTTTTGTTTAAATTTAAAAAATTTTTAATGTTTATTTTTGAGAGAGAGAGAGAGAGAGACAGAGAGAGAGAGAGAGAACAAGCAAGTAAGCAGGGGAGGGGCAGAGAGAGAGGGAGACACAGAATCTGAAGCAGGCTCTGAGCTGTCAGCACAGAGCCTGATGCAATGCGGAGCTTGAACTCACAAGCTCATGACCTAAGCCAAAATCGGACACTTAACCAACAGAGCCACCCAGGCACCCCTAACTTTTGTTGAAATTTAAAAGAATGATTTTTGCCCAATGGACAGCTAACTCTCTTCTCTTTCATATTCTCCCAAGTTCCAGGGCCTGGAGAGCTCACCTTTACCTTAAACAAACAAAAACTTGTTGGACATTTTCTGTTTTTCACGAATCAAGGAACAGCCTGCCACTTTACAATACTAATAGTTCTTGCAAATGGTTTCTGACATTTCCTTCCATTTTGAGCTGCGCGAGAGTGCTCTGCTTTTTCCAACCTAAGAAGCAGCGTAAGCACACAGTCACCATATGATGCACTATACACCCTGGGGACTCATGAGGGCAAAACAGGTGGCTGCCCCCGTCTTCATTCACATCATTTGGTGCACACCACTTACAGGATTAAAGCTAGAGATGCTTGTCTAAAACAAGGTATACCTTCATAGATACTAACACTTCGCAAATAATTCAGAAAAGTTCAGAGACTCCTTGAGTCCTACTCTTCAATCCTAAATTCAAAACCCACATTCACCAGTAAGATGTTCTGGCTTCAAATCTCAGGTCCACCTCTTATATGCTGTGGATCCTGGGAAGTTACTTAACCTCTCTGGGCTTTCCATTGTATCTATAAAAGGTGATCCCATAGTACTAGCCTCAACGTGTCGTGGTGAGGATTTAGAAAAAGTGGCCCACAGTATTTGCTTACAGATTTTTGCTGTTGCTAGCTGCTGTCACGTATTTCCTTTTTTAAATCTTCCTGTTAAATTCTGCCACAGCTCCTTGGGTCTACAGAACGGAGTCCCAAGAGGCATTAAGTCCCTCTAAAATCAGATCCTGACGTACTTTTCCAGTCTTATTTTACAATGCTCTGCTTCATCCATCCTGCTCCTTACAGTACTTATTCCCTCTATTTTCTTGCCTCAGTGCCTTTGCTTATTCTGTCCTCTCTCTTTGGAACCAGCCTAATCATGCTTGTCTGCCCTGCTACCTACCTATTCCCGAATGCACCCTTTCAAGGTTCATGTTGGATTCAAGCTCTTCTATAGAAGTGACTGGGATAGAAATAATCTCACCTTTTTTTGTGCTCCCATAGCACACCTGTAATAAGTATATGCTTCATCCTGTCTTACAGAAATGTGCTTCCATGTCCTTCTCTCCCACTAGACAAAAGCCCCTGTGTTCTGCTTATCTTTTCTTTTCATGCTCCAAAGCCCTTGGCCCCGTTTCTTGGACATAGTAGCTCTGTGATAAATATTTGGTGAAATGAATGGTTAATCTACAGGAAATAATTGAAACAGATAATATCTGAAATCTCATGTTGTTTCCTCTCCTATAAAATTTAACTAGCTTCTACTTTAATGAAGTCTAGTCCCTGGATATTTACATTGGGGGCCGGGGAGCATGGTGTAGTGTAGATGTTTCCTGAGTGGAGAAGCTGTTTTACCCATCAGACAAAGCTAGTTAACAAAAGAACTGCCATATCTTTCTATTTGAGGAGAAACTGATATTCTATCCTCTCTTTTTACTTGAAAAGACTTATTTTTAAGGTTTTGTATTTCCAAATCCTCCAGATAATGTCTAGATTCATTCACCCATTCAACTACATTTACTGAACACAACATGCTAGAGGCTGAGAGGCTGCGCACAAAGATGAGTAGATAGACCTTTCCCTTAAAGAGCTCGTGCTTGCAGGGGGATGGGCATCTTGCCAGACATAGCACAGGGGAAGATCTTGGAGAAGGAGCAGATAACACTGGCAACAACAGTGTGCAACAGCCGAAAGTCCTAAAAGGCATGTGTGGGAAATGGTCTAGTTCAGCTGAGCACAAGATGTGTCTCAGTGCAAGGGTAAGAGACAGAAGCCGGAAGTGCAGCCACAGAGCTGGATCTTATCTTAAGCTGGAATTCTATCTTATGGGGAGAATGAAATTCTGAAGCAAGATACTGAGATGATTAAATCCATGTTCTAGAAAGGCTTCTAATAACAGTAGTGTGACACGGGGACTGAAATGGAGAGAAGTTGGTAGCAGGAATATGAGCAAAAACATCAAAGAAACTGCCAGCCAGGCTCCATGGTAAGATGGACGAAGAAATAAAATGCAGGGTTAGCCCTTAAGTCATCTTCTCAGTACAGTTGGTGGTACTCCATTCCAATCTCAGCCCGGCTACAATACCCTCCATGCTACCCCAGCTCCTAGACTCTACTTTCTCTGACATTTAGTAAACATTGACAAGAGTTCATTTAATAAAGGCAGAAGATAGGAAGTTACCTAAGCTGAAAAGATGCATCAGACTTCAGGTGCCCTGAAGTAGACTGTCAGGCACTACCGAGCAGATTTCTCCTCGCTCTCCTTCATTCGTTCATTTTAGTACTCATCCACCCGCTGGGGCTCCACTATGCACTGGCCATTATTACCTTTCATGCCAAGGACACAGGGACACACAAGCCAGTGTTCCCTTTCTCTACATGTTCAAAGCCTGGCCACAGTGTTGTCACTTGTTCAACAATAGGAATCACCAATTGGGAAAGTTGTCCTTAGCAGTCTTCATCTTACCCAAGGCTGTTTAAAAATGAGTTCTGGAGAGCGGTCACAGTATGGACTTGAAACTCATTTCTACCTTAAATGATTGGTTTGGTACCAATTCTGTAGAGCTGGACTGAAAAGGGTCCCTGCCACAATAACTAGAATTACTTTTCTTATGTCTCACAATAGATATTGTGGATTTGCCCACTCATGGAAATGTATTTGTAAACCCAAATCAACACTTGTGATGTATTCATGGACATTCGTGGACATGCGCAGAGCAGTACAAGATTTGAGTTGCCTGTGAACACAGTCCCAGCTGAAGGTGAACAAGGTAATGCTCTGGCCTCTTGTTTCAGATCAGCAGTCACGGTACAAACAAGTGCTTTTAGGGCTGCGGTGCTGGCTCGTGTTCCCAAGTGAGAGGCTGTGACGTGCCTTGCACAGAGAAAGCAAGATAAGCTTTGTTAGACAAGCTTTGTTTAGGCGTGTGTTATAGCACTGTTGGTTGTGAATTCAATGTTAATGAATCAACAATATTAAATAAGGTGCCTTAAACAGATGAACACTATGTATTGGTCAATTGAGAAAACGTGACAGAAGGTCACAGGAACTTAAACTTATATACACCCCTCAGGGCCACGTATTTGCTAATTCAGTATTTGTGGTAACTGTGACAAATAACAAGAATTGACTGTATCATATCAGATCAAGAGTGCAAAGAACCAACCACACGTAACACATTTTTTTTTTCAGCTCTACTTTCCGAGGATCCAGGAGGACGACCAGGGGAGGAAGCAGAAATCACTTTCTGAATCCTACAACACTCCATTAGAACTAGTCGGTATTTTCTATTCCTCTAGACTCTCTCCACACAGACTCACAGAGGAGTCTTGCTGCTCATGCTGGCTGGCTAACAACGGGAGGAAAGAGAAAGGCTCAACAGGCCAGGAGGTGCTGTGGGTCTACACAAACAGTTGTTTTGGCTGTCGCTCTGCTCTTCTTGGGACAAGTCTTATGTTTGAAGGCCTGCTACTCCTTGAAGGCCACTATTTCCTGCTTGATATTTGTTCCCCCACCCCTGCCCCCACTCTCCCAACAACACAACAGGAGGCTTCGTGTGAGTGCCAGGCTTCTGAAAAGGGGTGTTCTGTGCCAGACCTCAGTCAAGACCAATTTAGACTATGGAGAACCAAAAGGCCCACCTCTCTAAGCAAATAATCCATTATTTAATTTCTAAGAAGTTACAAATAGTAAGACCATTTAAATCTCACAAACCATCCAAAACGTTTGCAAATGGCCCAGGATCCATGTTTCCTTTAGTAAAAGCTAATCTCCTCAAGCAGGAAACAACTTCCGGACATTGATGTATTGGAAGATGCCTCCCCTCCTCCAGGAATTCCATGCAGTAGGACAAGAAGCATTAATGGACAGAGTTCCATCCTGTGTTTCTCTCTCTCCCCCAAGGTTGACATCAAGTTTATTTGTTAAACAAAACAGTCATCCAAGTTCAGACCTATTGAAAAGCTTCCAAGCAAGAGGAGAGGCCATGGCTAGGAGGAGGAACAGCTAATCAGAAATCAAGGGCAGGAAAAGCTGGACCCAAAATAAATATAGAACAAAATGCCCAGAATAGTCCAGAAAGACAGCTGATGACCTTTTCTTCCAAAATCTCTTAATATCACAGTATCAAATAGCCACGTACCTAAAACCAAGCTCATAACTACTACCATGAAGGTAAAGGATAAAGTAAAAACAATAAAAATAAGTGATAACTCGTGTTTTGAAAGCCAAACTAAAACCCAGAAGACAAATATAATTATTGTATGGGACTGAGGAGTCAGTCGTCGGCAAGGGAGTGTAACCTCAGTTCAAGGTAAAGGTCAGAGCAAGTTGTCAAGGTTATCTCAAGCTTTGAGAGCTACCGTAATTTCTCAAAAGATGGCACATGTATTATTTTTTGCCTAAAGACTAAATGGGTCCTGCTTCCGTGGCTGTAAATTACCACATCCCTGATTTAAGTCTCCTCTTGGTTGGGGAAGCTCTGGGCTGTGACTGGTCAAGGGGAAGGCAGCATTTTGGTATTTAAGGAACACAGAACACACCCTGGGGATGCAACCTCATTTCTTTGATTATGATGCACAAAGCCTCCAGCTCCTGCTAAATAATAGATTTAAGAATGACTAAAATCCCTTCTCCTACTTCCTTGCTCACTAAGCCGTGGAGCGCCTTGGCTAATTGAAATTCTGGTGCCAGAACCACGCATTTCAAAAAATTCCATAATATTAAACCACAGATCCACTAACTGAGAGTCAAAATTCCCTTGGACCTTCTTTCTTAAAAGACTGCTGAGACTATATGCCTAAAGTATCATCAGAAGTGCTAAGTTCTCCTAGTTAAACAGATAAATGCATAGCACTTAAAAGAAAAACATGCCACTTGTCCAGTTATAGAGCCAAAGCATGTGCACACACACACCCTCCACATAATTTGGTTATTTATTTACGAAATGCGTAAACATTTCCTTTCCCTCCAAGTTATACCCTTGCATATCTGTATTAAGAAGAGGGGAAAAATCAAAGTCACTGACTGCCAATTTCCTAAGGGGTGGGGAGAAAACAAAAGCAAGTGAGAATGAAGACGGCTGAGGCTTAGCAAATAGCTCAAGCTACCCTCAAAACTCCATCCAGCACCCTCACACACAAAGGAAGCCTCTCCTTAAAGGAATAGTTCTAAAGCCCCAACCACATCTCCCTTTGATTGTAAAGGAGATCCTAGATATTTGGTAGAAGAGGGAGGGATAACTAGAGGAGAAAAAAATGAAAATAAAAATCTTTTAATGGAAATCCATGTACATATTATCTCAAGTTACAATGAACCAATAAAAGACAAGACAAAACACATATGTGACACATGATTCCAAATAAGATTGCCAATCCCAAGCAGTACTTTGAGAATCTGTAGTATAAATTACCCGGAGCAGAGACTGTTTGGACTACAAAAGGCAGTCAGGAGGTAGAAAACAACTCCCATATGATAATTAAAGTGAAAAAGACTACCAGGGTAGGGAGAAAGAGGGCCCACAGGGACAGAGCGACGGGGGTGGCTTTTCTTGGGCAACATCATCTCAGCAGCAACAAAATGCCTGTTCAGAAACCACTACATGACAAGGAGGGGCGATTATATAAGCAGGCCTGAGTAACAAAGTGCACAGTCCCACGGCCTTCCGCAGCCTAAAGAAGACGGGCAGTAACAAAGCCAGACGGGAGGCCCCACCTCATTCTTGTGCCTGGGTCTGTCCAGCCTCCAAAGTGCTGTAACCAGACAGCGCTCACCACCACCATCCGGTGACCTCAAGAACCATGAGCACAGTGTAGAGAGAAGGGTGCTGCCTGGACTCTGAGGCAAACGACAGTCCTTCTGTTTGCCAGTTGCCAGAACATCTAAATGACTGGAAGTACAAACATCCCAAAGTTTTTAGTTTAATTCTTTCCTAGATGCCCTCCTGCATCAGCTGCATGTAGATACCCCTGGGTGTGAGAATAGATGTAAGAACTTAAAAGTACTCATTAAGTAGGGGCACTTGGGTGGCTCAGTTGGCTGAGTGTCCAACTCTTGATTTCAGCTTAGGTGTCAAGATCTCACAGTTCAGGGGCGCCTGGGTGGCTCAGTCGGCTGAGGGTCCGGCTTCAGCACAGGTCATGATCTCGCGGTCTGTGAGTTCGACCCCTGTGTCAGGCTCTGCTGACAGCTCAGCGCCTGGAGCCTGCTTCGGATTCTGTGTGTGTCTCTCTCTGTCCCTCTCCCGCTCACACTCTGTTTCTCTCTCAAAAGTAAACAAACATTAAAAATAATTAAAAAAAAAACAAAACCAGGCACAGTTCATGGGATCAAGCCCCATATAGAGTTTGGCTCTGACAATGCGGAGCCTGGTTGGGATTCCCTCTCTCTCTCTCTGCTCCTCCTCAACTCACATTCTATCTCTCTCAAAATAAATAAATAAGCTTAAAAAGTAAGTAATAACACTATTTGGTATTTTTCTTATTTTATTAATTCAATTAATCCAATTATTTAATTTCTATGACAATTATTCAATGGTTTTTAGTAAATATTTGCTTTGACATCAGGAACAACAAAACAAATCCAATTTTGGGGACAGGGTGACACTCCCAAAAATGTAATGTGGGAAGTGAGGATTTAAATAGAGACAGGAGAGAAAGCCAAATACAACTTTCATAATCCAGCTGCGCCATATATTTAAATACATGTCTTGTATATTTATGTAGTTGATATATAAATGTATACACCCTTTCAGGAATAGAGCATGTGTATTACAGCTTGTTAGAGCAAATGCTGCTGTGAAAATAAATGTAGATATAGTGTCAAATCAGTCACAACACTCTGATCATTTAATGTTTTACCTGCTATGGATAGAAACTATTTGGTGAACTTAGATCACATCTTCAAACTACTCCTTCATCCACTATCATAAGTACCAAAATCTGCTGTCAAAGGAACCTCTGCCTTGGGATGAACCTGTCAAAGAAACTAGGATTTAGAAAAATACAAATATTGGAGTGCCTGGGTGGCTCAGTCAGTTGAGCAACCGACTCTTGATTCTGGCTCAGGTCATGATCTCATGTTGAGAATGGAGCCTGCTTAAGATTCTCTCCCCCTCTCCCTCTCTCTCTGTCTCTGCCCCTCTCCCCTACTAGCACACGCTTACCCCCCCCCCAAGAAAAATCCAAAACTAGATATGACATTTAGAGAATTCACAGAAGCCCCCTCTGCCTCAAAGTGCCAATCTAAACGATTCCTGATTTTATAGGTAAAGAAACAGAGGCTCAGGGTAGATGATATACCGGAAGTGCCAAAGCTAGTTATTAGAAAAGTCAGAAGCAGAATTTCAGAGTTGTGGGTAAATTGTTCTCCTTGCTCAAGTCACTCTAAAAGTTTTCTTTTCAGAACACTAGTTTATTCATTTGTTTGATCATAATCTCACTGAGGTCAGGGGCATCTGGGTGACTCGGTTGGTTGAGCCTCTAGCTTTTGATTTCAGCTCAGGTCATGATTTCATGGCTTGTGAGTTCGAGCCCCACATCAGGCTCCCCACTGACAGCGCAGGGTGTGCTTGGGATTCTGTCTGTCTCCCTCCTTCTCTGCCCCTCCCCTCCTCAAGCTCTTTCTCCAACTCTCAAAATAAACTTAAAAAATATTTTTAATAAAAATAATCTCACAGAGGGCAAAATCAGGCTTAATCTATGCCATATGCCCCAATAGCTAGTCCAGAATCACTAACAGGTGAAAAGATGTCACCAACCACAACCAGTTGGGATGCGTCCCCTACATCGGGTGTGGCGGTTCCAAGTAAGTGACCCAGGAGCCTCTCACCAAAAACCCTCTGGTAAATAAGGACACCTGTTTGCAAAATGTCTGCCAAGAACTGAGAGTCCAATAAACAAAATTCTGATTTTCCTTTGTGCAAAATGACCCAACTTCCCCATGAATCTCAGCTCCGTTGGCCTCTTGTTGAACTGAGTAAAGGAGTTCCAACAACCAACAGTGTCTTCACAGACACACCCAGGTGTGAGAATAGATGTAAGACATGTGGCCAAGAAAACATGGACACATGCTGCCTTTCATCTTCCCTCTGATTTCAGTTTAAAGTATTTATTAGAGTTCACCATACTTAGAAAAAAAACTAGATAGTCTTATATTTTAAAAAAATTATCTGAAAACTCTTATAAGGCATCAGCTACTGAGTCAAACAGGCAACATCCTTAAGAAGATTCAGAAAAATAGTAATAATAATGGCTATCATTTTTCGTGCCAGGACAACACACCCAATGCACACTGCACACACTAGTGTAGTAAACTGTCCCAGCAAACCTCTTAGGAAGGCACATTGATATCCCTATTTTACAGAGGAGAAAGCCAACCCGGGGACATGGTCGGAAGGGCTGGCCGAGCTGTGACCCAAATACAGAATGGTCACACAGCAAGGCCGGCATGCCCACACCCCACATTTGCTTGAAAATATATTTGTTTCCTAGTTTGGCAATTCTATTAAGTCCACATTGGCTCACGATCCATATAATAGGAATTAGTTTATCAAAGCTTCCTTAAAAGAAAATTAGACTTAAAAAGAAATTTGACCATGTTATTCATTCCGAAAATGCTTTAAAAGCTCCTTCTGAGATTCAGCCTGCCTGCCTACAACACTATTTCTTTTTCATTTCTTTAAAATTTATTTATTTATTTTTGAGAAGCGGGGAGGGAAGCAAGGGGAGGAGGGATGGAGAGACAGAATCCCAAGCAGCTTTCACCCTGTCAGCACAGAGCCTGATATGGGGCTTGATTCCATGAACAGTGAGGTGGTGACCTAACCCAAGACCAAGAGTCAGAAGTTTAACCGACTGAGCCTCCAGGTACCCTCAATATTTATTTCTTTATTCATCTCCCCAAACTCTTCAGTCTCACAGCACAGATTCTTCCCCTGGGTTGTCAGTTTTTTAGGCTCTTGATCAGGCTGATGAGATCTCCTAGTCATTTCTAGGGTAGCCTAGACAACTCTCTCTTCTGGATTTTCTCTCTCTTCCCCTCTGTAACCCTTTCCTGTACTCAACCAAAGTCTTTCTCTGCCAGGGGAGCAAGCTTACCAGCCACACACGTACCAGAGACAGCTTGCTTCCACCAGGCCACACCGTCAATCTACAAGAGTAATCTACAAAAACATCTTTATCTGTTCCTGACTAGCATGTTTAGACCATCACGCTGAGCCAGACAAATCACCTAGCTACCTAAAGTCAACTTGTCTGCTTTCAAAGACATTTATTTAGTTCAACATCACTCCCCAGATCTGCAGCATCTAAATTACTGAGTAGTCCCTGAACAAACAAAATACAATCACCAGAAGATATGTACAAAAATATTCACTGAAGCATTATTTGTTATTCATCCAAACTGGATACTACCTAAATGTCCAGCAACTTTAAAAGAGATACATAATGGAATACCACGATAGCAAGGAGAATTAAATAAAATTAACTTATGCGATACTGTAGATGAATTTCACGAATACAATAAGAAAAATAAGCTAGACACAAAGTATATAGTACATGATTCTATTCACATGAATTTTTTCAACAGGTAAAACTTATCAACGGCATTAGAAATCATGAAATCAGTTACTCCCAGGAGAATTAGAAAAGGAGGGTTCTGGGATGCTGGCAATTTTCTGTTAATCTGGGTGCTGCTGCAAAGGTGTGCCCGTTTTGTGGCAATTATTCCATCAAGCCATCCACTTATGATTTGTGTTCTCTCCTTCATAATATATTTCCATCAAGAGCTGAAAGAGACCCCAGAGAAAATCTGGTCTGCTCTCCTCAGTTGGCATAAATAAAAAGTAATTGTTTACCATGTATGTTAACTATCTCAAAGACACACAGGAAATCCATGGAAGGTCTGGGACTGGACATCCTCTCTCTTATCTCCCCTCCTAGGTACCAAAGCTACCTCTCAAATGTGGGACAGTATCTCTCTTATTTCCTTCTTTATTGTTACTATGGCCAAGGTTTAGGACTTGGATCATACTCTTGTTAAGTACACAACCTGGAAGTTCTAGTCTCCTACCAAAAGCAGTGCCAAGAAGAACATTTTAAACACCACTCACATAGCATATGGCCAATGGGAAAAAGTCAGTGTTGAATTCACACTCCACTTAGCAGCTGTGTGCCCGCCAGCAGACTTCTTACCCTTCTCTGAACCTCAGTATCCTCAGATCATGAAATATTAATTCCTACCTTGCAAGATTGCCATGACAATATAAGGTCCTAATATCATGGCAGTGCCTGGCACGTTGCAAACACTTGAAAAGATATTTATTAAATGAATACTGATTGAACTGAATGAATCAAGTACTTGTCACTTAGAAGATGCTCAACAAATAGCTAAGTATTTTTATTACTGAACAAGAATATCGGGGAGGAAAAGAATAAATAAGTTTATGTGGAAACACCTCATTTTTCTAAATGTATAGGGTCACTGAGGGGTTGATCCAAGTCTCACTGGCTTCGATACGGCACCGAGATGGTCTGTGGGACAAAGAGGCATAAAGGACTGGGAGCAGGGCGGTGCTTTTTCTGTGCTACCAGGTCTTGTTTTCCTTCTTGGTGCCAGACAGATTTGCTCACTGACTGCCATACACTCCACAGTCGCCTATGTTAGTATAGTACTTTTAGAATGGAAAAACTTTTCAAGAGGTGAGTGGCTCATCAATTCTCACAGACATCATGAGTAGATGGGCAGAGTCAAGTACCTTTACTACTGGGAAAAAATTTACACACTCAATATACAGAAAGGTAATTGCAGGCTTTACGAGTGTGGGATATAAACAATGGAGAGGAGAAAGCTTACTCACATTTTTAAAAGCAAGTTTAATACTGATTTTTTTTCTTCAGCTCTTCAGATCTTCCATGTACTTCTTATAAACTGATCCATAAAATTCTTCTATACTGAAAATAAATAAACGTGAAAGAGATAAAACTAATTTCAAATTATAGCACACCAGAAAAAAAAAATAAAGCCTATAGATGGTCAATTATTGCATAAGCAAAGAGCATCAAACTAGATAACACATGTGTAATTAAAAACAAGAAAATGTGTTAAGGACCGACAGATTTAACTAACCTCCTTCCGCTTATCTTTCTTTCCTTCCTCCTCCTTCCCTTCCTCCCCTTTCCCCCAGCACTCCTTCTTCTTCCTTACTTCCCCAGTTGCTGGACAACCTCAAATATTCCTTGAAGCCTGAGTTTCAGCAGAAAACCACCATCATTCATTTTTATGGCACAAAGTACCTGGCACATGTTAGGTACTCTATGAATATTTGTTGAGTAAATGAACAAATCATAATTTGACAATATTTGGTTCTTAAGTTAAAAAAAAAGGACATTTATTATTTTCTTGTCCAAAGAGACCAATCCATATGCAGACAATATGGCAGAAACCGTTTTCTAGACTTACGATTAGACTTGATTCATTTCCTTACCTCCGGTAAATAACATATACTTAGAAAAAAAAATTCCCAGTACTATATGTATGGGCATGTATATTCTCATCATTTCAACAGTAACATGTATTTTGGCCGTAAAGGAATATTTAGGAATAGAAGTTCCTTTAGAGGTCCTCACTACTCAAATCCCTTATAACTATCCCCATCCGAATGAGAAAACAAAAGTATCTCCAAGTTAAATACCAGAGATGTTACCTCACATGTGTTTATCAAATCTATGTATAGTCAGAGCCAGTCCCTGATAAAATTATGAAGTAGCAGTATGGCTCCTTCCTTCTTTAATCTGTCCTTTTGAGGAGACAGTGACCCCACATGTTTAAGTCAGGAAAAAATAGGATCAGCTCTGCAGCTCAAAGAGCTTAATGGAGATCCTTCCGGAGAACCTTTTCATTTGAAAAAGAGCTTCACAAGATGCAGGTGCTTAACACTGAAATAAAATGCATTACTGACAATGGAGTTTCAGGCATGAATGGGGGGATAGAGGCTGTCTTAAAGAAAACTTTCACCTCAGGTAAGCATCTCTCCATTCTGTCTTCCCTGAAGCTGGCTCCCTGTATGACTGACCTACACAGACACACCAATTCAGGTGAATTTTAAGCGATTCATGATGCATACATAAGCCAGCCTAATTTTAAGACTAGTCTGTGCTCCAAAAGTAAACAGTTGCATTAATCAACAGTTTTCCACGTGTGTGTCTAGGGGCCCTACTCCATCGGGGCTCCTGAGAAAGGAGGCAGTGATGTGTGGCAGCAGGTTCAGGAGTTGCCCTCTTGTCTGTTTTAGACTTAGATTGAAGATTGGACTGGGGAAAGGGTTTCCTTGAGCGCTCACGAAAGGGCTGAAGTGAATGATTACATGAAGAGCAAGCACAGAAAATCCCAATGAGTTCATAACCCAGCTGATCTAGAATCGTCATCACGCCAAAATCCAAATACCATTTCTAACAGGGCCTTTGTGGGGGAATGAGAGTTCTAGCCCGGGTCTGAGCAGGCAGGAGCCTAGCCTGTGCCTTCAAGTCGTGCCCTGGAGCCCACAGAAGAAGGAAAGGACAAACAGTGAGGGATCAAAACTAAGTGGGGATGACCTGAGGATATTCCGGAGGTGTGGAAAAGGGGCCTCCAGCAGGGAGCAAGACACAGAGGGCTTCTGTGAGTCAGCAATGTCCCCAGGCCCCTTCCCAACTCCCATCAGCCTCCTTGTTAGAAATTACACAAGGTTTAAGACTTTACCATGGGCCAGGGCCTATGGGGTACAAATGAGGACAGAGAAAATCAGTGGAATGGGTTTAAAGAGAAGAAAAAAATATATACCTATATTCTGTAAGACCCTATTCAAAACATGTAAAATTAAAAAATTTTAAAGAGAATTGTAATAAACTGTTCCCTGAACTTGCTCCAGACGAGTCTACTCAATTGAGGAGAAACAAGTATTTTCAATCCCTCCCTCAGCACAGAGCTCTGATTATGTGGCCCAATCAAGACTGAATACATAAAAACATTTATAAACATGAACCATTAGGTTTTTTGAGTTTCCATCATGAGCCTTGTTTCAGTAAGTCAAAGATGTCCTTTGTTACACAGTTTTGATCGAATGCAAGAGAATTTAGTCATTTCCTCAGAAACAGACATGAACTATAAATATGAACTAACCAACACAGCCACTCACAAAAAAAGGTTCACTGACAAGTTTAACTTAAAAAGAACACTTTATTAAACTGAAAAGCAAGCCAAAAAAAAATCCAAACCCATGCAAACAACATTCCTAGCAGAAAAACCTGTTGTATAATGACAAGAATAATTACAAATAGCATGTTATTTGACTCACATATTTTTCCTATACAGCAATTACCAAAAAAAAGACAAAAAACCAAATAACATTCTGTATCTGTGTTCATTTCATTTAATAAAACAATCCTTAGCAGCCTGCCCAAATCACAGATTTCAAGTTCTAAGAAAAATCCTCCACACCATTAAATAAGCAACTTCTGTGTATCCTTTTGAGATAGGAAAACGCATTTATTACTATTGCTTATCTTCTAAATCCTTTAGATCTTCTCAAGCATGGCCATCATAACTGAGAATAACACGTTAGACACCATCATTTGGAGGTGAAGTTATTGTTTATTATATTAATACCTGAGATGTAGTTTAAGATGTGCGGGTTCAGAGCCGAAGGCCAGGAAAGAATTCTTGAGATTTGGTGCAAAAAGTTGATTTTACTAAAGCACAGGGACAGGAACCGTGGGCAGAAAGCTGCGCCGGGGTTGTGTTTGGGGACTGGTTACACAGCTTCAAGTCGGGAGGGGTAAACCGCCAAAGTCACAGGACTTTGGCGGTACCCCAAGGTTTATAGGACTTTGAGGGGCTAGCTATTACTCGGAGAAGGTCATTTATTACTGTTTAGTAAGAACTCAATCGCTTTGATTTCTCAAAGGGTCTCATCTGAGACCCTTCAGATGTGTATCAGGGGGCCATAAGCTTGCAGTAAGATTGCCAACTTAGATCTTGGGGGGCGGGGAGGTCATACATAAAGAAGGTTTTGTATTACAAAGGAATTTTTATACATTCAAGTAGAACAGGATGCTGAGGGTTAGGATAATGTTTAGCTAGATTCCCTTCTGCCCCTAGCAAAGTGTCGTGAAGGCACCTGAGCTCACAGAGGAAGGTCACTCTGCCTGTCTCAAGGACTTGTCAATGGGCTATAAGGAAATTTAATTTGTTTTTTCTCAATACCTATTTCATATGTTAAAACTAAATGGAATGCAAAGTCTCTATTCAGGTATGACTTAGGCATCTGAAGCAGAGGTCTGCAAAAACAGTCTGCAACCTGTTTTTGTAAATAAAGTTGTATTGGAACACAGCCATACCCTATCATTTACAGCTTTTGCAAGATGCAATGACAGAGCTGAGTAGTTGCAGAAGAGACTGTAAGTCCTGCAAAAGATAAAATACTTATTACCTGATCTGTCCCTTTAAGAAAGTTTCCTGACCTCTGGTCTCTACATCAGTATAGCACAATCGACTAGTTAAATACACTCAGTTGACTAAATTTTGAAATAAGAAACACTAATCCTGGTTTAGCCATCTTGCTAGATGACTACCTAAGTCACTTGACCTTTAGCTGCTTTAGTTTTCTCATTTATAATAATAGATTATATTTATTGGGGATTTATGTACCAGGAATCATTCTAAGGTCTTTACTTTTAGTAAATGAACAATTAATTCATTCACTCATTCATTCAATTCTGGCAAAAATGCTTAAAGTAAATGATTATCCCCATATTACAGATGAGGAAACTGAGGCAGAGGGGTTAAATAATTTGCCCAAAGTAACACTGCTATTAAGTGAAAAAATCAGGATCAGAACTCGGACGATTTGGGTCCAGCACTGGTATTATTAATGTCTGTGCTACACTTATAATAATTTTAACTTTATAAAAATTACAAATAATAAAAAGAAATAAAGGGTTTGTAGGTTAGAAATGTTAGGAAGAAGCAGTAAAGTACACCTCTGCACAGAACCTAAAATAAGAACATAAATGGACTTCCACAGACTTGCAAGAGTCTTCTAAGATTAGGCTTACCTTGGGGTTATGGGAATATAAAAATCCAAAATACTTTTTTTCTTTTTACCAGGTTAATCAAAGAACAAAACTGACTGACCAATGTCTATCTTTCCCTTGGTAAGTTAAGGCCTGTCCAGGCACTTCAGGAACTTTCAGAAAGCCTTCTGGATAAAGACTCACCCGGGACCCTAAATCTTCTGAATTTGTTCCCATCTAGTCTGATTCTCTGCTTGGTTTCCCAAGCCTTGGGAAAGGCAGAGTGAGCACCCACAGAAATTATGGAAAGACTTCTTCACAGCCTGGCAAGAACAACTCTGTCCAGATGCCAGTCGTTGCGTGGATTGGGAAAACGTTCCTGCTGAATCATCCCCACCACTTCCTGAAGTTCACCAGGATGTCTGGAGGAAATGTGTCACCTAAATGTGACCCAGTGCTCTTTTGTACTGAGAGACAGGTTTACACAATCCAAACAAAAGAAAGGGAAAATATACTGCCAAGTTACTCATCACCCCCTTCACCTTTAGATAGAGACAGTCTTAGCCATCTTTTCAGTCAGGCTAGTCTTCCATTGGCTTGCAGCATCTACAGAGTTAAGGCCAAATCCTTGACTTGGACATTTAAGACCTTCCTCATCTGCTCCCTTAGCTACTTTTCCAATCTTACCCCTTTTCTTTTCAGTCCTTCATGTAACAAGGATAGCCTGTTTCTCCCTCACGCACCACCTCCATTCCTGCTTCAGAGCCACACTCGCTCTGTACTCCATTTTCTCTTCTACTACCAACACCACATCCACTGCAAAGGCCAAATCTCTGTGCTCAACATTGGGGGATATAACTTGTACTTCTGTGAGGACTGGACCCTCACAATTCTGCAGGGGAAAGAAGTACTCGAAAGACTAAAGTAAAGCTGTGTATTAAAGGTGTGAAAGTGCTACAGGACGTAGATTACAGGCTCTGAAATGACTTGGCAGAGAGCCCATCACTGAGTTGGACCCTGAAAGATGAGGAAACCTGACAGGGTGGTTGAGTTTATAAGGTTGCAGGGGTACCCATATGGGATAAAGGTTTATCCCCGATGCTTCAGAGCTATTTAGGCCTGAGTCCAAAATATTGGCTCCGTGTGACTGGAAAACTGTGCAGGCATTACAGTCAAACAAGCTAGGGTGATGCCTAACCATGCTCAAAACCGTATTTGTAGCCAGTTCTCCTGCCTTCTCAAACAATCAAACCTCTCGTATTCATCTCCTTTTCTCACTGTCAACAGGATTTAGTGTTTCCACCTATTCATTCATTTAGGCATTTAATCACATATTGATTTTCACCGTTTAAATATTCCAGAGGTACGTTTTGCCTCCTCAATAGGACTTTGTTATCAAAGAATGGATTCTTTCAAATGCCCTTGGCATTTTCAAATTTTAGGTTCAAGGTCCCTGACAAGTAGTACTAGCTTCGCTGAGAAGCAATTGAAATTATACGGCTGGGCTGTCTGGGTAGTTACATAGGACCAGTCAACCATAAACAGCTGTATTCCAATACAGCTTTGTGTTCTGCCTATCTAGAACTCCTATGAACAGACTTAAAACTTACTTCTTTCTGGGATGCCTAGAAAAACAAGCTCCATGCCAGGGCTAATGAAAGAAATAAAGATCAAGTTAAACAGTACAAGAAAGTGAAAGCTCACAGCCAAAAGAATAGACATTAAAGAGTTGAAGAAATTACATGGTAGAGTATATTTGCAAATTTGAGGTCAGACAAATGGCTTGGAATTCATCCTTTATGCTTTAAAAGGGTCCAGTGTACAGCATATAGTGTTCTCACAATACGGAGCACCATGCAGTAAATACTAGCTGAATGGATAATCTGATAATCTCTGATGTGCCAAAGTCCTCAGTGAACCCATTTTGTAAGCCAAAATCAGATTCAATGTAGTCGGATTTCCTCAAGGGTCTAAGATCTCAGTATTTGCAGGGTGTACTGACTTATTACATCAAATAAAGCCCACATGGTTTTTAATGAACATGTTGCTTCACAATCATATTTGTAGTGTTTAGTAATGGCTTGCCTTTTTTAATTTTAACATTTTCGTGCACAGCTTTCTTGGCCAATGCTGGCAAATTATTTTTTTACTTCCCACAGAAAGATTCTAACTCAAAGATTCTAAGCAATTTTGGAATTCAACAGTTGTTATTCTTTGAAAGTTTTGACTGAATTGATTGAAATGATTAAGGCCTGCCATGAAGTTTTATATAAAAATAAACACGCACAGTTGCTCGCGACATGAGACAGTGGGGTGGGGGTGAAGGAACGAACATGGCTCAGTTTCCTAACACACCAATTGTCCTTTGTGGCAAATACTTTCTCACACAAAAAATATCGTGGGCTAGCGTAAAAGTTTATGTGACAGTGTATTCTAACTTTACATAGTAAATATTATGGTCTATAATGTGAATTTTACCCAAGAATATATTTTAAACAGTTGACTTCAATTAAATTTCAGGCAAGAAGTTTAGAGTACACATTCCCATTATTTATACACTTCTTGGAGCAGAGTCATCTTTTTGTAGAAGTCAGAGATTGCTGATTATAGTCAGTCATGTTCTCAGAGGGAAAAATATTCCATAAATATTCTGAAATATGTTATATGCCTATTGAAGGTGTAGGAGGAACAATTGAGCTGGCCCTAAAATCTTGACCCCCATACCCAAGAAAGGTTGTGGAACCAAATCCTTCCACCTGTATCATTAACTAACGTGTTCCTGCAAATATCACTCAAAAAATATGAAGCCAAACCACTCTGATCCCACAAGCATTCTGAAAGAGCATTCTGAACTGGTGTGAATCTGTACAGTAATTGTTTGAATACAAATGATGACTTCAGTCCCTTGGTATATATAACACGTTATCAAGGCAGTAGAACTCTGTGAACCGACATACCCAGGGCACGCATCATAGCTCTGGAAAGTGGACTGGCCTCTAATGAACTCTGTCACGGCTGACCCAGCGGAACAGCAAGGACTCTTTCCCTCAAATTGCCCCACACAAAATAAATGTATTTTCATTGTCAGGCTAGGACCATGATCTCTGGATCATGTGTGTTTTAGAAATACGTGTGGGTTGGCTGACTTATTTTCTAAGAATTAAGCTAGTGAATTATAAGAAATTATTATTTTTTTAAAATCTCTCTCTCTCTCTTCCTTGGCCTGCTTTCTTATTTTAACAGAGCCACATTGGAAGATGCTTTTTTCAAGGGTAGCATGGCACTGTCAATGATTTACAAATGCCCGAAAAGTCTATTAGCCTTTGACGCAGCATGCCATATTATTTACACTAAAGTAAATAATTGGACAAATGAGCTAATCTATATAATTTTCACAATATTATTTATAAGAAAAAAAATTGCAACAATCTAAATATCTAACAATAGTGCCACTGAGGTGCATCCATCAGACAGACTATTAAGCAGGTCAAAATTGTAGAAGTGATTACCAATGGTTAATGACACAGGCATTCATGATATATTAGTTGACCCCCTTTTTGTAAATATATACATAAGGTAAAAAGTCAGGAAGGATACTATCTATGGTGTTTAATACTTTCTCCACCACTGAGCCTACAGTCCATATCTTTAATTAGGCAGGAGAGGGGTGGTGGGATGAAGGGAGAGGTACACACGCGTTTTTCAAAACCTCTCCCACGCCCAGGGTCCGTGCCAGTCTGCCTTCCTCGGAGATATGCGATCATACTCCCACCTGCTCACAGTGGTATTCTCTGCATGGTAAAATTTCAGATGAATGTGATTTTATTTTCCTTTTTGCTTATCTGTATTTCATAATTTTACAATAAAGAGTACACTAGTACATCCTGCCAAAGGGAGCAGAGCATGATGATTAGGAGTGTAGAATATGGGACAGAGCAGCCTGGCTTTAAATTTTTGGCTACATGATCAAATTACTTACCCTAAGTTTCCCATTCAACAAATGGGCAATATAATAATACAGTGACCTTTTTTTAAGAGAAGTTAATAGAAACTCCATATTGGATAAAGGAAATGATTATTATATACTATATAATACAAATTTAAGTGTTTACACCTTTAAGGGAAAAAATCCAAATATCAGTCTCACAGGGAAAAATATATAAACAAAATCATGGGAAAAATTTTATTTGCAATACTAACAAAATGCATACTTAGCAGTCCCGTGTTACCATTTTACATATACCGAACAAAAATTCCCAGCACTCACAGTTGCAATGCTGTAGTGAAATTGCTGGCCATTCATTGTTAGCAGTGCTATTTTTAATATGAATCTTTTAGGAAAGCATTTAGGCTGTACTGAAATAAGAGTATTTCCTCCAATGAATTTATCTGCAGGAAATATGTACCTAAAGCAAAAAGTAATATGAAAAAAGGTGCTCAGAACAGAATCCTAGATAACAGTAAGTAACTGAAAATATTTGAACATTCACTGTTAAAGGGACAGTAAACATCATACTGAAGACCATGGACAAACAAAATACTTTGACAGACCATCAAGTGAAAACAAAAGAATTCAAAATATCTATACTCTATCCCTATATAAAACATTTAGACCTGAACACAAAAATAACTGAGGTGATGAGGTGTGTGGGGAATAGAGAAGAGAGGCTTCTAGACTGAGGGGCAGTGAGTACAAAAGCAGATATAGTTCAACATGGCGCCCTCAACAGTGGGATCAGAAGACATGGTTAGTGGGCCATGCCAACTATTGTCATTGCATGGTAGATGATACCAGACTTCCTATTTCTAAGGAAGACCAGATTTTACTAGTAGTGTCATGAATGGATTGAAGCCAGCTGGTCACACAAAACAAAAGAGGGCTCTGAAGGAAGCCTCAGAGCTCCACTGCCATGAGGCATGTGTCCTGCCAAAGACTGCAAGGTATTACAGTTTACATATATCCAGGTATGTAGATGGATGATGTTATTATAATTTAACCAAAACAGCCTCCATGAAATGAACAAGTGGTTTAGAGGAACCGCAGATGGATGACAACATCAATAATGGAATAAGCACAAGTGGACATAAACTCGCTAACACCTCTACCTGTTCAAACTGCACAACCATACAGCGGCCCTCGTCCCTCTAAAGTAAAGATGACACTGTCACAGTGAGAAAGTTTTCTGAAAGAAACATGTGCATTTAGAAACAGAAGTTTGAAAATATTTCCATTAGGTCATTTTTCCCGCAAATAATGTCACCTCCATAAAAACGCTTCTCTCTGTACTCTCTAAAAATGTAGACAAAGATTTTTTAATTTGCCTTACAATTTACAAAGTTAGGACTTTTAGTTTTTAAAGTCCTGTTAAAAATAGGAAAATGCAGCATGTTCCCATTCTTTCATAAAGAAATGATTGAATTTATTTCTTAAAAAGGCAAATAATAGTTGCCGTGTATTGAGGGCTTACTGTTTACGGGTCGGGCACTGTTCTCAGGGCACGCTGTCCGTTAATCGCTCAATCTTTAACACTGTCCCTGATGCAGAGACTACAATTATCATCTCATTTCATTGACAGAGAAACTGAGACACAGACTAAGCAAATTCCAATCTAGTAAAAAGACAGGATTCTAATCTACGTAACTGAATCCTAGAAGGTCTGTTCTTAACCACTCTGAATACTGCACCAGATTACAATTTACTGGCTGATTTCAAAGAACAAGCAGTGAACACTGCCTGTCTCCCATTTGGACCTACATATACTTAAGATAAACTCACTTTTTCAATGATGACGACTGAAAAAATAAGTATATAAATAAACTGAACTTAGAAACAGCGTAGTATATCACAAACTGTAAATCACATATTATTCCCACTAAAATTATCACTGACTCAGGAAAAAAATACCAAAAATTAAAAGACTCAACATTAATGAATATTTATGTCCTTTGAATTCTTTTGTTGTTTACAATATCTAATATGTTAGTGCGATCATGTATATGTTATTTATAATAAATACACATATACTGGAGGAGAGGCTCACAAATTTAGTTTCAGCAGTAAGTACCCTGGCTCAAAAGTTTAGAGGTAACTGCAGAAGGCTTTAAAGCAGGAGAAAACAATCAAATTTGCACTTCAAAAAAGCTCTTTCTGGAGGCAACATCAGAGGATGACTTTGCAGCAGGGGTGCAGCTCCGGGTTGCTGAAGGCCTGAACTTGGCAGTGACAAGGGAGAGGAAAACTGAGAAAAGCATTTAAGACACTCATTAGTCATGAAGGAGCAGAATGATGACTACAGTTTCTGACTTATGGTGACAGGGAATTCAGAAGAGAATATAAAACAAAGTGTATGTGTTGGGATGGGCAGGGAGGGGAGGGGAGGAGGGAGCAATGATAATTAAACTCTGATCGAACGAAGATCACAATGCCCTGGAACCACGGGGTGAATGCACACGAGGTAATTGGAAAAACAGGATGGAAATTCAGAAAAGAGCCTGGGTTTATTCATGGGGGAGCCTCATCTGTTTGTAAGCGGTCGCTGGAAAGATACATTTCCATACACACTGGAACACTTTTAAGTGCCGAACACTTAACACATTTAAGAGGTCAAAAGAGATGAGCTTGATAAAGAAACACATAGTATTGGCAGCTTTATGTTCTACAGAAATGAGGGAATAGCATAATCAGGTTACAATTAAGCTGACCTACACAACATACCATGTCATTACTAGAAAAAGTACATTTTTCCTATAAACCTTGATTTTAAATAGTCAACAAGTAAAAAGAATAGAAAAGTGCTTAATGGGTTTAAGAATAATACCTCCCTAAGATCCAGAAAACATGAAAAAATAACTTCTGATGCTACTCTTGCTATATTTGCTTAACTGCCTGGTCTACACTGAGGATTCCTCTTTCCCATCAGACCCTAACAGCCCTCCTTTGTGGTGATTGTAAGAGTCACCTTAAGGTGGTGACCAAGTGGCCATTTTGCTACAGGTTGGAGAAAAACACCGTGCACTGACGACCCCCACCCCTCACCTGCAGACCTGGAATGTCCCGTGCCAGTTTGAAAACAGCCAATCATGAAGCTCCAGCTTCCCATCACCCTGACAAAGGAGGCAACCTATTCCATCTCGCCACGTCCCTGAAATGCCCTTATTTGATAATCTGCCCTCCCAAGATCAAACCCAGAATCCCCTCCAGAACCCCCCCTCCCCCGCCCATCGCCTATCAGGTCTCGGTGTCCTGACTGTATCTACCTGCTCTGATTATTGAGCCAGACAGAATAAAACCTCAGGGAGACTAACCAACCCTCTCTGACTTAAAAATAGTACCACATGTTGAATTTACCAGCTCTTTTTTCCCAAAAGTTTTATTATGGACAATTTTACAGGTCTACAAACATTAGTGGACTAAAACAATGAATGCCACACCCCCATTACCAGCTTCAACACTCACTCCTCATGGTCCTATTTCATCTATGTTCTCTCCCACATTACCTTGAGGCAAGTCCCAGAACCTGTATCACTTCTTCCACAAATATTTCAGTATATGTCTCTAAAAGATAACATAACTGTAAGACTATTATCCTAAAATGAGTAATAATGCTTTACCATTAGGAAAAGGGATTTCTATTTCAATACCATCACATTTCCAATCAATGATCACCTCTCCAATGGTCCTTTAAAAGCTACGTTTTATTTTTTTTAATTTGAGAGAGAGAGAGTCTGCACGTGTGCATAGGTGAGTGGGGGAGGAGCAGAGAAAGGAAAAGAAAGAATCCCAAGCAGGCTCCATGCTACAGCGCAGAGATGTGGGTCTCAAACTCATGAACCATGAGATCATGACCTGAGCTGAGATCAAGAGTGGGGCACTTAACCGACTGAGCCGCCCAGTCATCCCTAATAATTGTATTTTAAAGACCCACTTGTTCATTTGCATTAGAATCTCATCAGGGTTTCCGGCTGTGGTTGACTGATAGGTCTGTTAAGAATTTTTTAATCTACAGGTTTCCCCCTTCATCTCTTTTCTTGCTCCTTGAAGACTGCTAGGTTGAAGAAACTGAGTTGTTTGTCCTGCAGAGCATCCCACCATCTGGCTGCATTGGCAGGTACAATTTAACAATTTTAGTTCGCCTTTAAAGTTCAGGTGGCTAAATTTTTCCTGCCCCTCGTTGATAGGTACAGATATGCTGCAGTGCAGTGAACAAAATCACATGGTTTTTTTTCCTATTCTGCTGACATTAAGTAATATGGAAAAGAAACTGACAGACACTATTTAAGGATGCTATAAAATTATCTTTGGGACAGGAACAGAAGTCAGCCCTGGACTTCTAAAGTCGTATTTAGGTCACAGGAACAGGCATAGGTAACAAATGTTCCAGATCTTCTCTTTCCAACTTCCCCTGACAGTATGAAGAGGTCAGGGTGGGTTCTAGAATAAGCAAGGTGGGGTGATCCCCAGCCCCACCACTCTCCAGCTGTGTGGTCTTCAACACACTTCCTTAACTTCTCTGTGCTTCAAGGCCCTTATCCATCAAATGGGCACAACACACTCCAATCTACTGTGTGAAAATACAGCAAGATAATTCAGAGAAAGAGCTCGGCACACAGTAAGCTCTGCACCTCCCCCCAACAAAAGCTGTCATCGTGATTGTTTTTAGATTACTGTCCCTAATTAAAAGTGAAAATCTCCCTCTCAAAACTGAAGTTCAACTTTGAGGTACCACCTCATTTCCTCCTTCCCCCATTAAGGGATGGCTCTAAATTGAGTTTTACCCTAAAGACTTTTTGCCTCATATGAGTTCTTGCCAATTTCTGTCTATAGTGGCACTTCAGAAGAAAAACTACCCCTGCTGTGGGATAATACATCATCCATATTTTGCAAACAGCAGGAGAATCAGCTGTCCTTGAACCATCACAGAACTAATCTTCTCGGTTATTTAAAAAGCATTCAAGTGAGAGACAGACTTTTTTTCTTACTACCACATGCCAAACATGGCATTTAGCACTAGCAACTTCATGAATCCTAATCTGTTGGGTTTTAAGAGGGGAAAATCCAATGGTTTCATGTTTTAATTATTAAGAACCTGAAAGTTTTCATTTAAAGTATGTATTCAGTGCCTACTACTGGGTCCCATGCTGTTGGGAATTAAAAATAGTAGGGCAAAATCTCTGGGAAAAAAGTCTATAGTCCAACAGGAGAGATATTCCATGATCTCTAATGGAATATAACATAATATAATGACAAGTGTCACACAAGAGGGTCAAATGAAATACTAGGGGAAAAAATCAGGTGGGAAAAATAACTTTAATAAGGGTCGATAAGGGGCGCCGTTTAAGGCAATAATAGGTAAGATGAAAGGACAATGTGTAGGATTTCAATATGCCAGAGGAAGGACTGGGAGAAGCAAAAGAGAATTTCAGACAAAGAAAACAGGAGCAGGGGGGCTGAAGGGTTGGGGTAGTTAGGGAACAGCAGTAGCTCTGGCTGGAGTGTAGGATGTGTGAAGACAGAAAGGAGGCTCAGGCTCGTAGATTCAATGGGACTGTATCCTAAAAGCCCTCCATGAGTAGAGGAGCAGAAGCTGGACAGGGAAGTAACAGAGAGGTTTAGTGGTTTTCTGAACTGGCACAGTTGGAGCTGTGTTTCACATAAGCTAATATGGACGCACAGAGGTTAAGGGAGATAAGCCATCTGTATCCTAATTCAGAAGCCAGGCCCCTCTGCATCAAGTCAAGAATCAAGCTGCAGACACCAGGGACTTGGTGACTCAAATGATAGACCTGATAAAGAACTCAAAGTCAGCTCCAAAGTTTTGAACCTAAATGTCTAGAAAAAATAGTGGTGCCATTAATGGTGGTGTAAGTCAGTTCAAAGGGCTGGGGTTGGGAAGCAGTGACACAATGAATCCCATCAGAACATGTTGACTTTGGTGTCCCAGCATGTGAACAGACACTGTGGGCCCCCTTCCCCAACAGCAAACGTGTGCAGAGAGGGCCAGTGAGAGAATCCTGGAGAAGTAACACGTGTAGGATACGTCTTCCCACTTCATGTCATCACACAGGCGTTTTATCATCTCACATCCTCACAAGAAGAAGGGGAGGGGAGGTACAGCATAGTAAGAATATTGAGACCACATCCATGTAACTTTTATTACAGTATACTGTCTTAATTGTCCTATTATTAGTGATTATGGTTAATCTCCCACAGCGCCTAATTTATAAATTAAGCTCTAACCATAAGTATGTACATATAGGAAAAAAATAGTATATACAGGGTTCAGTGCTATCTGTGGTTTCAGGCATCCATTTGAGGTCTTGGAATATAGACCCTGTGGATAAGGGGCACCTACTTATTAGGATTTTTAGGAAAGGACATTCTGAATTATTTTTATGCAAATAAAGGGAGTGGAGAGGAAACAATTGAACACTTGAGGCAAGAAAGAAAATGAGTGGCCCTGGAGACAATAAACGGTGGCCAGTGAAAATACCGAAATATGAAATACATTAGGGGGGAAAAAAGAAAGCAGAGCTTGAAAATCAAGATGACTAGCTGTCAGATCTGTTTTGTCGGCCTATATAGAGTTTCAAACACTGTGATTGAAACTTGCAAAGAATTCACCTAGAAAACCAGAGCTTTGATTTTTCTAGAGAAAACAGAAGACAGGCAAACTAGGCCCAAGCTTCCGCCTGCCACCAATCACTGCAGCCCACACCTGAGGCGTGGCTGGCACCCTGCGGCTCACCACAGTCCCTGCCTGCCACCACATCCATTTTAGTCACTTCAGTGGTTCCTCTAGGCAAGACTTTGTGACCCCTGACCCAGATCTTTTCAATAAAAGACAGCGATGATGTCATCCTTACAAAGTAAGTGGGGAATATAGACTGAGATGTGAAAATGGAAAAAAATACTGTAATAGTCATGGAAAGAAATGGGTTAGAAAGTCCACAGGAGATGAACAATCAAAAGATTGTTATCTATCAGTCTGATGGAAGGGAGCAGTGGTTCGTCACTTTGCCTGGCAGTGCTCTCCAGCCTGGAAGTAAAGGCATGGGCAGTCCTGGTATGAGTCAGGAAGACTAAGTCTGGGGTGCTGAGGAGACCAGCGAGGAGACTGGCCAGGCCCTGCCCTTGGCTGGCGGGGAGGGAGGTCCCATGGTGCTGGTGGCCTGGGAGAATGAAGAAGAAACATCACAGGAGCAAAGAGCAGATCAGGAAGAAGGAGAGACCTGGAAGATCTGAAGACCTGTAAGAAGGGTTTTCCCAGAATTTTTCTGGCAGGAATTTGGAAGTATCATCTGTATAAAAACATCAGAGGACAGACACACATCAGAGGCTAAGCAGAAAATCTGAGCCTTGGGAGGAAAATAAAAGCAAGTATACTTAGTGCAAAAGGGAAAAGTTAGCCTTGCAAAACTTTACCATAAATGTATCTTCACCTCCCTGCTAGTCAACTCCTAGAAATTATATGGAATACATTTTCTCTTGTGGAAAAGTAAAAACAAAAACAAAACCAGTGAAACATGACCAGACTTTATAAGTCATAATGAAAGAAATTCAGAGAAATATTTTTGCGAAAAGAGCCATATGAATGTTAAAAGATGACAAATTTTAAACACACACTTGACTTCCCTTCAAATATCCTCAGCTACAATTTTGAAGATAAAAGTAGACTCATTCTGGTGTACCTGAGTGGCTTAGTTGCTTAAAGTCTGACTCTTGAATTTGGCCCAGGTCATGATATCACTGTTTGTGAAATCGAGCCCCTTGTTGGGCTCTGCACTGACAGCACGGAGCCTGCTTGGGATTCTCTCTCTCCCTCTCTCTCTGCCCCTCCTTGCACTTTCTCTCAAAATAAATAAACATTTAAAAGTAATATACTCATTCTTTGTCCTTAAATACAGAGGACTGTATCCATTATCTTGAGTTTTAAAGAAGGAAGGAGATCAAACATTCAACATTTAACAAATTCTCAATGTCTCACATAGCAAACACATGTAACAAGGGAAGAAACCCAGTGTCCATGACCTACCCAGTGCCTGAACCTTTGGGGTGTGCATATTCCCTAAGTCCCTTTATATTTAAAAGAAACACACACACACACACCCCAAAATGTTAAATGCAGAGAATAATTCTAGAAGGTAACACCCAGACCAGTAGTCTGGCAGCTTTGGGCAGAGACAGTAACGGGTGTTACCGACAGAGCACAGTGGGGGAGCTTAAGCTCCGTCTCCAATGCCTGTGTTACTTATTTTTACAGTGAGAATGCATTTGGAAATTAAAAAAATATTTTTTTAACTTTAATAAAATGAAGCTGAAGCAACCTTTCTAACAAAGAAATGTAAATCAAAATGAGACCCTTTCTTTCATGGGCTTAAAAGCCTACCGCAGGATATTTGCAAAGGTGTGGGAAAACAGGAAGTCTAACAGTGTTGCGGCGGTTGTTGTTCTGATAAATAACGCGAGTCCATGGCACAGAATTTAGAAGGTACAAAGGATCTCTTCTCAAAATTAAGTCTCCATCCCTCCCCTATGCCCCAGACATGCAGTTCCCCTCCCTGGAACCAACTACTGGTAAGAGTTTCCCGGGTGTCCTTCAGAGGACCCACTAAACCACGGGAGGGAGTGTAAAACGATATGCTTTATTGAATGACAGTTTAGCAGCATCTATCAACATTTAAAATACACATACCTGTTGCCTAGCAACTCCACTTGTAAGACTACAAAAAATGATCTATGTGCCTACATCTCACTGCAACATTTTAGAGATAATGAGTAACTAGACAACATTTAAATGAAAATAAACAGAATACACCCACCCAATGGAAGATTATGTAGTTATTACAAAAATGAGAGAGGGAAAAGAGGACGCTGCTAAACAAAATAACAACATGAAAGCATTTTTATAAACTAACCAAAATTTGAGAATAAGTGTATGCATGTAAAGCCCTTGTCATGTCTGGGAGGATATTCAAGCCATTTCTAATTTATGTTAATTATAGACCATTATAAGTGGGAAAGGAGTGACAGAAAAGAGAAGGCTTTCATTGTTTAATACTATGCTACTGTGTGAAGGTCACAATGAACAAAGGCTGCTTTGGTGACTTAAGAGTTTTAAGAACTGGGACACCTGGGTGGCTCAGTCAGTTAAGTGCCCAACTCTTAGTTTTGGCTCAGGTCTTGATCTCCCTCTGCATTTGTGAGTTTGAGCCCCAAGTCAGGCTCTGTGCTGACGGTGCAAAATCCTGCTCTGTATTCTCTGTCCCTCTCTCTCTGCCCCTACCCCTTTCATGCTCTCTCCCTCTCTCCCTCTCAAAATAAACTTAAAGAATTTTAAGTGCTCAACATCAGTCATTATCAGGGAAATACAAATCAAAACCACAATGAGATACCCACTTCACACCTGTCAGAATGGCTAACATTAACAATTCAGGTAACAAGAGATATTGGTAAGGATGCTGAGAAAGAGGATGTCTTTTGCACTGCTGGTGGGAATGCAAACTGGTGCAGCCACTCTGGAAAACAGTGTGCAGCTTCCTCAAAAAATTAGAAACAGAACTACCCTATGACCCAGCAACTGCACTACTAGGTATTTATCCAAGGTGATAACGGGGATGCTGTTTCAAAGGGGCACATGCACCCCAATGTTCATGGTATCACTATCAACAATAGCCAAAATGTGGAAAAAGCCTGAATGTCCATCAATGGATGAATGGATAAAGAAGATGTTTATACACATACACAACGGAGTATTACTCGGCAAACAAAAAGAATGAATCTTGCCATTTGCAACTATGTGGATGGAACTAGAGAGTATTATGCTGAGTAAAATTAGAGAAAGACAAATATCAAATGAGGACTTTAAGATACAAAACAGATGAACATAAGGGAAGGGAAGCAAAAATAATATAAAAACAGGGAGAGGGACAAAATATAAGACTCAAATATGGAGAACAGAGGGTTGCCGGAGGGGTTGAGGGAACGGGGAGGGCTACATGGCATTAAGGAATCTACTCCTGAAATTACTGTTGCACTATATGCTAACTAACTTGGGTGTAAATTTAAAAACAAATAAGTTATTTTTAAAAAAGAATTTTAAGAATTAAAACAAAGCTAATAGAAACAATATTACATGGATAAAGCTGGCATCTGTAAAAACATCTTGCACATATGTTATTAAAAAGACAAGGATATGACAGGTGCACACTTGAGTATGCAAGGTCTGGCCCAAAGGCCCAGGCTGAGCGAATGCATGACTGCATCAAAGGATGACTGGGAAGCGTGTGTACAGAGGCTGCAGGAGTCCCAGAGCTGGTGAGGGAGGTAAGAATGGCCTGGCCATCCACAACATGCAAGTTTCTTTCTCTTCTTATAGACCCAAATTCAACTTCCATGAAGTGACTAAAAATACTGGGGGTGGACAAAGAAAGGTGATAGGCATGGCAAGAAAGACATCTAATAAAGGCATTCTTTGGGGTACCTGCGTGGCTCAGTCTGTAGAGTATACACAATTCTTGATCTTAAGGTTGTAAGTTCAAGCCCCATGCAGAGATAGCAAAAATAAAATCTTAAAAAAAAAAAAAAAGGTATTCCTCAACACAGGAATTCCAGAAGATCTCTAGGAATCTTCCCCTAAGGTCCACTTTCTAAATTTCAGCCAGAAGCCAGACTTCCTTCCTGAAAAGGTGAACTTCAAGTGTAGAAGATAAACTTTAATCCAAGAACACGTGGTCCATTTGTCACGAGGACGTGTGTGGAGATGAGAAAGCTGACAAGGCAGAGTCAGACTGTTAGAATGCATCACTGTCCCTCTATCTCCAGTGCTGATCAAGGAGCATTCACCGATTCCGTGGAAGGTTCCCAGTCTTACCAGCAGATAAACCCTGAGAAGCAGAATGCCCTATGAGGCAATGTTCATTCAGAATTGGGTGAAGGTTGGTAAGCGTCTTTTCCGGCAGCTATGCCCCAACGCAAAGTTGGTCTTATCTCTCAAACTCTCTGGATTAGTCTTCCGTTGCTGCCACAACAAATGACCACAGATTTCGCTGCCTAAATACAACTTATTTGTTATCTCACAGTTTCTGTGGGTCAGTGGTTGTGGCCCAGCTGGGTCCCTGCTCCAAGCTTCACAGGCAGAAGTCAATGTGGTGGCAGGGCTGGGTTCCTTTCTGGAGTCTCTGGAGATGAGCTCATTCGGATTGTTGGCAGCATTAATCCCATGCAGCTGTAAGACTGAGATTCCCTTTTCCTTGTTGGCTGGAGGCTGGGGGTTGCCTCAAGTCCACTTGGCTTGCAGCCTCCTTCAAAGTCGGCAATGGTGGTGAGGCCCCATCATGCTCCTCCCCTTGGCCCCCTCCTGCCACTGCCTCCCTCCCCACCCCATCTCTCTGACTGAATCTTCAGCTTTCCAAGGCTTCTTACTTACTTACCTTGGCTCACTTGGATAATCCAGGCTACCCTCCCTATCTTAAGGTCAGCTGACTACTGATCTTAATTCCATCTGCAAAGCTCCCACACAGCAGTACCCAGATTAGTGTTTGCCTGAACAACCAGGAGACAGGCATCCTAGGAGGGAGTCTTTAGGATGATGCCTACCACGTTCATTTATACTCTGAGGTGGAAAAAATGACCCAAGGATTCCAATCTACCTGGACTTTTCAGAGTATGATAATGAACTGGCACTGCTTTTACATGCGCTATTTTGATCTAATGTACAAGTAACTCTGAATAAGTATTATTATAACCACTTTTATAATCAACAAAACTATGGCTTAGAAGTGAGAACGCAAGAGTTGGAAATAGAATGAAATCTGGTTTCAGCTATCTGAAAAAGCTCATTTCCTCTGATATTTCGGAAAGCATAGCACAATAGTGACTTTAAAAAAGGAGTGGCTGTGGGGCCCCTAGTTGGCTCAGTCAGTTAAATGTCTGACTTCAGTTCAGGTCATCATCTCATGGTTCGGGAGTTCGAGCCTCACCTGGGGCTCTTTGCTGACAGCTTGGAATGGAGCCTAAAGCCTGCTTCAGATTCTGTGTCTCCTTCTCTCTCTGCCCCTCCCACATTCGTGCTCTCTCTAGCTCTCAAAAACTGAATAAACATTAAAAATAAGTAAATAATTAAAAAAATTAAAAAGGAGTGGCTTAGTTAGTAAGAATACTGATAAGGATACTGATAGTTAAAGTGGAAGAGAAGGAAACCCAACAGGATTTAGCAACTAAATGGTTCTATAAGTTAATGTTGGAGGACAAAGTAAAATCAAACCCAGCTACCTATTAAAGGACAAACTGAGGTTTAAGAACTTAATTTTGAGGGGCCATTTGGGTGACTCAGTCAGGTAAGCATCTGACTTCAGTTCAGGTCATGATCTCGTGGTCCGTGGGTTTGAGCTCCACATCAGGTTCTGTGCTGACAACTCAGTCTAGAGCCTGCCTCGGATTCTGTGTCTCCCTCTCTCTCTGTCCCTCCCCTACTTGTTCTCTGTCTTTCAAAAATAAGCTAATATTAAAAAAAAGAAAGAAATTTAAAAAATGAAATTAATTAGGGGTCCCTGGTTGGCTCAGTCGGTTAAGCATCCAACTCTTGATTTTTGCTCAGGTCATGACCGCACTGTGGGTGAGATCAAGCCCCACATTGGGCTCTGTGCTCAAGGAGCAGAGCCTGCTTGGGATTCCCTCTCTCCCAGTTTCTCTGCCCCTTTCCCTCTTGTGTGCATACGCTCTCTCAGAAATAAACAAACATTAATCAAAAAAAATTTCATTTAAAACTTAATTCAAGGGATGCCTGGGTGGCTCAGTCAGTTAAGTGTCCGGCTTCAGTTCAGGTCATGATCTCATGGTTCGTGGGTTCAAGCCCTGAGTCGGGCTCTGTGATGACAGCTCGGAGCCTGGAGCCTGCTTCAGATCTGTATCTCTCTCTCTCTCTCTCTCTCTCTCTCTCTGACCCTCCCCTGATCACACTGTCTCTGTCTCTCAAAAATAAATAAAAAACAACAGAAAACAAAAATTGGAAAAAAACTTAATTCAAAATTAAAAAAATTACAAAATAGCCATATAATGGGACACCAGTCCTAACGCTAAGCAGGCTGCAAATACTGTGTATAAGACTGTGCATATGTGTGTGTGTACAAGTGTATGTACACATTCACTCACACACACACACACACACACACACACACACACACTTCCACTTACTTCTTTTATTCAACAGATACTTATGCAGCATCTCTTAAGTATCGGACAGTTGTCTAGTTGCTAGGCATAAAACAATAAACAACACTAAGTCCCTGCCTAGAAACAGCAAATAAATAAACAAATGAAAATATATGAGATAGTGATAATACCATGGAGAGAATAAAGCAGAGTGAGGAAAGAGGGAGCTCAGAAAGGAGGCATGTTATTTTATATAAGCTGGTCAAGGAAAGCTGCATTGATGTAGTGATGTCAGAACACTGTCCGAAAGAAAACAGAGACATGCAATTCTCCAAGTGGAAGGAACGGAAAGTACAAATGCCCTGGGGTAGGACGGTGCTTGCAGAATTAGAGGGAAAGAAAGGAGGCCATTGTGGCTGAAAGAAAATAAAGGAGGAGGGGAGGAGCTGGAGGGAGAGATCAGGAAGTTAGAGAAGGTGGGGGTGGGAGACAATGCAGGAGTTTTGTGTCACTGTCAAGACTTTGGATGGAATTTCCTACCGAGGAAGATGAAAACCCATCTGAGAGTTCTGCAGAAAAGAAAAATGGCACCATTTATCCACAAATAACTGAAGTTCGAAACACCAAATCTAGTAATAATTACCTCTTCAAGATCTTATTTATAAACTTCCGTTTTCCAGTTTTACTTACTATTTTAAAAGAGAAGGTTTGGTGCGGAGGATATCAAGTTGGTTTTTAAGTGCACCAAAGTGAACCTCACAGTGGTTCTGGGGGTGGGGGGGGCAGAATGGTTAGGTTCTCTAGCTCTGGATCAGGAGGGCTGGATTTGGTTATGGATTCTGTGCCCATTCAAGTTGTCAGTACACTTACTTAGCTTCACACTGAGGTACTAGTGCCCGCCACATCTGACTGGAGGTAAGTAAAACCCTCACACAGTACTCGCTCATAATAAGAACTCCCCCCACCCCACCCCACAGTGGTGTCCGTTAGTATCACCTCCGAGCACAGATCCAACCAGATCCCCTTAAGGAACAGCTAATACGTGTGAGTAATCTAGAGCACGCATTGGGCGCGGATCCTGTGTTAACCTGGGCTGTTTCATCTACCCTCTGCAAGCTGTTCTCAAGGATAACACCAGGCTAATCTAACTGAACTAACAAAACCCAAATGGACAGAATCCATTTGGCAGCAAACACCAAATCCAAACCACCAAAACAAACAGACTTACTTTGCATTCAATTCATCCTTAAGGTTTTGCCAACTCATCTCGGAGGCAAATCTTTCCATTCCTTTCAAGTTTTTCAGACAAGATTTTAAAAAATAACCAATAATTTGAACTGAAAATGCAGGATAACAGACAGCTTCTTGAAAATCAAGGAGGAACCCTTGGATTTTCAAAGACTAAAAAAATGATAACATATTTTACACAAGAATGAACTTCTGACCACAGAATTTGAAAACATTCAAATACATGTAATATACACACACGTATCACATCAACACAAATTCTCTCGGCAAAAAAAGAGGAATATTACACAGACTTTATCACTACCGAAAGCCTCAATCGCTGTCATTTGACATTCTAATTTAAATGACAATTTTAGTGCTTTGTTTTCTGAGGAGGAGGAATAAACAACTTTGCCATCTCCTGGTCTATGTGTCCTCTCTAGAGAATGTCAACTTGGTCCAATGACATTTATTTCTCGTGTAGAGAAACAGTAGGGTGTGTTCCTTACTGGTGCTGTGTGCGTGCATAGGAATTTCACCATTTAATTTTCCTGTCTGGAAGGAAAGGAGCTTATAATTATGCTGTGAGGTATGACTATAATTAGGTTTCAAATACCATAGGTATCCCCATGATCCAATTTTAAAATCACAGAGAGTTCTGGTACTGTATTACTGGGTTGGCTTTTTTTTCCCCCCCTTGAACCATCACAATCCTCAAACCTCAGGAATCATGAAAAAACCTTATCTCTGAAAAAGTGTTTTTAATTAAAAAAAAAAACTAAGTTAATACAAACTGTTATTAGTATTTAGTACCAATAAGAATTTCATTCATACTTGTACATGTTAAAAATCATTATTATAGCTAAGTTATACCCCGCAAAATAGGTTAATGGCAAGTTTAGATTAATAAGCTTAACCCTATTACCTCTAGTGATGCTAATAAGATTTTACAATAACACAGCTTCCTAACTGTGAGGCCACACAGTGTACATTATACATGCTCCTTTACACTTATATTTTGCAGAAGATGAAACACATCTACAATTTATAGGTCTTATTCAGGGCTAAACAGCAGGTTTGTGTTCCTCTGTTTTTTGTGGGAGGCAGGGGAGGAGTTCATACTCAAATGTTTGTCCCCAAACACATTCAAAAATTGATTAAGATAGTTCTTGCCCTATATAAGACGGTGTGTTTGATACATAACATGTGATATTCTATATAATTGCACATATTCCCACTTTTCTATACTGCTCCCATTCTGGGAAGAAGAGAGAGAAAATAAAAATCACTCCCCATTCTTGGTTGTATGATCTGATTCCTAGAAGTGGCTCTGTTCATTTAAAAGCAGTTAGTGGTGAGGCGCCTGGGTGGCTCACTCTGTTAAGCGTCTGACCTTGGCTCAGGTCATGATCTCACGATTTGGAAGTTTGAGCCCCACATTGGGCTCTGTGCCGACAGCTCAGAGCCTGGAGCCTGCTTTGGATTCCATGTCTCCTTCTCTCTGTCCCTCCCCGACTCATTCTCATTCTCATTCTCATCTCTCTCTCTGAAAAATGGATAAACTTAAAAAATATTTTAATAAATAAATTACAGTTAAATACATATCATACAAGTCTATGAGACATAGAGAATGTAAGCATGCTAATCAAGCATTTGTAAAATATAAAATGCCTAATAATCTTATTCCAAGATATTTCAAGAGCCAATGTCCACTCAAACATACCCACTGCATTACAAAAATCCCATGAATTTATAAGTTGTACACTAATACCCAAAGTCATATGGTATGGTAAGGCCTTGTTGATTCAAAAAACTCCACAAATAAAAGGAATAGAGCTTCAAATAAAATGGGACCCCTTAAATAACCGAGTGAGCCCAGATCACTGGATTATAAGAAAACAAACAAAATTAGAGAATCTATTTGGAAATCTGTAGGAGAGAGAACTTTCCTGAGCACCTGAGCACCTGGAAATTTAAGAAGGCGGTTCACATTCCAGTAATTCCAGGCTTGTCCCCAATAAATCTGTACCACTCATTTTCATTAAACAAACACACACACACACACACACACACACACACACACACACACACACACCTATGGGGGGCATTTAGCACTTAGATAAAATGTAATACATCAACAATGTTGGAAATCCTTTGTGAACTGACCTAACAGTAAAAATAACATGAGTATAGGAGCTAATATTCAAAAGAAAAGAGCTCTTTCAGGTAGCAAATATACCATGTAAAAAATCTATATTAAGTATCATTATACAGACTTTATAGGGGCACCTGAGTGGCTCAGTCGGTTGAGCATCTGACTTCGGCTCAGGTCATGATCTCACAGTTTGTGGTTCGAGCCCCATATCGGTCTCTGTGCTGACAGCTCAGAGCCTGGAGCCTGCTTCGGATTCTGTGTGTCCCTCTCTCTCCACCCCTCCATGATCATGATCTGTCTCTATCTGTCTCTCAAAAATAAATAAATGTTAAAAAAATACAAATAAATTTACAGACTTTTTAGGTACTTGGTAACCACCTTCACATTTTTTCAGATTATTCCCTTTCCTTATATAAAAGTAAATATTAATACCATGATGTTACTCCTCAAAACTTTAGTTTGACACAAAAAAAGCTCCCCAAGAGAAGAAAACATTTTCCTTCATTAATTTAACAATGACTCAAGCTATGAGATTTCTAAAGCAGACTCCTTTCTTTTTTTCCTAAAATACATATGAAGCCAGTCACGGAGGATTATCAAATAACATGACTTGATGCAATTTCAGACTCTGAGATTAAACAAAATCCAAGCTAGTTGGCCAAGTCAGTAAACACTTGGACAAAGCTGAGTTTTGCGGAAGGTGAGAAATTGCCTAAAAGGGATCTTGGGATATTAAGGCTCTTAACCCCTCTCTTACCCCCTTCCCTCCAAATATACATGCCAGAGCAAATGTAAAATAATCACTTTGCTTAGAAATGCAGGCCTACACAGATTAATTTGTTAGCCTCCAACAATCCAACAATTCTAAGAAGTAACCAGTTTGAACTCTGAAGCAGAGAGGTTAGATGATTTATTAGTAATTCTGTAAGTCATTCTTCCAACTTGCTCTCCCCTGGTCAATGCTAGATGTTAGGGCTGTGTTTGCCTAAAAGTACCATAGAAAACGAAAACTGTTCTGAAACAAGACAAGTCTAGACAGAGTAAAAGTTTCCCATTCCTTCAATAAATGACAATTCTAATGTGAACAATATTCAAGTCTTGGGAGAAAAAAACAACAGGAGATTCCATTTTGAATTCCTAACTCCTTTAAACCTAACCTCATACAAATGTTTCACAAAATCTGTGTAACTTGTAATGCAAGCTAAGCCCACAACAGCTCATCTTGTACCAGAGTCCTGGGTGTCATCACCAGGATAGCTTCTGTGCATGATTCTGCAATAACAAATGTTACCATTGGCAAAGAATGGGAACACTGTTAAAGATTAAAGTCTCTGGCTGGCTTCTGCTCAATTCCTGAGTTCGAGACCCACATCGGGCTCTGTGCTGAGAGCTCTGAGCCTGGAGCTTGCTTCGGATTCTGTGTCTCCCTCTCTCTCTCTCTGCCCCTCCCCTGCTCACACTGTCTCTCTCTGTCTCTTAAAAATGAATAAGAGTTAAAAAAAAATTTTTTTAAGACTCACACAGTATTTCTTTCAGTATTTATGTGTTTCATTAAAACACAGAAATGAATGTTGATGCTCTTTGTCACTCCCAGATGGCCATGGGAATGTCCATATTAGCCATCTGTTGGTCAAGAAACCATATAGTTAGCCATGTAGAGAATAAAATACCTACACGGACCTTTGGTTTCTCTAGCAGAAACCAGAGTATCGACCACAACAAGATGATTCAAAACCAAAAAATACTTTATTCCAAAAGTAATACATGTATTCAGGATGCAGTTTTATTCAGGGGCTGGGTTAATTTCGAACTATTCTGTATTCATCATTCATAATTCAATGTAAGTTTCACAATTTAAATTCTAAACACTAAATGTAAGCTTAACATTGACAAATAAAATTTTTTTTCAATATACAGCCTCTTTCAACCATAAGGCTATTTTTAAGTCATTCGTAATTTTATGTAGAATGGTGTTCAAAAAGCTTAAAAGAATAAAAACACTTGGATCAGGAGACAGAGGTCAGGACAATTAACATAAAACAGGGGCTTCCCCCTCCCCAAATAATTTGAGTCAATAAAAATACAAGCTTGCCAACAGGTACAAAGCCTTAATTCTGTCTCCGCAGTGCTGTAATATAGCCAAGTGATTGTTCTCCTTAGAGAAAAGGGGAAGAGTTGGGTTAAAATATCTTTTGCCTTCAATCCTGATTTATGATTTCCTCCACAGAAAAGCACAGTTTCTGCCAAGCAGAGAAATACAAGGCTTAGCTTTCCAGTGCGGGGAGAGGAGGGCACCAGTAGCAACCTTTTTTTGCATAAAATAAGCACTTTTATGTAGCTCGCTCATGTAAAACACAAAACCCAACAAAGGCATAAGGGATCTATAGTCCTGACAGCATCTGCAAAAGAGACAAGAAAAGCCCTCTTAAGACACATTTCCAGAGCTTTTTCAGCTCTCATCAGAAACAAGCAGTTGCTGTACTCTATTACCTGTGCCACACAGAAGGGATGCCTTTCTTCCACCATTCTCTCTCTGCATAAAACTGTTTTTTATTTTTTTTATGTCTTTTATTTTTGAGAGACAGAGAGAGACAGTGCGAGCAGGGGAGCGTCAGAGAGAGAGGGAGACACAGAATCTGAAGCAGGCTCCGGGCTCTGAGCTGTCAGCACAGAGCCTGATGCGGGGCTCAAACCCATGAACCGTGAGATCATGACCTGAGCTGGAGCCAGATGCTTAACTGCCTGAGCCACCGAGGTGCCCCATAAAACAGTTTTTGAAAAGAACCTGAAGAAACCAGCTACTTTACAAAATCACAGAACTTATCAAAGTCTAAATATTTTCTGACAAATCCCCACCACCTCCCAGAAATGGCTCCACTCACTCCATACTGGAAGGGCCTGCCTTCCCTCAGTCATTTTGCCCACGGCACCCCAGCCCCCTGAGGACTGTTCTCAGGGGTCAAACAATACAGGTTCTTCTGTTTGGCAAGCTAACAAAAGTTTTAGAGTAGCAGTCCTGTCTCCTGTAACTTCCTAAGACATCAAATTCCAGTTCCTCAAAGCACTCCTAATAGGTCACAGTTTCCAGATCTCCGGTCATACTATCTCCCCACCCCAAAACTAGCAGCCTTCCAGTTTGGCAACATTCCTTAAAATGGAGTGTATGGGGTCTAGCACAAGAATTTCCAACACAGAGCACAAAGGGAATGTTCTCTCCAGGAAACTGGACACTAATTACATAAAAGCTGCTAAACGTGGTAAAGGTTAACTTTCCTTAACTCTCCATGAGCACCACATCACATTTCTGCTCAGCGACAGCCCCCAAGAAGCCTTTGCTAAACCAAGTCATCTTCATTTTTAGTTGATTTTTTTTCCTAAAGTTTATTTATTTGAGAAAGAGAGAGTGCACATGAGCACAGGAGGGGCAGAAATATAGGGAGAGAGAGTATCCCAAGCAGGCTTTGACAGCGCAGAGCCTAACGCAGGGCTCAAACTCACGAACCAGGAGATGAAATCAAGAGTCAAACGCTGGGACTGAGCCACCCTGGCAGCCCTTTAGTTGCTTTCTTATATATAAATTCACAACATAACATATAGTCCTGTGAATTAAAATAGTATCAGCTTCACTTCACCATGTCATCTCATAAGGATTATTTGTTGAACTCTGTCACCAGTGGTCTCTTCCAGCTTTGTTTCAACCACCACTGCCAATTACTGATAAAAAATGCTGAGTAAAAACTCTGTGGTGAGCACTTTGAAATACCAAATCACTTCCTCCTAACGCACATCTTTCTTTCCCAAAGAAAATACCAGCTTTCCTAAAGCAAGTATTTTTAAGAGAATGAACAGCTTCACCAGGCTGAGAAATCTGGGGAGTGGCAATATGTCAGGAAGGAATAATTAGTTTAAAACCGTTTCTGTTGGACATCTTCCAGCATAGATGTCTCTATTACAGTGGTCTTGACTATACCGGGCTATGTGTTAGCTCCAGAATGGAACAGAAGTCTTCACAGAACTGCCAGCAATGTCTACGAGTGGCCAGTTTTCAGTAATTTACCATCAATACAGCTCCAAGCACTCTCTAGCGTTAACCAGCTGGGAATGTTAAACACTCTTGGTATCAAATTTGTTGAAACACTGGCATTCCCCAAAGTCACCTTCTTGTGCCCTGTTCAATTCTAGGAACAGCAGGCTTATCCGGGCACAAGCAAGGGCTGCTTACCAACTGCCTCTTTAAGTCATTTTTTAAATAACACACATGCTTCATGGGACGCCTGGATGGCTCAGTCATTTGAGCAGTCTTGATTTTGGCTCAGGTCACTCATGATCACAGTTGGTGAGTTTGAGCCCAGGCTCTGCGCTGACAGTGTGGAGCCTGCTTGAGATTCTCTCTCTCCACACCTCCCCGCCTCAAAATAAATACATAAACATTTAAATAAATAACTCACTAAACAAAACACATAATTCAGAAACCATTCTCTAGTCATTCTATTTGAAGACCTGGAGAAGGGAAGAGAAATACTTGATTTTTGGCCACAGCCAGCTCCATCTCCCTATTCCAACAGAGGACTCCCGGAAAATGTTCTCAAAGGTATGGAGAATTACTAAGGGAATCAAATGAGGGCCAGCCGGGTGAAAGATGTGAATGGCACTCTCTGGGGCCACGCAGGCCGTGTCCCTGAGCATAAGGCCCAAAGTGACCCACATACTTTCCAAAGGACTTTATCCTTACCAGAGATAAACTCTGAAGACACAAACTGTTTTTTATTCAGCTCACAGATCACCAATTCATAGGAAGCCCATTATCCGTGGAGAGTTTGCCACATATCACGAAGGTTCCTTGTGGAGAACCCATCAAGCACCGGGGACTTTTCCAACACATCTCCTCCAGCATTTTGGTGACATCCATAGAAAGAAAGCTTTACTGAGCATGCCTAGGTTTCTGCAGACTGATCCATGACCTCAGCTCATGTAAGCAGACAGATTATCTAGCAGGGAAGCCAGCAGCCTTCATCCTCAGGAGAGTTAAGAGAACAGGAAGCCAGAAAAGGCTGGAGAAGAACACTACACAACAGGGCACAAAACAGCATTCACACAGGGCCCTGCAGGGCACAGTCTCCAACCCAGCTGGTCTGAGCGATGATAGAGGCAGCATTATTGAGGGTGAGATCAGACTTCTCAGTCACCCACTTGAGTCCTGCTCTCTTCATATCACTGGAAGTCCAAGTTCATCTTTATTGTCAATGTCCCCCAGCCCCAACTCACGGCAGCGATCAAGGCCATGCCACAGCATATTAAGTTCAGTGTTACCAGACAGCCTTCAGCCAGAGGAAAGAAGAGCCTTTTAGGCCTGTGAGACAGGGACTTGCAGGCACAAGGAGAATCCCACCTCTGGTACTGTGGGCTGAATATGAACATATTATTCCTCCCCCATCCTCAGTCCCATCTGAGCCTTACTCCCAACCTCGATGCTCCATCCCACAGCTGGGCATCTCTCAAAGCAACCCAAGCAGTCGTTTGCTGCTCCAGGCATCCCTCCAATAAGCCTATACACAGGGTCAGTGTTTCTGACCGCAGTTCGGAAGTGCTCAGCTAGACGCTCACTCTGGGGAGGACTGTCAAGGATTATCATAGCAAAAGGGCACCCTGACCCAAAACCAGCCGCAGTTCAATTCTCTCATTAACAATGGGTCTGTCTATCCAAACGATGTGGAAGGAAAATGTTCTCTGCCTTTGAAATGCAATCTGCAGGTGATCTGAATTGTGGCTCAGTCAGTTAAGCATCGAACTTCAGGTCATGACCACAGTTCACCGGCTTGAGCCCCACATTGGGCTCTGTGCTGACAGCTCATAGCCTGGATCCTGCTTCAGATTCTGTTTCTCCTTCTTTTCCCCCCACTCATTCTCTCTCTCTTTCTCAAACATAAATTAAAAAGATGAAAAAAAAATCATCTGGGGCATGTAGGTGCGCCAGTTGGTTAAGCAGCTGACTTCGGGTCAGGCCGTTATCTCACAGTTCATGGGTTCAACCCACATCAGGTTCTGTGCTGACAGCTCAGAGCCTGGATCCTGCTTTGGATTCTGTGTCTCCCTGTCTCTGTCTCTCCCCCACTCACTCACATGCTCTCTCTCTCAAAAAACTAAATAAATAAACATTGAAAATGTTTTTAATTAAAAATAAAATACACCGTCCATTTCAATTTGTTGACAACAGAAGTCAGAGACCAACAAATTCAACATTTGCCGTTAGTCAGGCACCCTGGTGAATTAGAACAAAAGCCATGTTAGGGTAAGAACTGTCTGAGTCAAAAGAATTTTAGAGACGTTCAGAAATATCCTACCCACCCCTTTGTTCTAAAGATAAAGAAACTGTGGGTCAGACACTCCTGAGAAAGCACACACACACCTGGAATGCAGTCTGCTGCTCAGCAATCAGGATTCTCTGTTCCGTAGCCTCCTTCAGCGTCTTCTCATATCTGTCTACTTATGGATCAGACTCTGTCAAAATTTATTTTTATGTTACAAAAAAAAGTCTATCCAGTTAAAAATATTCTGCTGTAGAGGTGCCTGGGTGGTTCAGTCGGTTGAGAATCCTATTCTTGATTTTGGCTCATGTCATGATCCCAGGGTCGTGGGATTGAGCCCCGTGTCACGCTCAGAGTGGAGCCTGCTTACAATATTCATTCTCTCTCTCTCTCTCTCTCTCTCTCTCTCTCTCTCTCTCTCTCTCCACCCTAAAAATAAATTTTAAAAGGATATTCTGCTTTATTTCTACATAGCAGCTTAACACAATCTTCATGTTCTTTAGCAACATGTCAACTTGAGATAAAAATCACTAACTGCATTAAAACAGTAAGGGACCAGTGAAAAGCCAAGTAGTTGAGTTGCCACAGACATTTTGGCCAGCTAGCTTGTGAACACAGATGGGGCTCTCCCATGGCCTGAGAAGGCAGAACATAACATAAAAGCTGTGAATACTCGGCTGTTCATCTCTAAGTGATTTCAGTTACACAATGTCATCACAGAGTATTTTTTTCCCTATTGTTTAGGTTTCCATGACCGTCAATGCAGCCCTCCTCCCAGGTCCCAAACAACTGTCCAGTCTACATCATTCCCTTTAAACCATGTCGGCTGCTCTTCGGAAGTGGAAAGGATGCAAGTTATAAATAAAGCCAGCTCCTTCTAGGAAATGCCAGGTTTAGAAAGCTGGTACTAGCAGGGGTCCATAACCTAAAGTGACCACAATTACTTTTAGCCTCATAGCACCAGGGATGGAGAGACAGGCATCCTCCCTCTCCAGGGAACAATCGCCTGCTTTGGGACTTCCTCCAGACTGCAGGCCCGGGTGACATGCTCCTAGAGGAAAATGAGCAGCCTCCTATCAGATCATATTCTGCTGGAACCTTAACCAGATCTGTCATGATTACAAATGAACTTGTACTCGTAAGCACCAGGTTACAGAATTTACTTTTAGAACTAGCCATGTGACCTTTCTGTGTGTCAGTTTTCTCATTTGGGTGGCAATAAGAGTTAACTATCTTGAGGCACCTGGGTGGCTCAGTTGGTTGGGTGTCCAACTTCAGCTCAGGTCATCATCTCACAGTTCATGGGTTCAAGCCCCACATCAGGCTCTTTGCTATCAGCATGGAGTCTGCTTTGGATCCTCTGTCCCCTTACTTCTCTCGCTGGTTTTCTCTCTCTCTCTCACACACACAATAAATAAACTTAAAAAAAAAAAAAAAAGAGTACCCATCTCAGTAGTCTTGTTTGTGAAAAAGACAACGTAACAGTATCTACCTCAGAGTAATTGTGAGGAGTCCAATGCTCTCATGCATTAGAGCACATACAAGCACGGCCCCATCAGAAGTAGTCCTTAAACCCCAACTAGTACTACTGCTGCCCTTTCTAGTCCTAACACATTCGCTGTCCTCATGTCTGTCCTTGTTTTATTTCCATCGACCAGATCGACAGCAAGTTCTTGTGTGTGAAGGGAGGGGAAATAAACAACATAAGCTTTGAAAGATGCAAGAAAGATCAAGAATGAGCAACCAGGTTCTTCTATTTACTACATTTCATTACTTAAAAAGGTTTTTTTTTTTTTCACGTTCCAACACTGCTGAAACTGGAATGTGTCTTACATTCAGTGAATGTGGGGATTATCTCTGATCTTGAGCAAGTTATTTCATCTCTGTGAGTGGTAATATCACCTTGCTGTCTCAGTGTTGTAGGAAGGCACAGAGACATAACCATGCAAACCCCGAACACACGGCAGGCAACCCTGGTGTACCACTTCATTCTGCACCCTTCTAGGCCCAGTGTCTTGTGTACAAAAGATGCTTAGGAGGTAAATGAATAGTTACATATATTTAACAGAGCACCCATTATCCATGGAGATTTAAAAACAGTGCCCAGACCCATTCCAAGTCAATGTGTGTGAAGTCCCTGCTGGAGCAGCCCCTAGAAAACATCAAGGGGCTGAAGTATAGGAACTCTCAGGATGGGCAGTGTGCGGACATCCAGAGCCCTTGGCAAGGACCTGCAGCTGCTTGAACAATCCACCAGAGCCTTGGTTGTGTCTAATTCCCCACAGCGATCAAGCTCAAGGTTAGTGTGAGGATGGGCCAGAGAGTGTAGGAAGGTGCCTTTTACAAATCTTGTAACAACTCCTAGCATGTAACAACAGTTTTAAGCCATTATACTTCATTATGCTCCGCTAAACCCTTCACGATAACCCCATGAAATGCAACTAGCTTCCTCCACTTTCCTGCTTTCTGAGGCCCAGAGTTCAAGTCACACCTTAGTAAGAGGTAGAAGTCTGTGTGGTTCCAAAGCTATGTCCTTTCTCTCAGGGAGGTTATACAACGTAAGCTGGAGAAGGTAGCAAGACGCCCCACACTTTGAGGTCGTGCCTTCAAAACAGCCAAATAGCATCCTCCCCAGACTGGCGTCAGACCCTCCCTCTCCAGGTGAATGGAGGCATAAGCTGGTGGACAGGTGGGGCAGGTCCCCGGGAAGTGGGTTTTCAAGTCCCTTGGTGCTGCTCAGTCCTCAGACTCCTGCCAGCCCTAACAGGCTATGTTTTCTGTTTGATCTGCTTCCATTTCTCTTTTTCCTGACCTATTTCCCACAGCTGCAGGGAACACCCTCCAGATCACTTCTGGTTTTCCCTTTTTTTGATAGAAACTTCCTCCATCTTCCTCTTTGTTTAAATTCTGGTTCTTCAAAGTTTCCCTCCCACTAACAGTTATTTCTCCCTACACAGTACCACACTTCTTGGCAAAGAAACTCTTCTTATTCATCCTTTGCAGAAGTGAGTCACAACAAAAAGTCATAGTTGGAGATTCCCGTCTGAACTTTCCAGAATGCCAATGCACATGTGTAAGCATGTTAAAAAGACAGAAAAAGCCAGAGAAAGACACAGACCACATTATTACTTGCCTTGCCTGCTCCTTGCACTGTCTGAGCACCCGAGGCTCTAGGGGCCACACTGAGAAAGACCATCCAAGTGGAGAGTTCAAGACAACACAGTGCACATGTTCGACAGACTCACCTCAGCCCTCCCTGTGCAGCAGAGTCACTCTGCTATGTTAATTTCCTTCTCATCTGAGGAAACCTTGAAAGTTTATTTTATGCTGTCTCCCATTTCCAGGCAATACAATAAACTGGCTAACAGATCATCTACTTGACACGCAATCACCCAATCTCCACATCCCTCCAGGAGGTGAGATGTGTGTCTAATACAGAACCTATCACCAAGGCAGCTGGAGTGGTTCAGTTACTGAATAAGGAACACTGACCTAGTTCTCTCTCCACTACACCTGTAATAGAAACAGACAGGTTAATAAATTGTGTGACTCACATTATGGAGCTCCTGAGTGGCAAGGCAAAGGATACAAGGGTTACATAGGAGCTGACAGGGACTTGCTGGGAAGTGAAGTTTACTGGTCAGAACATACACCTTTGCTCTGTGCCAGCCCCAGACCATCAGCCTCTGGGCCTCCTAGCATATTCAAATGACTGAGATGATAGGCCAGCAGATCCCACAGCCTCCTTCCCTCACTAGAAGGTAAAAAATGATGAAGAACCGTGTTCACTTTTGCAGATATGACTTAATCTGAGGTTGGAAATGATGCAGGACTTTACCCTTGCTTACCCATCCCACTGACACCACAAACCATGCCAGACAGTTGCAAATACTTGCGGAGTACAACTGGCTTTTGGAAATGCCAGAAAAATTCACTTTTTCAAAGCCTATTAACTTACCCTTTGGCAATAGAACTCCTAAATTATCATCCTCAAACACATTAACATGCCCTATCAGGTGACCAGAACTTAGACAGAAGCTATACTCCCCCATTTTTCCCCTCCATCCACAGGACCCCTGGAAAGTTCCAGGTTTGATGGCTGTGTGCCTTAACCAGCTTGCCTGACATTTGTAGTGATGACCCACCAATTCTATAAATTCAACCTGACTTAAATGTCCCAGAGACAAATTCATTTATATACACATATGGTTAATATTCTAAACATGCAGTAATTCAGAGTTGAGAAAAATTACTCAATTACTGGTCAGCCATTTCACACATACAGAAGCTGGCCCCCCCCCCCCCCCCCCCCCCCCCCCCCCCCCCCCCCCCCCCCCCCCCCCCCCCCCGCTATACCATCATCAGGTGTAAAGAATCTCAAAAATTTCTGAAAGGCTAGAGATCCGTTGATTTATCATTAACAAAAAGAGTATGACCTCTTCCTTCAGTTTTGCTACGGGACCCAAGCTTTCTAACTTTGCAAATAAAGAGACTTACCATATATGCTGAGATTTTGGTGTTCTCTATTACTGTTTGTTTGTTTGTTTGTTTGTTTAAAGGGTTAGATTCGTTGGGACAGAGGAGTGGACACTGGTGTGCTCCACTCAAACCTCATTTTTAAAACTTTATTTATTTTGAGAGAGACAGAGACAGAGCAAGTGGTGGGAGAGGGCATAGAGAAAGGGTGAGAGCATCCCAAGCAGGCTCCGCGCCGCTAGCACAGAGCCCAACACAGAGCTCAAACTCATGAAACTGTGAGATCATGACCTGAGCAGAAACCAAGAGTCAAATGCTTAACCGACTGAGCCACTCGGGCTCCCCACTCCCCGAGCCTAATTTTTAGGTCCAGTTGCACCCCTCCCCGGCTGCCGACAGCTCACAGGGAAGGTCCCAGCCAGCTGCAAGACACTGCCTCACTCAAGGTTAAGCCAGAAGGGGTGGCCAGCTGCCAGCAATGGGCTGATTCAGGGATACACAGGTACAGCTCCTTGCCTCCACTGGGCCATTCCAACTGGAGAGCTCCCCTTAAGGGCAGATAGGGCCTCCGTTACAACCGCATTGCTGGTCAGCTTCTCTTCCACCAAATCCCACTGCGTTTTCCTTACCCCTAAAATCCCTCAGCGCCTGACTCTTGGGCTCAGCATGCTTCCAGTATACCTCATCGAAGACAGGCTGTTTTCCAAGTGCAGCAAGTTATTTTTTAAATTGCACTGAGGAAGTTACAGGTCCTAGAAATGTTCCATTATGATATGCTCTCGGAGGTCCAATGAAGGCTGAAAACAATCTTTGAAAAATATGTGACTTGGTTGAATAATTACAGACATTTTGATTACCAATCCCGATCACATTCTGAACACCAAACCAATGCAGTCAACAAGGACAGAAGTTAAATAATGCCCAGAAGCACCACGGGTTCACAGATAAAGAAGGTGAGACACTGCCAAGCTAGTGACTTGCACATCACAACATCATGTGGCACTGAAAACTGACAGGAGAGCCCGGGATGCCAGGTCCGATGTTTGCAACCTTAGCCCATGGAGTATGCCCCTCCCCACATAACGCATACGTGCTTCCTAGCCTCAAATCCTAGGAAATCATTCTAAAGCTATTTAAACAGAACAGTTCTACATGTAAGCATGACATTAAGTCCTAAGTACTTTATCCCCAGTATTTCAAACTTTTAATAACAGAGAACAACTCTTAGAGCTGACAGATTAGTGATGACTTTGTAGTATTTACTGCATCCCAAAGAAGGCAGATGGCAGACAGTCCTGAGCAAGAATCAAGAGCTACTGCCACAGTGTTGCCCAGGAGGCAGTATCACGTTCCAGAAAGCCCTGAGGAAGTATCTACCAGTCATTCAGGTCCTTGCCCAGTACAGGGTCTGGGATGGCATTAGGGATGTCACAAAAGTAGAAGTCAGAGCAAAAGCAGGTACCTGCACAGTGTCTGTATCTTATCACCAAAGGTTTGGGTTCAGAAGGTCAAAAATGTAGATAATGTACTCCATATGAAAATCTCAACTTAAAACCACACACCTGCTTCATGTTTTATAGCTTTTTACACATGGTCTCATTTGACCCTCACAGCTCTCCCTGTAAGGGCAGGGTTGGGATTATTACCTCACTTTTATGACTAAGTGCCTTACTCAGGATCACACATCTGATCGATGTTGGAATCAGATTGCCAGATGCTTGGTTCAAGATCCCTTCCTATAAAATCCACCCATTTGTAATTTTTCTGTATGTTTCTCCAGGACTGTGTGCAAAGCCCCAGACTGTCTCCCTCCTCCATCAGCCTTTCTGGCTCCCACCTTCATAACTACAGATCTCTTTGATGGGAACAAGCATTATCAGTAGCAGGGGGCCCTCAACAGGGCCACAAACCACCCTCTGAGATCTCTCTTTCTCAACTACTTGACACAATGCAGACACTCTGATGGCACCACAACTTCCAAAGTCCAGCTGACAAGAGGCTGAGGAGGTCAAGTTGTATAACCACAAGGGTTCCGTATCTCTGACTAACCTGGTTCATGTCAGTGGAATACACAAGAGGGGCTGAAAGAGAAGTAAAGGCTATTTATAAGGCTCACCAATTTCTCAGACACAGTCCTTGTTTTTAGGAAAGTCTTCCACCCTGGTCAGTAGGATTTGCTACGGTCATTTGAGACACTTGGTGGATTTTATTCTTGCCAAGTTGGCATTCTGTTTCTGCAGTGCAAAAATGCTTGTACTGAAGAGATCAGATAGGGATTTTCAGTTTTTAGGAACAGAAGCAAGCGTCTCTCTGCCTCAGGTGGATGCATTACAGCTTGTGGGAGTGCTAATGAGAGCTAATTACTCTATTTACTCCATAAGCCAGCCAGCCAGCAACAAGGAATGCCTGGTAAAACTCACTGGGTTCTCAGGCTTTGTTTCATAGGGCTGGTGCCAAAACGATCTGGCTGAAGAGATGGGCTCAGGGCTGCCCAACTGGATTGTTATCTGGCGATCACAAAGCACAGTCTTTAGTCCTTTGTACCCTGTTAATTAATAGTCACATCAGCACCAATTTTATTCTTCCAGACTTAATCTACTCTCCACCATTATCAACACTCCCGCCTCTGCCCCCAAACGTCCTCTCTGGCTACAAATTAAGATATCAAACATTAGGCCTGGAATTTTAGGAACACAACTGCCTACTGACCATTAACATAGAGCGTAGCATTTTACAACGTCCTACCCTCACTTTTCAATAGTTCTGAGATTTGGCCAACAGTGCACTCACTTTGATCCTTGAACTCTAGACATAGGAGGGAACTTAGAAATCAAGTAAATTTCACTTAATCATTGATACTTAACTGTATCCATGTGTTATGTAAAGCATATACATATGGCATAAATTATATAAAAATGCAACTAATTTATGACTAATTTACGTAACATACAAATTACATTAAAAAGAGGCTTTCTCATCCTTGTCTCTCCATTCCTACCATGGGGGATCAGAGGAATGGAAAAAACACAGGACAACGATTTAAATTTCCCAGAATAAGAACAAGAAGGTTAGTTATTAACCCGCTAAGGCCCCAGCCACATTAACCTTTCCCCTTTCCAATACTGAGAGGGTATATTGTTGAAAATGCAACTGTGGCTTCAGAAAAAAAATAAATTAGAGCCAAGAAACACTTTAAAGTAGATTGCCAAAGGGCATTATCTTTAACTTCATAGAAATGAGGCTGCTTTGGATTATAATACAACTCTAAGCTAACCTTTTATAATTACTTGGCTCCATTTATTAAAATGAAAAAGTATGAATAAACATACAATAGAAGTTAACTGGCAAGACAATCCTCATGTTGAAACTCTTTAGGCAGAAATAATTTAATAATATTAGTGGAGGCTTTTTTAGTGGATGACAAAATCTAACATAATGACCAATCAAATCCAACTTGTTTTATATATGATCTGAAAAATGAAATTTAATTAACAACTGGTGTCCTGAGTTATTTAGCAACTTTCTCTTTTCTCATGATTTTCTACAACTTTCTTTTTAAGACTACTTTGTTACCTGAATGTTTACAATACAGGGGGCAAGTAACAACTCCATGAAAGGTGCCAAAAATCTCAACTATGTGTAAAGTAATGACTGGGTGATGGCCCTTCCAAACACGGTCCATGCTTTTTACATAAACATGTAGACAAAACATGTTTTGTTTTGGCTGGGAGTACAGGCCTAAGCTGGAGATTCATCACACAGTTCTAGCAGAACTCACAAGAGGCAGGTGACATCCACAACAGAGAAGAACATCTACTCAACAGGAAAATAAGCAGGCCAGGTAAGCAAATGTTGCTTGCACTGAAATATAAATAATATTTACTAAAATTTCACAAGTCTGCCAGTTATTCTGAAATGTTGTTAACAAAAAAGAACAGTAGCATTTTGAGCTTTGAGACCAGGAAGCAATCATTGCCGAGCTCCCACAATGAGTGAGCCAAGTACTGTGCGAGGTGACTTGTATACATTATCTCAATTTAATCTTTCTCATATCCCTGCAAGGTAGACATTGCTGTTTCCACTTACTGACAAGGAAACCAAGGCTCAGGCTAGGCAAGTAGCAAAGTCACAATATTAAGACATGACTCTCTTGGGATTCCATCCAAGACATGCCTGATTCCAAAACCTAAAGCTGCTGCTATCTGCTGCCCAATAGCACCATGAAGAAATCACAACCAGAAATTATAGTGACAGAACTGTTTCAGAAGCACTGAGGATCAGCTCTGCAGTCAGAAGCTCTAGATTTTAATTATGCTTCTATTGAGTGGTGGTTTCCTCCAAATTAATGGAGATGAAAACAGTATTTAACCTCATAAGGTTGAGGTGAGAAGCATATAAAAAAGACATAGTGAAAGCGCTGTGCAAAAGAAGCAAGCACTATTTGTTATGATTACTTTCTTCTTTTTAAATTTGTTTTTAACTTTTATTTATTTTTGAGACAGAGAGTCAGAGAGTGAGGACCATAGAGAGAGGGAGACACAGAATCCAAAGCAGACTCCAGGCTCAGAGCCCGACGTGGGGCTTGAACCCATGGACCACAAGATCATGATCTAGCCGAAGTTGGATGCTCAACTGACTGAGCCACCCGGGTGCCCCGATTACTTTCCTCTTCAGGCTTCTGCTGGTGAACTGCACCTGGGGAGCCCCTCACAGGGCAGGGAGTTACCTTGATGAAGCTGAGCAACAAACACAGAGCCTGAGCCAAAAAGAATGAAACTTAAGGGGTAAGGAATGGAGGGGACTTGGCCAGTCTGTGCTCAGTATACCTTCTCAGGCACTAGACAAACACAGTAATGGTTGTAGGCCAGCTCTGTGCCAGGCACAGCCACGGTTTGCTGGGCCAGCTGCGCCATGCTCAGCCAGGTGACAATCTGTGGAAGCCCCTGCCTTCAGGAAAGCTCACTTGCACTCTGCGGGAAAGGAAATGAAAACAAAACCAAACAAGCCATGGCCCAACATGAGCCTCAACCTTTCTCATCAACTTTCCCCACTCAAGCATACCCACCCTCACACAGAAATGTGGAGGTTTTCCACGGCACACAACGGGTGCCCATATTAGACCAAGCTCTTGGAGCCCATTTATCCTCATTAAGAAACTCTACAGTGGAAACAGAATTCTAAAACACTGACAGCTCAGTGTAATGACATCCAGAAAGAAAAGGGTTCATTTCTGTATAGGCAAAGGAAGGTTAAAGATGGCGAAAAAGAAAATCAAGATTTGACTACATAAAAATTTTATATTTCTGTATGACTAAAACAAAATTGAAAGACAAACCAAATAGAAAATTAGAGAAAAAAAGTCAAAATATTTGTCATAACAATGAGAGAAGGTAAGTAAGGGTTAAGTGAAACATGCAATTTATGGCAAACAAGAAAAATACTAATTCCCAATAATAAATAATATGGTGGGTGGGCAAAGTTCAAAAAGTTTAACAGGAAATACAGTCAACAGTCATATAAACATGTTTGATCTCATAACATCAAATAGAAAAGAAAAACGAAAATCTTTCCTCCTAGAAAATTGCCAAATATTAATTGCACTGTTCCGCTAATGGTGGCAAAACTTAGAACAAGTTTTTTTGGCAACCAATAGCAGTATCAACCAAGATACTCATATGCATGCACATCCTTTGATTCTACTTCTGGTCATCTACGACAAAGATAAAAATGACCTGGGGTCACTGGGGTGACTGAGTGAGTTAAGCATCCAACTTCAGCTCAGGTCATGATCTCATGGTTCGTGAGTTTGAGCCCCACTTGGGGCTCTGCACGGATGCCCAGAACCTGGAGCCTGCTTCAGATTCTGTGTCTCCCTCTCTCTCAAAAATAAACAGAGATAAAAAAAATTTCTAAAAAGGATAATATTTACAGTTACTTTTGTAGGGTGGGGAAGGGCAAATAAAGGGAGACGCAAATCACATACTCAAAATATTTCAAATACGGGAAAAAATATAAAGAATAAAAATGTGAAGAAACACAGCAACTACAGTGGTACCTTCGTATGGTAGGATAACCAATGATTTTTTTTTTAACTGTGTCTTTACGGTTGTTCTATACTACTCAAATCTTCCGTAAGGTGCATATTATTTTTATAATTGCAAAAGATTTAAATAACCATCTCCCCTGCAAATCCACAACAAACAATTGGTGGAAATCCAACAACCCTCCGAACCACTCCCACCAATACCCAAACACTGCGCACTGGGCAGGTAAGGCAGTAAACACAAGGAAGAGAAGCTTTGTTTTAAATCAATGGCTAGAAAAACACGAGGCTTCTTGATGTGAGAAGAAAAACTTTTCACATCCCGCTTGCCAAAACATATTTTGGAAATCCATTAACCAGTACATTTTCCACCAGACAGAGGACTTAAACCCACACACCAAAATTAGCTCCATGGAACAAACTAGTTAAGCGAGCAGGAAGTTTACCAGGAACACCCTAAAAATTAACAATTGTTTTTACAGCTCCGATAAATGCGGCCAGCTCATGTTAGTACACAGTGTAACACAAACATTCTCCAGTTGAGTCTCTCAACAGGAGAGCATGACACCCTTACAACAAAGGTTTTCCTTGGCAAGAATCACAGATGCCGCTGACAGGGAGCCTGGGGATTCACCCTCCTCAAAGCTGATTTTACAGGCTTGAGACGGCATTCATGACCTGGCTTCATCTTCACAAACCTACAAGGCAGGGTTTCTCACCTGCGGCACTGCCTGTCGGTGTGAGCCTGTAATTCCTGGTCATGTCCCTGTGTGGAAGGGTGGTCACCGGCATCCCTGGACTCTAGTCACCGGACATCAGTCCTCCCTCCATCCCCAGCTGTAACATGAGAAATGTTTCCTGACTCCTACGGGGCAAAATCGCCCCAGCTGAAAACCAGTGGTACAAACGATAAGCTTTTATTGCCCCCATTTTCCAAATGAGGAAAGAGACACAGACAACAGACACAGCGAGGCCCATCTAACTTCAAAGCCCAAGATCCAAAACTCTAACCTTGTATTTGTGCACAGGTCAGAGGCATACCTTCCAGAATAACTGATACACACCCATCTTTCCGACTTGGTCTCCTTTGCATCCACCCCGTGCAGCCTCGCCTAGGCCTTGGTGCTTACTGGCTGAGTAAACCATTTCTCTCGTCATGAAAACATTTATTGACGACAACAGATAAAGCCTGGCAACAAAGGCACCATCACGGCCTTCGACAAGTATACAGTCTATCTGAAGAAATAAGACACAGGGCAAGGATAAGCTATCTGGACTGTCAGTTTTAGAGAAAACCGTTTCCTCAGCTGTCACATGGAGACAATGCTAGTGCTGCCTTCCTAATTCACTGAGACAGTGCGAATAAAGCTCCTTTCCCAAAGCACAGTCTCAAAAAACAACTAGATACCAAATGCCTGGCAATAAGTAGGCACAGGCATTGGACGAATTAGAGCGTCTCAAAATCACCGGGCTGGAATGGACCCTCAAAAACAACCTGCACACACCACCCACTTGGTGCTCCCGCATTTAAAAATCCAAAAATGTAATTACCTGTTTCCAGCAGAGTGTGAGGGTTGAACTCTCACGGAGGCTCTTGGCAACAAAAGTTTCCTGAACTATCTCAGTTGGGCCTGGAGGAAAGAGAAAGAAGGGTTCAAGCAAACAGAAGAGCAATAGGCGAGGCAGGAAAGGGGGGGTGGACTTGAAGCACTCTTGAGGGGCAGAAATGGGGTCTCAGCCCAGCAGCACAGGGGAAGACAAGCTTGGAGAAAGAGGTCCAGACCCAAGAAGTCACAAGGTGACCAGTGGTGACGCTGACCAGGTGACACCTAAAAACATTTCTCCTACGGGCACCTGAGTGGCTCAGTAGTGGGTCAGTTAAGTGTCTGACTTCAGCTCAGGTCATGATCTCACAGTTTGTGAGTTGGAGCCCCAAGTCAGGCTCTGTGCGGACGGCTCAGAGCCCGGAGCCTGTTTCGGAGTCTGTGTCTCCCTCTCTCTGTTCCTCCCCTACTCATGCTGTCTCTCTCTCAAAAAACAAATAAAAACATTAAAAAAAATTTTTTAAAGAAACATTTCTCCTAAAAAGTAAACAAGGACTGCTATAAAGCATACATTCAACTTCCATTATGAAGGTAGAGAACTTAATTTCTCACACTAAGAGATTCAGCTTTCTCTGAGAACAACAGATAGATGCTTGTTTTAAATTTACATTAAGTAAGAGTGGTGATTTTGCCAGAATAAAGAGTCAATCTGCCCTAAAAGTAAATCCAAACGTCTTCCTTCCCAAATCCACAGGTCCTCCTGTTCTCTGAGGGCCAAGAGCCCAGAGCAGCCAGATTGCCTGCTTTTAAAATCTGCATTTCAAATAGGTAAAATCTCCCAAACTTTAAGTAGTGGCTTAAATTTCTTTAAATACTGTGTAGGTCAAACCAAACCTGTCTCCTTGCAGTCTCAGCTGGAGGACCAGCAGTCTTGCCATTAAAACTTCTTGCCAAGCTCAAGGGAGGTCAAGTGGAGCAGGCAGGGTGGCCTCAGACCAAAGGTTGATTTTGAAGATCCGTCCGGCAAGGAGAATACAGGAAAAAACGAGCTGCAGGGTTTGTAGAGGCCTCTGAGGCAAACAGGCTCGCACAGTGGAATGTAGGAAGGGCCCCCAGCCCACCAGGCAACCCACCTCTGTTCTGCCTCAGGTGGATTCTTTCACTGCCCACACCGCCAGCTTCCACACGACCCACATTCAGAGGCCTTCATCCAATCGGGAGACACCTCTCATTTAGACACCCAGGGTCTACATCAGAGCTGACAGGGATGTAAATCAACGCAATGGCAGAAGCAATGGAGAGGGATTCAAAAAATGTGTGAAAGGCAAAATTACCAGTGATGATAGCAAGGAGAGGGTCCCTAGGATACCAGACACAAACCTGACCAATTGCAAACTTTGATCATGAAGGTGAGTCTTCAAGACCAGACACAAATAGGCTTAAGAGTATGCTCTTTCACTTCTGAGAACAGAGCGTAGTCACACAGGACCCTATGCTCAGAAAGGCTCCACGCTTGGTTTAATGCTCTGCTGTCATCATCTTGAGATTCTTTTTTTTCTTCAACTTTTTTTTAATGTTTATTCATTTTTTTTAAATGTTTTATTTATTTTATTATAGTGAGAGACAGAGCATGAGAGGGGGAGGGGCAGAGAGAGAAGGAGACACAGAACCGGAAGCAGGCTCCAGGCCCTGGGCTAGCTGTCAGCACAGAGCCTGATGCGGGGCTAGAACCCACGAACGTGAGATCTGACCTGAGCCGAAGCCGGAGGCTTAACCGACTGAGCCACCCAGGTGCCCCTAATGTTTATTCATTTTTAAGAGACAGAGTACAAGCGGGGGAGGGGCACAGTGAGAAGGAGACACAGAATCTGAAGCAGGTCCAGGATCTGAACTGTCAGCACAGAGCCTGATGCAGGGCTGGAACTTTGAGATTATGACCTTAACGGAAGTCAGATGCTTAACCGACTCAACCACCCAGGCACCCCTTGAGATTCTTAATTTAACTCTGAACTTGTTTTATAAGTGAGGTCTGATGGGGCAACAGAGCATTCATGTGAGCAGAGGAGATCTCGTTTAATATGTGTGGCCGCCATTTTTACAGTGTTTGCAATGCGTCAAGAGCACAGAATTTCTATAGATTCATGATGCATGGGAGATTAGCAAGACTAGCTCAAGGTGGCTGTGTTACAAATACAACCAAGTGAGCAGGTGGGTGAGTGCTGATATCTCCCAGGAGCCACGCTTTCCATTCAAAGGAATCACAACTTGCTTTGCACACAGAAACAAAGCAATGTCTTTCTAAGAAATACAAACAACCAAAGAATCCTATCATATCCTCTTACTCCTATTACTTCCCAGTATTAGCCAACCACATCCATTGAAAATAACAGCATAGAAGGAAAAGGAGAGAGGGCAACCCGTGGTTCTTTTTCCTTTCAGTCCTTCCTTAAAGCCAACGTTTCCTTCTGTAAGACAAAGCCTGACAGAATGCATGTATCAAGAAGTGAAATAAAAAAGTAGTGAGTTAAGGGGTGCTTGGGTGGCTCAGTCGGTTAAGCATCCGACTCTTGGTTTCCACGTAGGTCATGATCTCACAGTTTATTAGATCGAGATCCAGTTCAAGCCTTGCATCCAGTTCTGTGCTGAGAGCACAGAGGTTGCCTGTGACTTTCTCTCTCTCTCTCTCTCTCTCTCTCTCTAAGTAAATAAATAAACTTAAAAAAAGAAGTAGTGAGTTAGTTTTGAACAGTGTTTTCACGTTCTGGTAAGACAATACATGTATGCATGTACAATTACAAAGTATTGGTGTGTGATTTCAGTAATTCTGCAGATGTGTCAAATGCTCTTAAATTTTTTTTGTTAATGTTTATTCCTGAGAGAGAGAGAGAGAGAGAGAGAGAGAGAGAGAAAAAGCATGAGCGGGGGAGGGGCAGAGAGGGAGGCAGAATTCAAAGCAGGCTCCAGGCTCTGAGCTGTCAACTCAGAGCCCGACACAGGGCTTGAACTCACGAGCCATGAGATCTGAGCCAAAGTTGGATGCTTAACCAACTGAGTTACCCCGGTGCCCCTCAGATGCTCTTATATTTACATTTAACAGTGGCTGTACCACATAAGCAGTAAAAATCATGCTAAAATTTTTAATTTTTCTTCACTTAGAATATTATATAGCAAGCATGAGGACAAGTCAAGAAAGAAGATACAGAAGAAAAGGAAAAGCTTTTAATGTTAGTACCTTTAACATTGGGGGAGGTTCCTGCTTTTTGAATGAGGGGGCCATACATTTTCATTTTACTCAGAGCTCCAAAAATTATGTGGCCAGCCCCCCTGAGAAACACTGAACTCAGGAATATCACGCCTATCTAAAATGCTACACCTACCTGGTAAGTTCCTCCTGATAGCCTTCTTGGCAAACCCCAAAAGCCCCACCGATGGACTGATGGGCATGCTGATTTTTAGTTCCATGCTCCTAATTACTGAATCACCTCAGTCCTTTCCCCCACCCCCCTCAGGTCATTCCAACAACAAATCTGCTGAGATACTGCAACCCGATGTCTTTCCAACTAAAGATCGCTCTAGAAAAAAATCAGTTAAACCGAAGACTACAGAAGACCTTCCCACAAGCAGCATCTAATGCAGAGACCTTCTACAGGGTACTTTGCCGTGCCTTGGCAGTTCAGTTTTAACCAAACTCAGGCTGTTTCTCACCACGCAGAGCACTCAGGGAAGTGGTTCTGTGAACGACTAAATCTGGTGGTCTAAAAATTCCTCCTTCAAATACAGTCAAGTTTTCCTTTGTCTCATTTCATTCTCCTCTCCTTTTTTGTAGCCACCACTTTCCACTTTCATAAATTACGTTCTTGCCTGGAGACACATCCTGACAAATGTGTCAGCTTGTATTGTTTAGATGAGACACTTTGGTCATTCTTTCAAATTTTTTCTCTGCACCAATAATCCCGAGGGCCAGCCTCTCAGGAGCCTGAGTCGTCTATGAATTTCCTTTCACTGCCTCCTATTGTACCGAAAAAACACAGACTGCCTGCGGTGAGCTTACTCAACTTTTATCTCTTCCAATCACATTTTTTTCTATTTTCCCATCCTTTCTTCCATCCCATCTGAAGAAGGTTCTTATGGAGTTCAAGGCTAACCAGCCTTTCTCCACCTGATTTTTAATCCATCTCTGTCCCCCTCCCCTAGACTTTATACTCACTGCCCCCTGGCTTTTGCTGCTTTCACACTAGCCCCTCCACCTTTGCCCGCCTCAAACCAAGCAGCACGCCTTTCCTTGTCCAACTCCTTGAAAGGCTGGGCTAATGGGCCACCTGCAGCTCATCTCCTCCCTTGTAATAGTCAGGTTTTGGCACTCTGAATTCCATCTCTACTGGGCTAATGAAAATACAGTAAAACCTTGGTTCACAAGCATAATTCATTCCGGAAACATGCTTGCAATCTAAAGCACGAGCTGTGAGCATGTGACGTTTGTCATCGCATACTACTCAAACTGCAAGGCACTGCTCGTTTATCAAATTAAAATGTATTCAAGGGACGCCTGGGTGGCTCAGTCAGTTCATGTCTGACTTCAGCTCAGGTCATGACCTTGGGGTTCATGAGTTTGAGCCCCACATCGGGTTCTGTGCTGACAGCTCAGATCCTGGAGCCTGCTTCAGATTCTGTGTCTCCCTCTATCTCTGCCCCTTCTCAGCTGATGCTCAGTCTCTGTAGTCTCAAAGTCTCTAAAAAAATGTAAAAAAAAGACATATGAAATGTTTGCTTATCTTGCAGAACACTTGCAGAATAAGTTACTTGCAATCCAAGGTTTTACCGTACACTCTCAAGTTCCAAATGACCTGGTGGCTGGACCAGAATCGTCCTTGGAACAAGTCTGTTGTGCCAGACGGCAAGGACAGTCCACTAACATTGGGTGTGCTTCCTCCCCGTGCTATCACCATCGTCCCCTTCTCTGGTGGTTCCTGCTCTACCTCCTAATAAATTTTCTTTAGGGACACCTGGGTGGCTCAGTCGGTTGAGTGTCCAGCTTCAGCTCAGGTCACAGTCTCAGAGTTTGTGGGTTCAGGCCCCGTGCTGACAGCTCAGAGCCTGGAGCCTGCTGTGGATTCTGTGTCTCCCCTTCTCTCTGCCCCTCCCCTGCTTGTGCTCTGTCTCTCTTTGTTTCTCAGTAGTGGATGGGTGTTGAAAAAAATTTAAATAAATAAATAAAACAAAAAAAATTTTTCCTTAGCCTCAGCATGCCTCAATGTCAAGAGTTCCCTGAAAGTTGTGTATTCTGCATCTTCTTTAAAATAGGTGACAGGGACAGAGGATTAAGAGGTACAAGCTTCCAGTTACAAAATAAGTAAGTCACAGAGATTAGAAGTGTACCAGAAGGAATATTGTCAATAATATTGTAATAACACTGTATGGTGACAAGTGGTAACTACATCTAGTGTGGGGAGTACTGGAGAATGTACAGAATTCTCAAATCACTATATTATGTGCCTGAAAATAACATAACTCTGTGTGTCATCTTTCAATAAAAAATTTAAATAAAAATAAGAAAACTGGGAATATTTGATATATTGTACACAGCCTAACAGCAAATAACTAAATTTTTTATTTTTTTAATGTTTTATTTATTTTTGAGAAAGTGACAGAGACAGCATGAGCAGGGGAGGGTCAGAGAGGGAGACACAGAATTGGAAGCAGGCTCCAGGCTCTGAACTAGCAGTCAGCACAGAGCCTGATGCAAGGCTCCAACCCACAAACCAGAAGATTATGACCTGAACTGAAGCCAGCCGTTCAACCCACTAAGCCACCCATGCGCCCCAATTTCGCTTTTTTTTTTTTACTTTCTCAAGTATTTTATGGTTTGTTGTGCTTCAGCAGATTACAGGTATCTCTCTAGGATTTCCAAAAATAAATCAAATGCAAGATGAACTGTCATTATTTATCCATAATAGATGACATCTTTTCTTGACATCAAAAACTTTCATGGCCTAAAAATAATTCATCAACATTTGACTCAAATAAACTTCAGCACCCATATTCAGTCATGGTTCTTTGTCCCGTATTTTCTAGTCCTTTAAAAATACTGGACTATAAAAATGAAAATAAATTAAATATATATAATGTGTAAAAAAGAAGAGTTCCCTAGAGGCTCTGTATTTGCTTCTCTTTTTATTCTACATCTCCTTCTGTAGTGAGTTCATCTACCTTTAATCATTGTGTAACAGCTCCATGGAAATAATTCATCAATCTAGGGTTTTGCCTAAACTCCAAACCTAAATTTCAAGTTCTTAACACCTTCATGTGGATACAACAACAGTTCTTAATGGCTTCTGACAATGCCAAGTCCAGAAATAAGCCAGAGGCAGTAACATGAAGTGGTTGAAGATGCTGACCCTAGAGACTGGACCTACCTGCATTTACTACTGAGTCCAACACAAACAATCTAGGGAAATTCATCTAGCCTCTCTGTGCCTCAGGCTCCTCATCTGTAACACAGGAATAACAGTGCCTTTTCTAAGGGCTGATGTAGGGATTAAATCTAAGTTAATATATGCAAAGTGCCTAAAATATGTGTGCTGTATAAGCATGAGCTATTATTCTCATTGTTTCTGTCATTCTAAAACCCTAATGAGACAGGTACTGTTACTTTACCCATTTATATAATGAGAAGACAGAGGTAGGTTATTGTGAGTCATGGTGGAATCTCAAATTGCAGGTGTTCAATTCTTTTTTTTTAATGCTTTTATTTTTTAGAGAGATAGAGACACAGAGGGTGAGCTGGGGAGGGGCAGAGAGAGAAGGAGACACAGTATCCAAAGCAGGCTCCAGGCTCTGACGCGGGGCTCAAACTCCCATACCATGAGATCATGACCTGAGCTGAAGTCGGACGCTTAACCAACTGAGCCACACAGGCACCACACCAGGTGTTCAATTCTTAATTCATCCTATTTCCCATTAAAATTCAACTTTCAATTGTATGTCTTTCTTGATTAACGGTGTTCTGCCCCTCTCCCCACCCCTCACCACTTATATGCCAGTCACATTCAACATACTATTTCCAAAGTCATCTTTGTAACATAATTCTCATAATTCTTCCCACCTTTAAAAGAATCTCATTTTAAAGCATAATCTTGTCACGCTCTTAAAAACCCTCTAAGGTCGCTAAAATGAAAAAATCAAAAGACTATAGATGCTGGCGAGGGTGTGGAGAGACAGGCACCCTCCTACACTGTTGGTGGCAATGTAAACTGGTGCAGCCACTCTGGAAAACAGTGTGGAGGTTCCTCAAAAAACTATCCATAGAACTCCCCTATGACCCAGCAATAGCACTGCTAGGGATTTACCCAAGTGATAAAGAGTGCTGAGGCATAGGAGCACATGTACCCCAATGTTCATAGCAGCACTTTCTACAATAGCCAAATCACAGAAAGAACCTAAATGTCCATCACCTGATGAATGGATCAAGAAG